>NC_064851.1:8670624-9043124 GCF_024139225.1 Suncus etruscus | reverse complement strand
TAAGGCAAGTGCCTTACCTGCTATACTATTGATCTGGCCCTAGACATAGTTCTTACAGCAACTGGGGCCTATCCTAGACACTTTTGGCTTCTGTAGGCAGGAACCAAGGGGCTCAGAATGAACTAACTCAATAAATGAACAAAAAAGATGGGCTATGAGATTATATGGCAGTTAAGTTGCAGTCTTAGCACTGTGTTTGATTCCCAGCACCACGTGGTCCCCTAAACATTACTGGGAAAAGTGTTAGGGGTCCAAGAACATCATGTTGATGACCCCTAGCACCGAGGGACTTGAGCAACTATGTATCCTTGGACACTTTCATTGACCCACTGTCTTGCCAAGAATTGTCATTGGGACCCTCAAACCTCCAGAATACCACCTAGAAGGTACTTCTCCAAATAAATAAATAAATAAATAAATAAATAAATAAATAAATAAATAAATAAATAAATAAATAAGCATGAGGTTCAAAAACCTAATATGAAGTCAGAAACAGCTATTTAGATTATATGATAATGTATTGACATTTTTTTAAAACTTAAATCCAAACAATAAAGTCTTATTGGCATACACATCTACACACAGTACATGTAAATATGATCTATTATTTTCATCAATGGGGAGCTTCTCTCCAGGACTTCCAAACAGGTCTTGTCTTTCCCAGAAGAAAGCAACAAAAATCCAGTCCAGGTTTTTGTCAAGCCCTCCAGTTTTAAGAAGACTAATCAGTGATGGCTGTAGCTTCCTGGAGAATAGATGTATTCAATAAAGTGCCAACAACCTCTTTCCTTTTGCCGGATGTTAGAATATATTCATTATCAGCTTGGAGGTTCAGACAGAGTCAGCAAAGACAGTATTTATGAGGGAGAAGTTCATCATAGACTAGAACCCCTTCTCCTAATGATTGAGTAGTAAACAGTACAGTATCAAAAGCTTCACCAGGGGGCCTCCAGCACAGAAGTTGAGCTCTTCCCAGTTCTTCACCACTTCTAGAGTAAGCCTGGCATCTTGTCCCTCCAAGGGGGAACATTTGTCAAAGGAACCTATGAACATATGGACAAATTCTTTAGTAAAAGAAAATTCGCTGTCTAATTTCACCTCATTTATTATCAACAGACCCTATCTCAAGCACACACAGATGCATAGAATTACACACAAACACAAGAAGATTTAAAATTAAATTTTAGCCACTGGAAATTTACCCTTTAGGGACCTGATGGGTGGGACAGAGTCTAAACTGCTTTGAGAGCATAAGACCTAGAGCTTGATCTCTGGTGCTGTCCATATGCATCAACTGTAAATCCAGTAGCTCTATATTATTGTCAACATCAAATCGGGCATTCTAACAGCTTCTACAAGCTCTAGTGCTCCCCCATCATAATTGCCCAACTTCCTAAACTGTGGATAGGTTCAGTTCAGTGAGCTCAAAGGGAATTTAATAGAGCTGTCTAGAAGTAATTGCAAAGGAAGTTTAAGAAAAGCTAGTATTTGGGGGGCTGAATCCACCCCCAACAAATGTAAGGACCAAGCAATCCCCCAGAAAAGGTTCTGAGATTGAGAGGGAGAGAGAGACCTAGAGGGAGAGGGACTAAGCAACTTTTATGAGAGTCTGGAGCAAGAGCTACATAGAGAGCCAGAGAGACCAAATGAAACACCATACAACCCAGGACCACAGAAACAGGAGTAGCAGCTAAGCAGGCAGTCAGGCAAGCAGGGAGGCAGGCTCTCTCCAGACTTTATTTTCTGTGGCATCAGGCTGGCAGGTAGGCCAACCTGGCCTCTTGGGCCCCCAAACCAGCAGGCTCCCTCAGACAGGCAGGCTTTCACTCTATAAACCCTCATTCCAACTACCCTCTAGAGGCAGTTACAGGGAATATCTCATAGCTGGTATCATTGTTCTGAAAGGAAAGGAGCAGGTTTAGGGCTGAGTTCCTACAAGCTAGTCCATGACATCAGATAGAATGCTAAACAAATTGTGGATAGAAATTAAAAGACCATCACATTGAATAACCACTCTGTGAGTATTGTAAGTCTCTAGAATTCCTGCAAGGCATCAGTCATCCCTTCTCTGTTTGAGTACCTCATCATATAGCTCAAGTCAACCCACCTTCATTTATTCCTACTATTGGGATATTGAGCTAGAATCAACCACCCTTCTCTTCCTTCTCCTCCACTTTTCCTTCTCATTCTTTTCTCTTTTTTTATCAGGAGAGATGAGGTTGGGTAAAACAGTAATCAGGAGTTATTCCTGACTCTGTGTTCAGGAGTGACTTCTTATTATACTTAGGGTTCATATGAGGTGCTGGGGATTTGAACTAGGGTCAACAATATGCAAGGCAAGTACCCTAAAAGCTTTTTTATTTCCCAGACCCCCTCATTTTCATTTGCTTTTCTCTATCTTCCTCCCTTCTTTGTTCTCAATTCCCCAATTCCTCTCCCCCAGCCCACCGAGCTCAGGCTCTTCATGGTTGCAACCACTCTGCACAGATCTTCTCCAGTTGCCAAACCAGAACAATAAAACTGATCAAAGCTCTAATTTCTGTTTCCTGGTTGTCTCTCACAGTTTGGCATGTTCTTCTCCCTAAGAGATACATGAGAAGGACAAGATCAATATCTGTCAAGACATTTTGGCATCATCTGAATATGTCTATTTGTTTTATGATCCTGATCTTTATTCTACCATTTATCCATTCATTGAATTCACCGACTATTTTCTTTGTACCATTAAAGAACACAGAGCCCTAGAGATCAAAATGTTTAAAAACCTAACTAAAATACACCAAGATAAGAGCTACCCTCAGGGGCTCTGCCAAGTGCTCTGTGGGTACTATAGAGGAGAATATGATTAATTGACTGAGAGTGATTTTATCCAAAAGTCTCATTTTCTCTTTATATCCCCGTGTTAGACCTGTAGTAGGCACTCAGCAAATATTTGAATTAATGAACAAAATGCTTTTCTACCAATCCTGAATGATTGGCAATTGTCCCCCAACTTAAAGAAAGGAGAAGTCTTGCTTGCCAAACCTTTACAAAACAAGGAGTTTACTTAGGGCCAACATTGTATTTGTTAACAAAGGAGCACAAGTGAGTAGCTTAAATCAACAGAAATGTGTTCCCTTAGCCCCTCACCATTCTAAAATCATGAGGTTTCAGTAGCTTGATTCCTCCTTGAGGCTCTGAGGAAGGAATCATATTTGCCTCTCTTCCGGCTCCTGACGATTGCCGGCAATCATCATGATTCTTCACTTGTGAGAATATTACTTCAATCTCTGCCCCTGTTGGCACATGGTATTCATCCCCTACATGTACCCTAACTTTTCTTTTTATAAGGTTGTCAGTTATTAGATCAGAGTTCAATTATTCCACTATGACCTCAATGTGATGCATTGATCAAAAATCCTATTTCCAAATAAGGTCACATTCACAAGTATTATTGATAAAGACTTATTGGAGGGGCACTGTCAACCCATAATGATACTTTCAATAAAAGAGGATGTGATATTTTCTTTTTAAAAACACTCAATCGGTGACTGCTATAAGGAGTTCAGAGCTACAGAGAATGCTACTATAAGGATTCAGAGATACAGAGACAGGACAAACAATGCAGACAAGGAACCAACTTCATGAAGCTAAATGTTCTAAGAAGTGGTGGTGGATGAGAATGCAGTTAGGACTTACAGAAATTACACAACAGGAAGGACATTTGCCTTGCATGCAACCAACTTGGGATCAATTCCTGGCATCCAAAAAGGGTCCCCTAAACCTGCCAGGAGAGATTTCTGAGTGCAGAGCCAGGAGTAATCCCCGAGCACAACTGGGTATGGCTCAAAAACCAGTAAATAAATAAATAGAATAGAATAGAAGAGGGCCCGGAGAGATAGCACAGTGGCGTTTGCCTTGCAAGCAGCCGATCCAAGACCAAAAGTGGTTGGTTCGAATCCCGGTGTCCCATATAGTCCCCCGTGCCTGCCAGGAGCTATTTCTGAGCAGACAGCCAGGAGTAACCTCTGAGCAACACCGGGTGTGGCCCAAAAACCAAAAAATAAAGAATAGAATAGAAGAAAAGGTTAAAATAAATAGTATTTGCAAAGGATGAATGTCAAGGAAGGTTAAGTAAGAAATAACCATTCTCAACTGGGATGTCAGGGATGAAGTTTCTAAAAGCATAATATTTAAAGAAAAGATGCAGGAATTAAGTAGAGGAAATTAAGCAATGTTCCCATGTTAGATGTTGTCCCGCAATAACAAATGAAGAGAGATAATATCAGTGTGAAATTCCCTGCAGTTTCTTCATGCGACAAAAACAGTGACTCATTTCTCTTCCAAATTTAGGAGACAGATTGGTTTAGCTGGTTTCTGTTCCTTTTCCTTGACATAGCACCTTTAGGGGCGTCTCTTAACAGACAAGAAGATGAGCTATATCTTTGCCACTCTCTACCATTCTCTACAAGTATCCCAGGGCAGCTACCTTCAACTCAGGGTTTTGGTGAAAGGCAGATAAGGGCATCTCCAAAAACTTTTCCTGATGCACACATCCAACCCCATAGGTACTGTAAAATATGCAGGCACTGCACCAACAATTTGTCCACAGTAAGGATCAAGTTAGCAACTATTAAAGCTTTTGTAGGCAGCAACAAATGGCCACTCTGCTTTCAGCAAAAGTCAATTATTGGTCAAGTAGCAGACACTCCCAGACTCAAATACAAAGGGAAGGAAACAGTGGAAAGAGTGGAAGTCAAGATAATTGTGGGGACTTAAAAGTCAGAAAAACATGACTCTCTTCGGGAAAATTATTGGAATGTATGGGTACTGCCAAGTTGCTTTTATGTCTAGACTCAGATTTGAAGGAGAATGTATTTAATTGAACCAAGCTATGTTTGCTGGGTTAAGAGTGGTGAAGTTTAAGTGGTAACTTCATCATTGCATCCAATGGCAAAGAGGCTATTTCCCCACAATAAAATCTAGATGCTAAAATCTGAAGAAGTGGTCA
Organism: Suncus etruscus; assembly: GCF_024139225.1. Taxonomy (NCBI): domain Eukaryota; kingdom Metazoa; phylum Chordata; class Mammalia; order Eulipotyphla; family Soricidae; genus Suncus; species Suncus etruscus. The sequence continues at coordinate 9,038,134 of NC_064851.1, read as the reverse complement.
GGTTAGCCAAACACTTGAAACCCATTGGTGCTGTCCATTCTCCCATGATTATAAACAACTACCTTTCATTTGACTAAGACCATTTTAAGTGGGAGAGTCCTCAAAACTGTATGGAATGTTTTGATTTTCTGATTAGTGCCATGACTTTTAGCCTACTTACTTAAAACATGTCTATTTGCAGTAGTCTTGTAACACACACATGTTATATATATGTTATATATATACATATATATATATATATTTACTAAGAAGGCATATAACAAGAAGCTAGCACGCCTCCATCTAGTTCAACAATCTGATAAGCAAACACATTGGTATTTGGAAGGCCAGGCATGTGAAGAGTCTCTATTTCTTTTACCCCAAGAAATAATTTGTATAAGGGGCTTGGTGAAGGATGGAAAAAATAGCATGCTCTAGTACTGAATGAGTTTGAACCTTCATGCTGTCAGCAGACTCTGAATGTGACAGGAGCTGATATTAGATTAAATATACCTTTTGGGGAGAGGCAATGGTGTCTTGTAATGCCTAAAGACATGGACTGTCTTGCCAGTAATGGATTCTTTTATTTATTTCTTTATTTATTTTGCTGTTTGGTGAAGTAATTATATTGTTCAAACATTGCTTTGTCCTAGGGAGAATTATTACAGTGAAAGAGGCAGGTTTCTATGTGGTCATGAATCTTAGGTAGTACCTGGAGCCTTGCAGCTGGCTTGAGCAGGGCTTCAGACAGAGTGAGGGTACCTGGAAAGAGGAGAGCCAAGAAGAGTCTCAGTTCTCTCTTCTTGTCCATCTTTAATTTTAATTCTCTTTATCATTCCATTAGATGTATCCTGAGATTTGGGAATTGCATTTGTTATGTGTGGTTATGCCATAGACACCAAGCAAAATCTTATGGGGTCCCAGGATAGTGAAGTCACATACCAAGAATAACAGAAATCTGTCTTTTATTCAAGAAACCTTCAATGCTACTGAGGAACTCTGGTACAGGGTTCAGAGGAGGAAATGGGCCTCTTTGCCTCCGCTTTGTACCAAATAAATGATTTTTAGAGTTTTTCTGCTCTCAAATTTGAATAACCGTAGATTCAAACTGCCCAAATTTATTTCTCCTACTAAAAAAAGAGAAAAAAAAACTTGATGGTTTGTTCATCAGAATAATAAAGTCCACTCTGGCAATGACTTTTGCTGCTACCTCCCTTTCACCTGGCCACTAAGCCCCTTCAAACATGTATTTAAATTTGTACACTGCATCAAACAGTAGTCTATCTGAGAGATGGCTTGGCAGTAGGCAAAATAACAACAACAACAACAACAACAACAACCACTGGTCTTGAGTGAAGCTTTCTGGTTTAAATTCCTTGCTGACTTAAAAGAAACTTGCTTCAAACCTTTCATTTTTTAGGCTTGCTTTTGACTTTGAAGGGTGCTGTGGGTTTTAGAAATGGTGCATACAGTTGTGATTGGCAGTGGGGTGTACAATGCTCTGCTCTGATGACAGATGTTTCCTTCCATGCAGAGAAAATGCATTGGCCTCTCTCCTCCCCTCATATGCCTTTCCAGGGAAATAGAATGAGAGAAATTGTTTCTTCAACTCTTCTCTTCCTCACATAAAAGATGCTGGCCAGAGCTAGAAGGAGTCTAATTTCCATTCTGTCTGTCCTCTAAGTGATCAGCAGCCTAATAGTTCACTATTGATTTGTTCAGATTCCCAACATCCTATACATTGGCCATGAATTGTAGCAAAGAGACCAGAAACATTAGAACCATGTTCTTGGACATGAGTATTACAAATGATGGAGCCAGATTAGAAAGGGGAGGTTACCTGAGGGCCCACAGAAAATTGCTCCTTTCTAATTAGTACCATGTGAAGCTTAAGAAATGTGGGAGATTTGGGACATTGGTGATGGGAATGTTGCACTGGTGGGGGGGTGTTCTTTACATGACTGAAATTCAACTACAATCATATTTGTAATCAAGGTGTTTAAATAAAGAATTAATAAAAAAATTAAAAATTAACTTAAAAAATGAGAGAAAAATGGTTTATGAGTGATCCCAGGGGAAAATCTCTCAAACTGAATTTGTAGGCTGTCTTAGATAGAATGTCCAATCCATATATGCCATGGAACCCAGTCCCAGGTCAAAGTCTCCCAAGATCAGTAATGCCAAAGCCATTTGACCTAACTTTACATGTCAGGCAAACCCAGGAAAGGATCCATTTTGTCTTTTTACTAAGATTTTAAAAGTTGAAGTAGCTTCTTCCAACTCTTTGGAGAAATTCCCCTGCCTATGAGACTGAATCATAGAATAAAGGCAATCTAGCTAGCAACCATGCTGAGCATGGAGCTGGGACTGAATGTAGACTTATGTGCAAAAGCAGAAGCAATCAGGGTGGCAGAAAAAGGAAGCAAATGGGAAAAACTCATGTTTGGCTTCCTGAGAGCTGTTCTGAGACAGGGTGAAGGGGGCACCCTGAGGCTGACAGCTCTTGCCTATGAATTTGGACCATGTCATGATCCTTCCCTTCCCTAAGCACATTCTTGACACAAACTCTATTTGTAAGTAATCAAAATTGCATGCTGGGTAGATTTTCCTAGCTACACATGTTCTTCTGACCTCTCCTGCCAGTGCTCAGCGGGCTCTAATTGCTTGCCACAGCAGATCATACAGAAGTACCCTGGGTCTCTGCTTGTCCAAGTTCAGATCAATCCGGAGAACAGCTCCTGGCCTTCTTCAGAACCTTTGCACCAAACCCTTTGCCCTTCTAGCTTCTCTGAATCAGCAGGGAAATTATCTCTAGTTGGAGGAGCCAGGCTTTTGCCCATGAAGGTCTTCTGTTATTACCATACTAGCTAAAACTATCCATGTATCAAGATTTCTCTATACCTTTTACTGCACATTTCTCTTGCTTCCCTCATTCAGAAATAAGTGCAGTGCACCATTTCTGAAATGTCCACAAGTTGCTCATATCCACTCAGATTTGTTCCATTTTCTTCATTGCCACTTAATACACTCTCTACACATCTCTTGACCTGGAATATACCCACTGACTACCTTCCTACTTTCCACCTTTCACTTTATTTCTTGAGCTCGCTCATCTCTTTCTTCTGGAAGAGTTCTACAGAATCTAGAAATTGAGGGGTCAGAGTGGTGGTGCAGTGGTAAGGAGTTTGCCTTACATGCGGCTGACCTAGGATGGACTGCGGTTTGATCCCCCAGTGTCCCATATGGTTCCCCAAGCCAGGAGTGATTTCTGAGCGCATAGCCAGGAGTAACCCCTGAGCATCACCAGGTGTGGCCCAAAAACCAAAAAAAAAAAAATCTAATAATTGAGTAACAGATCTTTTATTTGGTGTGTCCAAGATGACTTTCCAAATAGTCTGACCCAAGAGAAAAACCCAAAGACTATTTCCATAGCCTCTCATTTGCTGTTACCACTAGAGAATTTTGAGTCCTGAATACTTTTCAATTCAATTGAATAGATCCTTACTGTACAACTAGTATATATTCGTTGCATATCTACTGTGTAATCAAATGTCTCTGGGGGACCAAGGAAGGTGTCACCTATGGCTTAGACAAGAAAATATCTTAACCAAATAGCCAAGTAACAACTGTAATATGTAATAGGTCCTTCTAGGCTAATATGAATGATTTCAACTATCTAAAATAAAGGCCTAATTTTCCCCTAAACTTCTATCATACTATGCTCTTAAAACTTATATGAAAATATAAATTATATTGTTAAGGCCCTGTTACACTCCTAGCAACATTTTTTCTCATGTTCACCATTTTATGACAACCAATTGGATCTCAATTATAGAAACTAAGGAAACCTAACAGTCATTGTGATTCTAATAGGATTGGTTTTCACCAGTCCTACCTTGAATTTGAAAATATCAGCACAGCTCACATATTAATTTCTCAGTCTTTCCTTGCTAAACAGGTCAGGGCACCAATATATCTGTCCTTCTTTTGTGTGACCAAGATCTTGACAAAGAATACAAGCACCCAAACTGAAATAGTACCCCAGTATTGTTCATTCTTAATCTCGCATAGAGCAATAGTGAGTCACAGGTGATTCTCCCAAAACTGTACTTTCTCAATAACCATAAAAATCATAATAGACACAAATATGCTGGTAGATTTTTATTGAGTACTTTTTAGGTACCAGACATTCTACTGAGGGCCTTAGCTATCCATAGCATAATTCTCTTAACAATTGGATGCATTCTGTATTATATCACTCATCACATTTTCAGATCAGAAAAGTGACATCCAGAGATTATTAAGCAACTTGCCCAATACCACACTGATGGGACATGGTAAAACAAGAGGTAAATTTCTGGGGCCGGAGAGATAGCATGGAGGTAAGGCGTTTGCCTTTCATGCAGAAGGTCATCGGTTCGAATCCCGGCGTCCCATATGGTCCCCCGAGCCTGCCAGGAGCGATTTCTGAGCATGAAGCCAGGAGTAACCCCTGAGCGCTGCTGGGTGTGACCCAAAAACCAAAAAAAAAAAAAAAAACAAGAGGTAAATTTCTTTTCACCAATCTGCAAGCACTACACATTCAGGCTATGGTATTTATCAACTTTTTTCTATTCTCAAGAGAGTAGGCATTTTTTTTGTCCTGTAATTGGTGAAAGAAAATGTCCTAAATGGTGATGCTAAGTGCTGTATGTGCTGGGGAACAGCTGTGGCAAAACTAATGCAGATGTACAAGGTTGCTATTGAGCTGAAAATGTCCGAGTAACTTTTCTAATAGGCTACTATCAACTCCGTCCATACTCACATCCATATGCTTTCAGCGGCCCCTGCCTCCTACTCATGGCACTCCCAGACTCATGCTCTATCCCAAGAGAGACTGTATGGACTTAACATTGTCTTTAGGTGTATCTTTTGTGAAAATAATACTTGAATTGAACAAAATCTGTGTATTAGTAATGACATGGGATTTGCCTCCAAAACAGAAGTCTTAGCTGAAAGATGTAGAAGGATCTATGGAAAAATAAAATTTCATGATTTGACTGAGAATTTTTTTCATAAACCCTTCTTCATACTTTCTGAATTCCCTCCCCTATCAAACAGTAGTAAAAGATGCAACCTAAAGCAAAAAGCTTAGTGGGTTTTCAGCATGACAAAAGAGTGATAATGGTCTTAAAAGCTGAAGAGAAGAAAAAAATACAGAGCTTATCTCTGAACAAATCAAGACCTGAGCATCAGAAAAAAATTAAAGAAGATGGGGTGTAGTGGTGAGATATAACCTAGGCTGAGAGGAAGATGTCAGTAACTATAAATTTGAAAGAGGGAGCATGACCATCAGAAAAATGGGTTCAATTCCAGATAATGGATCATACTTCTTGTCTAATTAGTGGTTGAGAGTTAAGAAAGAGAAGGAATTCACTGAAACTCTAAAGAGTTAGAGATATGCCCAAGCAGAGAAGATTTGTGTCATCTACCCCAGGATACCACAGGACTCTAGCCTTCCAGAGAGATTGTTTCCAGTGAACACCAGAATGTGAGTTAATAACAAAGGTAAGAATCTTACTTAATGAGCTTGAGTATGCTCTTGCCCAATATGGCATTTGATACTTTAATGAGATGGGTGAAAAACTGGTTTCAAAGCCATGGAGGAGAAAGCTGACATGCTGAGAGAAGGTATCAAAAGATATTGAAATCTGGACACCAAAGTTATAAAGAGGATGTCCAATCAACAGGAGACCAGAGAAGACCACAAAAGCAGAGCTAGAAAGATAGTTAAGATTTTTGACCTTGCATGCAACCAATCCTGTTCAATCCCTGGCACCACATATGATTTCCTGGACACTGCCAGGAGTGACTCTTGAACACAGAGCCAAAAATATCTTCCCTGAGCACTGATGAGTGTGGTCCCAAAGCAAACAAAAGATCACAGAAATGCCCCTGCATGATAATAAAGACCATTGTAGTTAAGATAATTCATTAAGAGAGCCAGAAAGGGGCCTGGAGAGATAGCACAGCGGCGTTTGCCTTGCAAGCAGCTGATCCAGGACCAAAGGTGGTTGGTTCGAATCCCAGTGTCCCATATGGTCCCCCGTGCCTGCCAGGAGCTATTTCTGAGCAGACAGCCAGGAGTAACCCTTGAGCACCGCTGGGTGTGACCCAAAAACTAAAAACTAAATAAATAAATAAATAAATAAATAATAAATAAATAAAAAGAGAGAGAGAGCCAGAAAGATAGCATGGAGGTAAGGTGTTTGCCTTTCATGCAGAAGGTCATTGGTTCGAATCCTGGCATCCCTTATGATCCCCTGAGTCTGCCAGGAGCGATTTCTGAGTATAGAGCCAGGAGTAACCCCTGAGCGTTGCTGGGTGTGACCCCAAAAAAAACAAAACAAAACAAAAAAAGATAATTCATAAGAGTCTCAGGAGAATGTGGATTGGATTTCATGTTCTCTTGATTCTTAGATCTCAAAGAGAAGCAAAGGAAGAATATGTAAGTATCTCATATTGTGTAATTATTGCAAAGAGATGCGGGTGTCCTGCAAGCCCCCCGAGGGGGCCCGACCAGCGGAGAGTAGATAAGAGGCTTACGGACAGCCGCACCTTTATTTTGCGTAGCTCAGATCAAAACCGCACCTGTAAAAATCTAAGAGGTTAGTAAAGAATGGCCCAAGACCTGAAAACTTTGTTCAAGGGCCCTTTAATATGAGTCTGCACTCTCTTATATAGACAAGGTAAAGGGGGGCAGGCAAAAGGCAATGTCAATCATTCGTTTGGCGCGCAAACTGCTTCATTATTCCAAATAAGGTATAAGCCCAGTATAGGTTAGGAGAAACAAAGGAAGTAAATCATTTTCCAGAAGGGAGGGGGGCAGTGAGACAATCTTGCAAGCCCTGCTAGATCAGCAGCTTTCAAGGAATTGCCCTATGACCCAAAGTAGGGTCTGCAGACCACTTTCCGGAACTCTCAGCAGGTTTTATGGTGGGGCAAGCTTTGTTGCATAGGGCGATGGGGACTAGGTATTAACTCAGGAATGTAAGCTATGGGAGATTTGGCTCCATGGTAATCAGGCTGTGTCTTCCTCCCCTGGGCTGAGAAGTTACTTTATTACTTTGATGGTTGCCTTTTTCCTGTTGGCTTATGGGCTTATAGCAGACAGCACTTAGCACTGAAAAAATGGCAGGGAGTTTTGCAAAAGTAACCACTGAGTCAGGTCACGGTAGCCAACAAAGAGAATGTTTTGTTTTTTCAAGTATTTTGAATCATTGTGAATTACATAGTTACAGAGTTATTCATGATTTAGTTTTAGACAATGTCCCAATACTAACCCCATTACCAGTGTCCACTTACCCAACCAATGTTCTCTGTTTCCTTCCAACCACTCAACTGCCTCTATGGCAGACATTTTTTTTCTATTTTTCCATTCTTCCCACCTCCCCTTTTAGCACTATAGTTTACAATGTTGTTACTGATACAGGATTGTGCATGTCACTTTCCCTATAAATGATGTTTAAACTAGATTTGAATGAGCCTGTTTGCAAAATTAAATTTCCACTCCAACCCTAGAATAGGGGTCATGAGAGCTAAGATACTCTCTTACAGAAAAATAAAACAAATCAACATTTGTTTTACAGTATAAATTTTACTGCCCTGCCTAGGAAGTCACCCCAACATTTGCTCATGATATTGGCAAGACAATAAAAACCCAACAAATGATTGCATTGTGACACCAGTTAAGCTGTCTCGAGTCTTAGAGCCATGGGGGTGAGGGGGAAGATCTTATATTTCCTCTAGTATTTAGAAGCAGGTCAGAGCATTGGCCTCTCTTTCCCTTTAATCAGCAACAGGATGCAGTCAACTCTTGATGTTGTTGTTGTTGTTTATCTACTCTCACTTACTCTGTCAAAAAAATAAAAGTCCTATTTTGCAAGATCCATTGGGAAAGTTCACTGGCCATATGCAACTTAAAAATAATAAATAGTTTCATTGCCAAGCTAAATTTCACCTAACGGAGGAAAATAGTACTCAGGACACAAAAATAATATCTTCATTGCTTGGAAACACATCTGGGTTAAAAGGAATTCTTTCTCACCAACTCACAACATCTCCACCCAGGCCCATAAAACAGTCACTTCCTTCTTCTTTCTACATTTTTCTTTATTTTCTCAATGAGAGAGGAAGTTTCTAGAATCCAGTGGCCCACTTTACTCTATAGAGCAGAAGATAAAATATCTCTACATAGTGTTTTTTCTCATTTTCTTCTTTCTCTCTAGTGTCTACTTACCCAAATAACACTTTAAAAAAAAAAGTTTCTGCAGATTAACAGCTCAGTTGCAGATGGTTACTTGACTTTCTGGGGAGATGGGTTGTAGAAAGTCTGTTCAGACAGTGCAAATCTTATCTCTATTCCCTCTTTACCCTTAATAAAGTTAATATTTGGTCTGCCCCAGTTGACTGCCACATGCTTTATGCAACTGCTTCTAAACTGAACTGGAAGAAAGGGTAGAATGAATTGTCCTCCTTTCATCCCTAAAAGAGCTTGTTTAGTGCTTTGTGTAATGTGGACATTGGGGGAAATGGCCATTCTTTTGTATCTTCTCAGTATTTCCACCATCACAAAGCAGTTCATTTTTGGTAGTTGGAGTTTATGCTTTGGATGGAGTAAATCCATATGGCTCACTTTGACATCATGGCAGATAAAAGGTAGCACACACAGAGAGAAATTGAGTTAGTTTTCACAACTTACACTGTCTTTCCTCAACATTCAATTACCACATGAATAAGACCAGCTAACCTCCTGGAAAAGAAGAGATCACAAGGCTGGCTGGCCATCACAAACCAACAGGCTGTGGCAACCCAACACCATTAGTGCCAATGCCGGAGGGAGCCCAGGAGAGGTCACTGAAACCAGTCCAGACCAAGGAGTTACCAACTGGCATCTCTATCCCTACCAATTAAAAAACCCTGCCAATCTACAAAATTATGAGCCAATAAATCAATTGTGGTGGTTATTAAATTGTGGGTTTGCTATTATTGTTGCTGTTTGCATACAACAGAAAAAGAAAACAGTGACAGGTGACACTGCCCCTCTTTCCTTGCTACATCACCATAGTGGAGTGTTTACTTCAATAAACTTGCCCTTGAGATCTTCCTGCTCAGTTTACCATGCACTATATTTCCAAAACTGTTTATCAAGGTGCAAGAGCAGGCATTTCTAGAAGGGAGGGTTTCCAAATAAACAGGATAATTCTTTATGTATTTTTGGTGTTTTTTTTCCCAATGTCAGAGAAAGGGCTATATCTCTATTTCTTTTTATTTCCATTTGAGTTGAAGTAACAGGATTTAGCATACCATATATTATATTTTTATGCACATATCATTTCAACACTGCATCCATCACCAAAAAGCCCACTTCCCTTCATTAGTGTCCCAAGGGCCTCTCTCAGTTATCCTCCCTTCCATGAAAGCTCAGTTCTATAGATGTGTGTGATGTGTGTGTGTGTGTGTGTGTGTGTGTGTGTGTGTGTGTGTGTGTGTGTGTGTGTGTAGGAACTGTGAGTTACAATACAATTAACTGTAAGGTATCATGCACAAAATATTGCAACACTGGACCCTCCACCTGAGTGTACACTTTCCTTATTGCTTAGAAACACTTCTGGGTGGGGCCGGAGAAATAGCATGGAGGTAAGGCGTTTGCCTTGCATGCAAAAGGACGGTGGTTCAAATTCCGGCATCATATGTGGTCCCCCAAGCCTGCCAGGAGTGCTTTCTGAGTGTAAAGCCAGGAGTAACCCCTGAGTGCTGCAGGGTGTGACCCAAAAACCAAAACAACAACAAAATAAAACCACTTCTGGGTTAAAAGAAGTTCTGTTTCACCAACTCACAACATCTCTACCCAGGCCCATAAAACAATTACTTACCTCTTCCTTCCACATTTTTCTTTATTTTCTCAATGAAGGAGGAAGAATCCAGTGGCCCACTTTGCTGTATAGAGCAGAACGTAAAATATTGTCTCATTGCCTCCCAACATCCAATACTCTTTTTCCTATTGTCCTATCTTCTCCCCCACCCTCCATCCCGCTACCACGATAAGCTTTCTACTAAAGACCAGTTTTCAATTGTTGTTACCTTTGGACATAGGTTATTTTCTTACTCTTTTTATATATCTCACATGAGGGAGATCACTGTGTCTGTCCCTATACTTCTGACTAATTTCATGCAGCATGATACTTTCTCTCTCCTGATTCATCCATAGTAGCAAATTGCATGGCTTAGTCTTTTATTACAGCCATATTTCATTGTGTATATCATAGTTTCTTTATCCAGTCATCTGTTCTTAAACATTTGAGTTGTCTGAAGATGTTAGCTCTCATGAATAGTACTGCAACGGACATAGGAATGCAAATGCCTTTTTTGAGTAGTGTTTTCAAGCCCTTGAGGTAAATCTCAAGAAGTGGAATTTCTAAGTCACATAGAAGCTCCCCTCCTAATTATTTTGTTTGTTGTCCATATTGTTTTCCAAATCAGACAACATTCCCACAAAGCAGCAAATAAAGATCCATTTTTTTCCCCTACATCCATGCCAACAAGTAGTCCTCAATGGTGAATGCTTCCAGAGAGCTTCAGAGCTTTTTCAGCGCTTATCACTGTTGGGGAAGAGCTGGGAACTGGGAAACGAATCTGTTTCTGGAAGAAAGGCTTTTCTACAGTCTTGTCCACAGTGACAAAACCTTGTCATTTTCTCTGCACTCAGAAATCTGTCAACACGTGGAAATAGGCCAAGCTTCTTTTGACATTCACCATTGTGCAGACAGCTTTACAATGGAACCGGTCTCATAGCCCTTGCCTGGTTGGCAGAGACAGCCTCAAGAAAGCAAAAACTTACCAGTACTGACCTCATTAACTCTGGGACAAAGGGGATGATACAAAGCAAATTAAACTCAAAAAGTCTTAGGGAACTCTAGGGACTTCTTGACACACAGCTGACCATGTCTGGCAAAGTGAGCACAGAAACCACAATAGGGTTTATTACTTACTTTGGTGAGTCATTTTGAGGACCTGTCACCCATAGTTCAATGCTGAAATTGATTCGATAAGAAAAAACAATGTTGTCATGTGAAGACAGCTCCAAAATTTTTTGCTTCTTATGTAGTTAGTACCAGCCGGCTTTGCGTGAAAAGGCACTTTTGAGCAGAATTTAAATTTATATTTGTTGTTCATTTGCAAAGTTTCGATTTATTGCCTTTTCTTTAAAAAAAAATGTAAATAAAAAGGAGGAAGTGGCCTTTCAGGTTTTGCTAGGGGAGGAAGGCATGATATTTCTTCTAAAACGTGCTTTGGGAATATGAAGGCACATGAAGGCAATCAACTTCCCATGCGATGGAATAACAAGCAAAGAAATGTTGTGTGAATGAATTTCCTTAGTTTTCAGGAAACGGAGCGATACGATTGGAAATAAGAGTCATGAAAAAAGGAAAGCAAGGTAGTTGGAAAAAAATTTAAGTGCTCTGGCTTTTTTTTTTTATCATTAACTAATAGCTTGAGTTAAGGAAAACAAAAATTCTGAGTACTGTTAATAAGAATGAGGTTAATAATAATGCATAACAAGTAGAGGAGCTGTATAATGCTGGTGAGATAGTACCTACCTACCTGGACACTTAGTGTTCTGTCGAACCTCTAATTAAGCACTCCACACGATATCTAAAACTATTCAACAATCTGGACGTAATTCAAATTCACTAGAGCTTTATTACCACATTTCTCTCCAGAGATTCTGCCCTCTTACTCCCCAGATTCTACCTTCTATTGCTACAACCCTGGCTTGCTATATTGCTGCCAGGAAGTTCTTAGGATTTCCACCCTAGGAAATAGGCCCCTAATGAATGGCATCATTATGAGGATTAAATGCCATTGTGTATTTTAAGCACATGAAACAATGTCCTGTGTATTATAAGCACTCAACGAATGCATTTATTTGGGTGTGGGGGGTTTGTTTGTTGTTATTGTTTTGGTCTATTTATTTGTTGTTGGTTTGGTTGGGTGTTTTGTTGCTGTTGTTTGTTTATTTATTTTATTGGTTTTTCGGGCCACACCCATTTAATGCTCAGGGGTTACTCCTGGCTAAGCGCTCAGAAATTGCCCCTGGCTTGGGGGGACCATATGGGACGCCGGGGGATCGAACATCGGTCACGATCTTCCTTGGCTAGCGCTTGCAAGGCAAACACCTTACCTTTAGCGCCACCTCACCGGCCCCAAAGAATTGTAGATTTCTTTGCCTATCTATTCTGGGTATTTTTTTGTTTTTGTTTTTTTTGTTTTTTGTTTTTGGGTCACACCCGGCGGTGCTCAGGGGTTACTCCTGGCTGTCTGCTCAGAAATAGCTCCTGGCAGGCACGGGGGACCATATGGGACACCGGGATTCGAACCAACCACCTTTGGTCCTGGATCGGCTGCTTGCAAGGCAAATGCCGCTGTGCTATCTCTCCGGGCCCTTGTTGCTGTTGTTGCTGGGTTGGGTTCTTTGCTCTTCTAAATTCTGTTTATCCTAAAATCCTGCTTATTCTTTCTCCCTTTTTGTCTCTGTGGACTACCATGGTGCTCTCCACCTGCCTCTGCAACCTCACATGGTGGCTACCCACTTGTATATCTTGTACATATCTCCATCTAATGAGAGAATTTCATGGACCAAGAATGAACTTCATACCCCTCTGTATTAGTAGAACCCAGAAAAGAGCCTGGCTCCTGATAACAGTTCAGGTACTATTTATGCAAGTAAAGAAAGAATGAATAACTGCGTGGCTGCCATCTCTTTCGAGGCAGACCATAATTCTAGTATAATAATTTCTTTATTATTATATTGTATTATTTATTTTATTATTATTTATAATATTAACTTATTATTTTAGCTTTCTTGTAGAAAAAAATGGATTTAGTTGGTTTGAGACCAAAGTTATTAGCTCTCTAATCAAGAACCCAACTTACTTCTAGTGGAGCTAGAAATGAGATCTAAACCTACCTCAAACCCCTCTGCATCTCTGTGTTCAGTTCTAATAATATGCATGAACCAACTTCCCACTTAGTGGCAAAATGACCACTGGGACCACAGACTTGCATGCTTCCACCTTGCCCATTGTTAAGGTTTCTCTTTTTCCAGAGTTTCATAGATGTCCCCAAATATTCTTTCACTGATCAGCTACCCATCCTGGACCAAGGAATCCTATACTCTAAAAATAAAGTAACCTCCATGGAAATTGGGGGAATGACTAGAATAAAGGAAAAATGGATGAAAATCTCAGTACCAAGCTAGTGTTCTGTCCCATGGGCTATAGAACCTCACCTAGAAACTTGGCTTCAAACACCTGCCTTTCATGAAGTATTTGACCTCTGGACAAGTGTCACCTGACACCCATCCCTCAGTCTGCCTGTGTATTCGGTTAGTGCAGACCTTTGCCATGTGACTGTGTTCTGGATTATATATAAGTGAGCACCTTTCTGTTTATGGTCAATGAGAAGTTTTAGAAGTCCAATTAGAGTGCACCCCTTCTTGGCCTGGCTCAAGATACATGAAAAGATAAGCCACAAACTCAAGCAATGAAAATTTGAAATGTTGCTTTTGCCAATAATACAATTCTTGGAGACTAAGGCCTTCAATGAAGGAGCTTCCTGATTCTGCATCCTTAAATTGCACAAACTGCTGAATACCTGTCGTCACTGGTTACATCCTCTTCTAAAACCTGCTCCTAGGAAAAACTGACAGCCTATAGAATTGGAAAGAAGGTGCTTTCTGCTGGTAGGTGAGAAGAAGATAAGTAGTCGGTCGGTTTAAGGCTCTATGCTTGAGTGCTCTCTCCTCTCATCTCTCTCTCTCCCTCTCTCTCTCTATATATGTGTGTGTGTGTGTGTGTGTGTGTGTGTGTATATATATATATATACACACATACACATAGATATAAACATAGATATAGATGTAGATAGATAAGATGATATAGATATAGATATGGATATATATCTCAATGAAAAATTTGGATGTAATCCACATGAGTTAGGGTGGCTCCTAGTCACGCACTCACCAGGTTGATGTATTGGAACTGTAATTCTAGAATAAAAGGCTTCCCCTTCCAGCCACACTCCCATTGGAAATATTCAGGGAAATAACAATGAAGTAAATGATCCCTCTTGGGCCCAAGCACTTTGCATGTGCCAGATATCCCTAAAAGACTCCTCCTGATGGTCTACAAAGGGCAGGGTGGAGAGGAAGAGGACAGGGGAAAGAGTGGAAAGAAGGGGCATCAATTGACCCACACAAACACCTTGAAGACAGTTCCTTTTGTCCTTCAAAAAACACGGTGTTGGAGCTGCCAAGGTTTCTGCTGATTTTCACTTTTCTACTTTTCTGTTTTTACAGGGTAGTTTGCCCTTGGGAAGTGTGGTAATTCTTATTCCCTATGAGCTATCCCTCTAAGTATGTCCATAAATTGAGAGAGCATTGTTTCCATTTTCCTCACTAATTATTTTCCCTCACAGTCACCCATCAGCGATTTTTAAAGTCAGAGGAAGTCTTTCAGATACAAAGGGGTGGGAGACCCGAATGCTGGGATTCTGTAGACACCTAATTCAAGGTTAATGAGGCCTTGACAGGGAAGTTACTCTGCATGGAAGGCCATTCTAGGTGCCAGGATAGAGCCAGGGGGAGATTAAGACATAGTACCTGACCTTGAAGAGAGAACCATTCCCAAGGCTCCATTCCATGAATACAAAATGACTTAGGAAACCAGCGCATTTAAATACAGTCATTTCCGTTAAGGAGATGGGTGAGTGAATACGCTAGGGAGGCATTTCTTTCATTCACTCTACCTAGAAAATCTAGGCTTCGACTGACTATTTTGTCATGAACCACAAAATTCTTGCAAACTAATCTTGTTTTCCTCCTTACACTGGCCACTGGGGAACTCAAAAGCCACTTTTAACATGTTTCCAGGACTTCACATCAGCCATTTTATTAACAAATTTTTTATATAATTTTTATTTTAGTCATAGTGGCTTACATATCTTTCACAGTAATATTTTAGGTATATATTAACATTGAATCAGGGGAATTCCCATCACCAAATTTGTCCTCCCTCCACCCCCATTCCCATCTTGCGTCCCATATCCTCCATCCTCACCCCCCGGGCTGCTAGAATGAGTGGTTCCCTCTGTGTCTAGCTTACTACTTAGTGATCATACAACTGTTTGGTCTTGGGACCTTCCATTATTTCCCCCTCTACTTGAGAGGCGGAACTAGATAGTTCAAGTTATGTGGTTTTGTTTGAAGAAGAGAAAAGCAATAAAATGGGGTAAAAATCAAATACGTCGAAAATGGGTGGAGTCTTTCTAGAGGCTCTCATCCTCGATTATTGACAATTTTATTTAAATTTAGTCTATTTATTTATATTTCCTTTTTATAATTTAAAGTACTGTGACTTGCAAAGTTATTGATAGTTGAGATTTAGATATGCAATATTTCAACACCAATTCCACCACCAGAGTCAACAACTCCCATCACCAGTGCTCTCACTCTCTGTCATTGCCACCCCCTCACCCTTCACCTGCCACTTTAGCAGGCACATTACAAAATTTAGTGTTTCAGCTTAGATCTCCTGTTTTCAGTGTTATTGACTCTGTGCTTTGGGTTTTTGACAATACTATTCTCTGACATCACCAATATAATGAAAACTCTGACCTCTCTTTCTTCATTATTTTCCTTTCTTATCTTCTTCCTTTCTACTTTGATTTCTTTACTACTCCTCTTTAAGTTCTCGGGTCATGGGTGATCTAGGTATCCCTCTTTTGCTACTTTACATTTCCTCTTCCAGTTATTATATACACCACAGATAATTGAGGTTATCCTATGTTGGTCTTTCTGGCTTATTTCACTCAACATATCTTCCAGTTCTAACAAGGTTGCAGCAAATTGCATTATTTCATCATTCTTGAAGCTATATAATATTTTATTTTATAATATGATGCATCTTCATAACCCATTCACCTGTGATTGAACACTTCGGTTGATTTCATATCTTAGCTACTAGACTAAATACAGCAATGAATAATGAGTCTTCATTTTTCTTCAATTTTCCAGTCCTCATTGTATATGAGCTCCTTTTTTTTTTCATCCTTTCTTGTCTTGTAGCTTCCATACTGCCTCTCCTGGATTGCAAATATAGAAGCAGCCTCAGTTAGTCTTCTCTAAGCACTGTGGACTTTGAAGTTGTGACCCATGTCATAAAATGAGTAGCAATACATGCAGGAACATGGGTAAGAGGAACTGAGAGGTCATGTAAAAGGAGACTAAAGAAAAACACTAAAAACAGTGAGAATGGTGATGGAGTGCAGAGGTCACAGGGTAACTAGCAAAGTTGAACCATGGAAACATCACCATCAAAGGCCTTCCCAGGCCAAAGCAAAGAGGCATCAAAAGGGAAGAAGAGCCAGGGTTCATCATCATACAGCATATGCATGAAAAAATGCCTGACTAAATATAATTTTTTTGGTAATATGATTCTCCATTGAATCCATTTTGCCTTCAATCTCTCTCATTTTCATGTTATTCATGTTATTCTCAGTGAAGTAAGTGCAGAAGCCCCAATAGAACCAAATATTAGTGAGTCAGTGCATTGGGCTGAAGGATAGATAAGTAAGATAGGCAGTCTTCCTTCCTTATGCTTCTACTGCATCAAGAAATTCAGCTAATGGGTCCCAGAGTCAGATTTCTTCATTCACAGCCCAGCTCCACTACCTGGAATCTTGTGGCTCTTAGCAAGTTACATAAAATCTTTTGGCTGCAATGTGTTCTTCTGTACTATGGGGATAATAATAGTAGCAACAAAATTGAGCAACCAGAATGACTGATTATGTTGAACCTCATACCTGGTGTACCTCTTTGTCATGAGTATTGCTACCTGGGGAACTAGTCAACAAAGCAGGCTTTGTCCTCTGTCCTGGGACAAACACAGAGCTGGGCTGTGAAGCCTAGAGCAGAAGAGACTCCATTTTGTTAACCTAAAGTTAAGTTCCCAGTTAAGGCTAACAGCTAAGTATCCATTTAAAGACTCAGTTTCTATCCCAACAATAATGACAAGACTCCAAGGTTGTATAAACCACAGTATACTACCCTCTACATCTAGCCATAAAAGGACATGATGAAACACTGTAGACAAAAGCCAATCAACTTAAAGATCAAGACTTCCTGCTTAAAGTCCTATATAACTTGGCTTGTGACCTCTTGGTGGGGTCTTCTCCAGCAGGGGGTGGGGGAGGGTGTCCCTGATTGGTCAGTTTGTAGCTTGTTGGTTGACAGAATAAAGCTTTGCTTTGCTTTGTTTCAATTCTGTGGTCTTGTCCTTTGACTCAGGAATATAAGGCCAGAGTGTAAAAGGATAGTAGAGGAATAGAATAAGCACTAGGAGAAAGGGAATGAGTAAAACACAAACTGCCTTAAGACAGATCTTGAGCAATGGGGACACAGTTACACCTGTTTGCTTTAAATGACACTGGTGAGATCAGATCCCAAGATGTAGAAGTCACTGGTGAAATTGGATCCCAAGTGGATAGAGAATTCACAAAGAAACATCCACCAGCCACTTTGGGAGAGTAACTCCATTTATTGTAGGTGAGAAATGCATATTTATATTAGGGGAGTGTGGGGTGTGGATTCTGAGTCATCAATCAGATTTGAGAGGGGATTAAAACAGGGTGTATGCTTCTGTGTTTAGGGAAAACAGGGTAAGTGGTTAGGGAAAGCAGAGTGTGTGCTCTGACTGTTAAAACAGTGTGTGCTTAAGGTGATTAGCTACAAGTACTAGGATAGGGATCAAAATATTCAGTTTAAGGGAGCACAGACATAGGAGTCATCACCCAATATTACCTGGAAGGTTTCATAGAGGAGCATTGAATCTTGCCAGCATTGGGTCTTGATGGCTAAGTAGATAATGTGATGGGCCCATTAGTGAAGTAGGCCATCAATACTGGTAACATCCCCAAGCCACATCTGTGATCCAGAATCATTCTATGTCTCCAGAGAAACTTGCTCAACACCAGATGAACCAACAGTCTCTGTCTCTCTCTCTGAGGGCCCCTTTCAGAGTGAATTTTTCATCCTGAAATCTTTGAAACTGCCACACTGAAGCTCTTCTGAGAACATGCATCTGACCTCTCCTTGGTGGGAGGTGATGCCCTTTGGGAGGATTATTAAGGAATAATGTTTCAGAAGTCATTTTGCATGGCTAGGACTTTATTATCTTCTGTCTTTTTGCTTCTAAAAAATTTATCCCAAGGAAGAGAGCTTAAGTTTGGAAGGAAAGAAAGAAGCTTGTGGCAGCATAGTGGGAGAACAAATCCACACAATTGAATTTGTCAGGGAGAGGATGAAAGAGAAATGCTAGGGTCCTTGGGCAAGTAAGATGGGTACTCTGGTGATGCATGTTGTGTTGAAATTATTCACATGAGAAACTATTATTAATAATATTGTAAACCATAAAATCTCAATTAAAAGTTTTTTAAATAAAAACAATTTTTAAAGAAAAGCCCATGGGCACTGTACAGATGAAGAATGTTAGGAATGACCTATAGGTTCAAGAAGGAATCATTCCTACTTTTTATGGAATATTATGTCACCATTAGTTGGCTTAGAATAGGAAGGAAGTACTGCTCAATTATGTGAAGGGAAGTAAGAGCTTAAGATTTGTGGACAATATAATCATAACTAAAAAATAAATAAAACCAACGGGGACCAGAGTGAATGTAAATGAAACATAAAAGCAAGTCCCCTTATACATTGTGGTTTTTAAAAATGCTTATTTATATTGCCCATGATTATTCAAAACATATTTATACATGGGACAGAAAAGATGGCTAAAGAAATGTAATAGAATGTAAACAGGGATTGTCTTGGGGTGATAAAACTGGATGATTTGTTTTATTTTGTTTTTCCATTTCTCTGCATTATATCAATTTTTCTTAAATTTTATGCATTACTTCATTTTCTTTGCAAAACAAAACAAAACAAAACAAAAGAACCTTGTCCCTTACATAGATTCATAGTAAATAAGCAGATTCTGATACTACATCATGGACAGCCACATATTTTAAGCTGGTAGAAATTCTCAATACACAAAAGTCATCTCCCAGGAGCCGAAGAGATAGCACAGTGGTTGGACATTTGCCTTGCAAGCAGCCGACCCGAGATGGAGGGTGGTTCGAATCCCAGCATCCCATATAGTCCCTGGTGCCTGCCAGGAGTGATTTCTGAGTGCAGAGCCAGGAGTAACCCCTGAGCACCACCGGGTATGACCCAAAAAGCAAAAAATAAAGTCATCTCCCAGCTGCCTACACATCATAGCTGATACTTTATCTCTTTGTAGTGCCTTCTCTATTTGTTACAAATATGGCAAGCTCTATCTTCAATACCACTTTAATGTCTTTCACTCAGACTGTTTATTTTCTGCCAGCTCTACCCCTTTCTTAGACTACCCCAATTCTTGATTGGAGGGAGTTATTTAAGAGCATGGGCCAATGGTTGGTCTTCTTATTGCTGTTCCTGTCTGGCAACATTCCCTTCACCTAGTAGTTGGTCCATTCAGATTAGAAAATATTCTGGCCTATTTTTATGGCCCAAATAAATGGCCTTTCTACATGTAAAGCCTTCACAAACACACATATATGTATAAAGGTGATGTCTATTTCTTCACCTCCTAAATCTTGGAGCTGGCTTTAAGAGTTAAGTACTTTGGTCAACAGTATATTATTGAACAGCCAAATTCCAGAAGGGGTCTATGTTTAGTTCTGAATACTGTGCTTACTTGTGTATAGGTATAACTGTCTTTCTGTCTCTCTTCTCTGTGTTTGCCTCTGTGTCTCTTTAATTGCACTGTTTCCCCAACTTTACCATTTCATGCAAACATTCCAGCATACCCAGATACCAAGACTAAGCTAGATTCTAGCAGGGGTCCTTAAACTTTTTAAACAAGGGACCAGTTCACTGTCCTTCAGACTGTTGGAGGGCCAGATTATAGTAAAAACAAAAATTATGAACAAATTTCTATGCACACTGCATATATCTTATTTAGAAGTGAAGAAACAAAATGGAAGTAAATACAATATGTGGCCCGCAGGCCGTAGTTTGAAGACCCCTGTCAGGATGAGAAGCTACTCTATACCCTACTAAATAGAGAGAGAACCCATCCAGAATTCACAGGCATCCCTCCAAATCCAACTACATCTGAGCCCAGAACCCACCCATCTGATTAGTAGATTCATGTTTTTAAAAGACCACAATCTTAAGACATAGAGCTTTAGGGTTATTTGTTCTATAACATCATTGTGATAATAGACGTTATCTATTAGACAATCCAGAGTTGATAGCTCATTCCAATTGTCTTTTTCTTTTTTAACCAATTCAACCAAGCCCCTTCCCAAAATATAACCCTATGCCCAAGTTTCCAGAGAGGCTTGGCTGTGACCTAACAGTGTTTCTGCAGTGATTCCCAAGAATTTTCCTTACCATATCCTTTATTAGCCTAATTAATTTCAGGGTCACAGTCACCAGGTTCCAAAAGAGTGACCATTTACCTTACCCACGGTGTATAGGGCCCATCTCAGAGACTGTGATATAGACCTCAATCAATATACACAAAAGTGGAGGAGTAAGGGGGAGAATGTAAAAACACTTATGATAAGCACATGTTCCTTGTCAAGGTCCACACCATTTGCTTCTGCTTATCCCATTAACACAATGTCCTAGGTAGTAACTTTTATTATCCCCTACTGTGATGACAAGATTGAAGATCAAGAAGTTTAAGTAATTTCTCCAAGATCATTCAGTTAATAGCTGATGCAGGTGTGATGTTAATGGATGTTTAACTCTCAAATTCTGCCCTTTTCACAAACAACAAACATCTTGCTTAGCTCCTGTTGACTAACAAACCATCACAAAACCTCATGTACGATTACAGGTCTGGAAGATCAGTTGGGGTTTCAATGAACTAAATTAAACTTAGTGTCTCTCAATTGGGGTTACTCAGCCATCTGTGGTTGGTAAGAATGGGAAGAAGAATGCTAATTTGTAATAGGGGCAGCCTAATTGAGAAAACTCAGTTCCACGTGTCTCTTAACCCACTCACCTTCCAAAGCTAACAGGTTAGTCCAATGATACCCTAACACCTGAACACAGATTTTTATATGCATAATTTGTCATCCAGTCAACCTCACCGCCATGTCTCAGTTCCCTTCATCCCCAGCCAGAGAATAATGCTGCTCATCTAACCCAAATGAGGCATTTGAGAGAAAAGATGAAGTAATGAAGCAATTGGAAGAGATGCATGAAGTCAAAGAGAAAATAACAGGTAAAGGACTCTCTCATTAAACAAATAAAAATCTTGCTTTCCAACCATGACTTGGAGAGGACTTCTGCTCTGGAGCCACATCCTGAGGCTGCCAGGAGATATGAATTTCCATTAGCAGTGTTTCCTAAAAGCACTTGTGCCATCACAGGCAAGTCACTCCGCTTCTTTGAAAAGTAAACTGGATTCCCTTTCTATCTCCTTGTTTGCTATTGAGAAAACCAAACAAAATGCTGCACTTAAGAAGAATACTTTTAATCTGAATGTCACCAGAAAAAAAAAGAAAGAAAAAAATTTTAATTTTCCTCAATCAGATTTAGGCTCAGTTCCTTGCAAAAACATGAAAATTTGTTGTCAATCAGATTTAGGCTCAGTTCCTTGCAAAAACATGAAAATTTGTTGTCCTGGTGACATGTCTCCTAAAGACCACACACAGACACACAATGAGATAATTAAAAACAACTTCCCAGTAGTCCTAAGCAAATGTTCCTTGTAAAGCATCTAACACAAGGAGATATCCATTCCATCTCCTCTAATTATCCTTACCTTTCAAATTTTCCACACAAAATCAAAACAACAGAAATAATGAGAATATAGAGAAAAAAAACTCATAGGGTGTTCATTGCTACAGCTCTGGTCCTCGTGTTTGGAACAGATGGTCACAAGCAGATGTTTTTCAGGGATGTGTGTAGTGGGGGGAGGTGGGGTAATACCTGATATTTCTTCTTTAAGAACAAGCAAAAATTGATGCCCTGAAAAGTCAGGTTGTGAGTTAGAAGATCTTGCATTAGAACATGGTGTATCACTCAGTTAAAACTGCATAACTAACATCTGAAAAATCTGTTTAAAGTATCCTCCCTTTTGATACATGCTTCAAACTAGGTTAGCCAGAGCACAATGGCTGAGGACATCCTACTTAAGGAAATGACAGCAACTGCAAGCTCCCTGAAATTCATCACAACAAACATTTTTTTTTATATCTACGTTTGCTAAGTTGCCATTTTTAAAACATGTCCTGTGGCCAAGCCCAACACCAATGAAATGAGAGAATACCTCATTCAAGAAGGCTGAGTCAATTCAGAGTGCTCTCTTAAGAGTGTTGAAATCTCTAGAGAGAACTAAAAGGATGCACTAAAAGGTAAATGGTGAAGAAGAGTAGAGTACAACAAGTTGTTTGTTTTCTTTTTCTTTTCTCCCCCTCCCCCACAGGGCAGACCTGAATATGATTCCCAGCACCACACCCCCCTGAGTACTGCCAGGAGTGATACCTGAGCACTGAGTCAGGAGTAAACCCTAATATAGTAAAAAGTAAAAATCGGGGGGTGGGGGGTTATATGGGTGAGATGAAAGCAGTCAGAAGAGAGCTGAAAAGAATTTTTCCTAGAGAGATCATAGAGCCATTGGCAACTCAGACTTGATTCCCAGCATCTCGTATGGTCCCTTGAGCACTACCAGGAGTGATTCTGCTGGGATCTGATTTCTGAACAAGGAGTAACGCCATTTTGTAAAGGCCACATGGCACGCTTCTTAGCTTCTGAGCAGGGAGATACGTCATTTTGTAAGAAACTCCCGGCCTGTGGGCTGTTTGCGGCCCTCCGTACAACATTTTGTGGCTGGCCTTCAAATACCGCAGTATTTGCAATTATTCGCTTACCAAATAATTGCAATAAAAATCGCATTAGTAAGAAAAAAGTTGCATTAAACATTCGCATACCCTGAGCAGTTCCATTCAGGGTATGCAAATGTTTAATGCGATTTTTTGCAATTTTTTTCTTACTAATGCATTTTTATTGCAAATATTCGGTAAGCGAATAATTGCGAATACTTTGCACCTAGCGCAGACGTCATTCCCGCTGTCCCTTGCATTATCAGAGGCCTAAGGGAGAGAAGTTTATTACAGAATTAGATTTTGCCATACCTTCATCATGACTTCATCAAAGCCTGCAGTGAAGAGAAAGATTGATGACGAGCACAGACAATTTCAGGAAAAGTGGGAGATGCAGTATTTCTTTGTTGAGCACAGGGGCATCCCCACATGTCTTATTTGCACAGAGAAAGTTGCAGTGCACAAGGAATACAACTTGAAACGCTATTATTCAACTAAACAGGCTGAGGAATGTGCAAAATATCAAGGAAATGAAAGAGCCAAGCGGGTTGCCAGTCTTAAAGCATGTCTAATGAGGCAACAAGATTTATTCAAGAAAGCAACCAAAGAGAATGTTACATCAGTCGAAGCTAGTTACATGGTTAGTGAGATGATTGCTAAGGCAGGGAAACCATTCACAGAAGGGGAGTTTGTTAAACACACACACACACACACACACACACACACACACACATGTTACAGGCTGCAAGTATTATCTGTCTGGAAAAGAAAGGTCGGTTTAGCAAAATCAGCCTTTCTGTCAACACTGTGGCAGAGCGCATTTCTGACATTTCAAGTGCCATTTATCATCAACTGTGTGAGAAAGCCAAATGTTTTGATGCATACTCAGTTGCTCTTGATGAGAGCACAGATATAACAGACACTGCACAGCTCACAATTTATGTCCGTGGTGTTGATTACAATTTTGAATTGACAGAGGAGCTGCTCACAATAATTCCAATGCATGGCCAGACAACCGCTAATGAGATATTTCGGCATCTGTGTGATGCCATTGAGAATGCAGGTTTTCCATGGAAGAGGTTTCTTGGAATAATAACAGATGGAACGCCATCAATGACAGGGAGAAAAAATGGACTGGTGGCACTTGTTCGAAAAAAACTTGAAGAGGAGGGTGTAGAGAAAGTCATGCTCTTCACTGCATTATCCATCAGCAGGCCCTTTGCAGTAAATGCCTGCCATGTGACAATGTGATGTCTGTTGTGAAATGCATCAACCAAATCAGATCCAGGGACTTAAAGCACAGGAGGTTCCGTGCTTTTAAAGGAAATGGAGTCAGAATATGGAGATGTGCTCTATTTCACCGAGGTACATTGGCTCAGCAGGGGAAATGTCCTGAAAAGATTTTTGGAGTTGAGAGAAGAAGTGAAAGCCTTCATGGAGAAGGATGGGAATGCTGTTTCTGATTTGAGTGATCACAAATGGCTCATGGACTTAGCTTTTCTTATTGACATCACACATAAGCTGAATGTACTAAACAAGATGTTACAAGGCCCGGGGCAGCTTATCAGTGCTGCCTATGACAATGTGAGAGCATTCTCCACAAAACTTGTGTCATGAAAATCCCAGTTCTCTCAGACAAACCTTTGCCATTTCCCAGCATGCAAGGAACTTGTGGATGCAGGCATACCATTCAGTGAGAAATATGAGAAATATGTTGATGCTATTTTTAAGCTAGAGAAGGAATTTGATCATAGATTTGCAGACTTCAAAAAACACAGAGCCACTTTCCAAATTTTTGTGGACCCCTTTTTCTTTGATGTGCAAGATGCCCCTTCTGTGCTTCAAATGGAGCTCATTGACCTGCAATGGAACTCTGATCTCAAAGCCAAGTTCAGGGAGATTAGTGGAAAAGCAGACATGCATGGCAATTTTTGAGAGAATTGCCCCCCAGCTTCCCTGAGCTTTCTCGAATGTTCAAGCACACCATGTGCCTTTTAAAGTTATTCTCCACATTGAACTTCAAGAAGTCAAAGTACAGGTCTAGACTTAATGATGATCATCTTCAAGCCATACTGAGGGTCTCAACTGCTTCCTCTCTAAAGCCAAATGTGATTCAGATTTGTGAGAAGAAACATTGTCAAGTCTCTGGCAGCAAGGAATAGGCAAAAGATGCCATGTTCAGAAAAACTGTTCATGATCTTCACTCAATGTTCTATTCATGTTCAGAAGAAATAATTAAAACTGTTAATAATGACGTTTTTTTTGGTGAAATCCCTTATGCGGCCCTGCCTCACCCCAACTTTGCCTCCTGCGGCCCCCAGGTAAATTGAGTTTGAGACCCCTGGTGTAAGCCATATGTTAAGTCTTCACAAGTCTATTTCCACAGACCCTGCCCCAAGCTATCTGGCCATCAGGGAAGGACAAGGGAGCAGTAGGAAGGTACCCCTAGACAAAAGCCAATAATTTTAGGATAATCAGAAAGCTGGAACCTCCGTATATCCCTTCACCTATATAATCATTATGACCTTGGGCTGGGTTCGGGGTTCATCTACTTCGAGGGATGGCCCTGGCTGGCCAGGCTGGTGGGGGGGAATCTTGTTGGCAAACAAATTAAAGTATAAAATTTTAT
Organism: Suncus etruscus; assembly: GCF_024139225.1. Lineage (NCBI taxonomy): Eukaryota > Metazoa > Chordata > Mammalia > Eulipotyphla > Soricidae > Suncus > Suncus etruscus. The sequence goes on along the minus strand of NC_064851.1, from coordinate 9,012,549 downwards.
TTCAGTTGTGTGGTCTTGTCCTTCGATTCTGAACCCTACAATTACATAGAATTGCCAGGTGTGGTTCAAAAACAAAACAAAAATCCAGTCAATGAGTTTATCCCACTTCAAGATATCTCCATCCCCTGAAAAATATAAAATATTCATTGGAAAAGATATATAGACACATGTTTCTCTCTCAATATTTACAACAGGCAAGAGTTGATAACAACCTGTGTCCCCATCAGCAGATGATTGGATGGAGATACCATAAATCTTGTATATAATAGGCTACTCACCTATAAGAAAAAAGTAAAACCCTTCCATTTGCAAGAACATGAATAGACCTAGAGGGCATTATGCTTTACAAAGAAAAAGAAAGACTAACACTGTGTGATTACACTCCAGTGTGAAATTAGAGAAAACAAATGAATCAAGTGAAAGAAAACTTTTCATCTATAGAATGAAATTAGTTGTTACCAGAGGGAACAGAGAAAGTAGGTAAATCAAGCAAAAGAGATAATTGGAGATTTTCAATGGTGATCTTAGCTTAGTCTATAGAGGCATTGATTTATGACTATATGCATATAAAATTTGTGATATTATTTAATGCAATATTACTTCTAAAATTGCTCTAAAAAGTCATTAAGAGTTGGTACCAGAGCAATAGTACAGTAGGTAAAGCACCTTCCTTGCACATGTCTAATCCAGGTTCAGTCCCAAGCATCCAAGCCCTGCCAGAAGTGATCCTTGAGATCAGTACAACGAGGCATGACTTCCCACCAAAATAATTTACTGATTTTTGGACCCCACATGAAAGTATAGTAGGTAAGGTGATTGTCTTATATGCAACCACTTTGAGTTCGGTTCCTACACCCTATACGGTCCCCAAGCTCACTAGAAATGATCCTTGGGTGCAGTGCCAGTAATTAGCCCTAAACACTGCCCCAAAACCAAAACAAAAAAGAAAATAAATTTTTCTGATTCTTAAAGCACTGAGAAAGCTAAACAAACAGTGTTCAGGGACCACATCCCAGCCATCTCTGCCCTTCACTGCCTTTTCTTTTTCTTTCTTTCTTTCTTTCTTTCTTTCTTTCTTTCTTTCTTTCTTTCTTTCTTTCTTTCTTTCTTTCTTTCTTTCTTTCTTTCTTTCTTTCTTTCTTTCTTTCTTTCTTTCTTTCTTTCTTTCTTTCTTTCTTTCTTTCTTTCTTTCTTTCTTTCTTTCTTTCTTTCTTCTTTCTTTCTTTCTTTCTTTCTTTCTCTTTCCTTTTTTTTTATCACACCCAGCAGCATTCAGGGATTACTTCTGGCTCTATGCTCAGAAATTGCTCCTGGCAGGCTCAGGGGACCATATGGTATGCCAAGTTTTGAACCAACGACCTTCTGCATGCAAGGCAAATGCCTTACCTCCATGCTATCTCTCTGGCCCCTTCACTGCCTTTTCTACTCCTGAGAATCTGACTGGTCCTTTGATAACCACTTACCTTGGGTCCTCAGGAGAGCTCTCAGCAGTCAGATACAATGACAGGTCAAATGGCTGCACTGTCACATCTTGACTCAATGGTAGGTAGAACGCATAGATCACATGGCCAAGGGAGAGGAAAAAATATTACAAATTCTTAGCAACAAGCACCTTCTTCTTCCACTATCTTTACAGCTACTGCAACTTGCAGGAAAAGTTTCATTTCCATTCCATTGGTCTTCTGGGATTATTCAAAATCTCCAGCCTAAGAGGAGGTGGTGCTGAAAGGTGGTAATGTGTTATGTATGAAATCCTAACTACAGCAGTATTGTAAATCATGATGGAAAACACACACATATATAAATATATATAGTGTCCCTCTTATAGGCAGACTGGTGGGTGGGAGGTAAATGTCTGGGGGGGGGGGCAGTTGGTAGAAGGAAATGGATACTGGTGAAGGGACAAATATTGCAAATATGTTTGCCTGAAACAAAATCATGAATAACTGCAATTTAGGGTGACTATTTTTAAAAAATTCAATAATAAAGCATACAGTCAAGAGGGAAAACAAAATCTCCAGTTTGAGTTGGTAAAGTTTCCTCCATTGCTATCTGCGCTTGCAAGTTTCTGGGACCCATTTGGAAGGAACTTCTTTGAAGTCTCCTGCTTCCACAGAGCAGAATCTTATCAATAATACTTATGAAAACTTTCATAAATGTGAAGCCTTTATACTTTTAAGCTCCCTGGGAAGCATCTAACATATACAAAGACATGACATATTTATAACTGTCCTATGATAAAAGTTTGATACTTTATTGGGTGAGAGGGGTGGGCATGCTCAGTGGTGCATAGGGAACCATGTAGTGTCAGGAATAAAACTCTGGGTTTCTGCATACAAAGCCTGTACCCCAGTTCATACAGGCGGAGTCATCTTCCTGGTCCCCAATAATCCCTTAAAAACTGAAACACACATAGGCAATACACCTAGAGTAAATCATCCATTTATTTCATCGACAAATTCTTCAGACAGAAGAAATGACCCAGCCTTCAGAAAAAAATAATAAAATCAGATCACATCTAAAATCACATTTACCAATCACAATGATGGTTATAGATTAAATCTCTGCTCTATGGTCAACACTTTTTATTGAATTCTCACAATAGCTCTATGGGGTGTAGCTTATCCCCATTTTCACCACAGGAAATTAAGATTTAAAATCATTTCCTCTCATGGGCCCGGAGAGATAGCACAGCGGTGTTTGCCTTGCAAGCAGCCAATCCAGGACCAAAGGTGGTTGGTTCGAATCCCGGTGTCCCATATGGTCCCCCGTGCCTGCCAGGAGCTATTTCTGAGCAGACAGCCAGGAGTAATCCCTGAGCACTGCCGGGTGTGGCCCAAAAACCAAAAAAAAAAAAAAAAAAAAATCATTTCCTCTCACTCTGTGGCAAGAACTGGGAGAAAAGGGAATTTCCTTTTGATGGTCACATCAACCTAATTCCAGCAAAAGGCAGAGATTCTGGCCAGCACCAATGAGAGCTCCAGAATCCTTATTCAATGTCTCTCCAAACTCTTGCCCTGATCCTAAAGTTAACAACTTCTTCTGACCCGGAAGTTACTGACTCCTCCCAGCCTGCCCAGAGACTATTTGGATTATTCTTTCCCCCATTGCCATGTTTCTCCCATTGGACCTGAACCAGAGGCTTAGAGAAGGCTGGAGCTAGGGTAAGTCCTCCTGCCTCCTGGCACTGTCAGCTTCTCTCTGATACTTTGCCTTCTAAAGTGCCCATCACTTCGCATCATGGAGCTCTTTGAATTTAAGCATGACAAAACATGGAAGTGAAATATTCTTTCTTGTTTGTTTTGGATCACACCTGGCTATGTTCAAGGCTTATTCTTTGCTCTGTCCTCAGGGATCACCCCTACCAGGGCTGCAGACACCATATAAGATGCCAGAAATCAAACCTGGTCCATGTAGCAGTGCCTTACCTGCTAGACTATCGCTCTGCCCCTACTTTCTTATAGATTCTCCTTTCTTATTTATTTATTCCACTTTCCTATATTGAGGAGAAAGTTGTGATACTCTCCTAAAGACACCAGCCTACTTGAATCTAAGCCCTCAGCTTTTGCTGACATTCCAATCAGAAAGGCCCATAGAATTCTCTGGACAGCATATTCAATCTCTATCCTTAAGTTGAAAATCTAACAGGAGAAAAGATGCACTGGCCCAAAGCCTCCCCATTCATAAAGCTGTACTGGATGAAGACTCTCACCTCTAACTTTAAGACAAGCCTTCTTTCCACTCTATTAAAAGAACATAACACACTTCACAGGCCTTCCTTCCAGGGGTCTCAAACTCAATTTACCTGTGGACCACAGGAGACAAAGTCAGGGTGATCCTTGAATGCAAAATCAGTAGTAAGCCTTGAACATTGGGGGGTGTGACCCAAACAACTAAAACAAAACAAAACAAGAAAAGATTCCTCTAGGGCAGGGCCACAAAATGTTGTACAGAGGGCCATTTGCGGCCCGCGGGCCACGAGTTTGAGAGCCCCATCTAGACCTTTACCATAAGGACCAATTGAAAGAATCAAGACTGTCTTCATAGAAGGTGGCCTGGGCAATGCCGAAGCTGACAGATGTAATCAAGGAGTTCTCAAAGATGACACAGGCCTGGTCAAGTATTACATAGGCACAGAGAGAACCAAATGCAAGTGGTACCAACAATAGGTGCTGTTCTCAACATTCTGGTATCCTTAATTCCATTTATCCCCTCCCCACAATACATACAATCCACAAGGGGATAATTACCCATATTTTACAGATGAGAAATGCATAAAGTTATGGTACTTTACCCAAAACCATACATCCAGTTGGTATATCAGAGTCAGGACCAGAGCCCAACCTGCCTGACTGAATAATTTCAACATGGCCTCTTAAAAGAGGAATTGGTCAAAACTGGCATGGTAGAGCTTGATCCCAAGGTTGTCTCAACTGGAAATTAGGATGTAAACTCCATCCATTGGCCCATCCTGCCTCCCTTATTAACAATAGATAGTATTATACAGTGAAAGAACAAGATCTTAATTTTGATGCTCAGGCCAAAAACATATACTTGCTAAACTACCTGAGGCCTCTGACTTCTCCTCTCTAGGAAAGAAGAAAATCATTCAAGATCTCATTGCCAACAACTGGGTCTATTCTGATTGTCTGTCGTGGTTCTCACAGCTGGTCGTGGCCTTAATAAACATCAAAATACATGTTGAACAGCATCGTCTTGAGGGACTCAAGAAAACTCACGTGTATGAAATACTGAGTTTTTCAGAGCCTAGCTCATGGCAAGTAATTAGGAAGTGTGACTGCTAGCATCAAAATCATTGTTATAAGCCAATGTTCCTCCCTCCTCTCCCCAGGCTCTGTGAGATGGTACTTGACATGCTGGCCACCATGCACAGCAGGACCATAGCTATAGATCAGTCATGGACATGGCTGCTGGAAGGCACAAAAACCAACAGCCTAAGACACCCTGGATGCTGTCTGATGCTCCCACATGAAATGAGCACTTGCTGGCCCAGAAGCCTAAAGAAGGAAATTGCTTTTCCTGAAGCCTAGCAGAGCAAACTTGATGGAGAACCAGAACCAGAGCCAGGAGCCGCCAGCCAGCCATGAAAAGGGGAGGAGTCAGCACAGCGTGGATATCAGACATCAGAATATGAGCTGGAGACAGAGGAAATGTGTGACTGTCTGGGAAGATGGCAATGAAAGTGAAATAAGTGATTGGCTTAAAAACTCTGTGTCCGGATGAGTTGTTTTGATGGGAAGAGATGGGGTAAAACGGCAATGACCTTGGCTAACACAGCATGACCCTCCTGAGGGTCAGAGGCTTTGCACAGAGCAACTCCCTGAATCCCTGTGACAAACTAGAGGAGCAATAACTTAATTCTTACAGGAAAGAGTTCAGAGGATGATGCCACAAATGTCAGCAGACATGATTCTCAACCCTCAGCTACCAAATTCTGTGCTTTCTCAGGAAAATGACTTCACCTTTCTGAGTGGGTCTCCTTCATGGGTAATAGGCCTGGACAATGCCCAACACACATCAAGAACAAACAATAATAACCTGATGGCAGATGCTCTATGAAGACCAATTGTTAGTCCTTTCCGTTATTTTTCTCATGACTCCTATCTTGGTGATTAAGTTGGTATCGGTGCCAACAGGAATTTTGGATAATCCTGACTCATTCTGCTAAAAGGCTTCTTGGCCATTTGCAAGGGATAATCCATTCTTCATCCCTGACTATGCAGAACGGACATGTGGAAGCAGGTGGCGCAGGAGCATGAACATTGTTTTGTTCAAAGGACTTGATGTCTATAGCAAGCAATTTGGAAGAATGAAACCTAATGCAGGATGCCCTGTCCTTTAAGGGTACATGAAAATCTCTTGTCTGCTTCACTTTCCCTTCATTCCTCCACACACCCCCACTTCAAATAGGGAGGGAGCCCTAGTCTTCTCTTTTAAAGATTAAACCAGCAAAGAGCTAATAATATTGAATTTTCACTTAATAGCATTCTGAGTCAAAAATAAAAATACTTACCAAATAGTAGAGTGGCTAAAGTGTTTGCCTTGCACATGACCAAGCCCAGTTCTCTTCCTAGCAGCACAGATGGTTTCCCCAAGCTCTTTTGAGAGTGACACCTGAGCACAGAGCTGGGAATAACCCTGAGCACCACCAGGTATGACCCAAAACAAAATAAAGACTTTATTTTAAATGTAAAATTTGTTTAATTCCATATATGTATATGTATAAATACATACATACATACATACACCTTAGTAGCTTGCAACTTTTTTTTTGTTTTTTTTGGGGGGGCCACACCCAGAGATGTTCAGGAGTTACTCCTGGCTGTCTGCTCAGAAATAGCTCCTGGCAGGCACAGGGGACCATATGGGACACCGGGATTCGAACCAACCACCTTTGGTCCTGGATCGGCTGCTTGCAAGGCAAACGCCGCTGTGCTATCTCTCCGGGCCCTAGCTTGCAACTTTTAATTTATCTTCCACAAAAAATAAATCTCATTATAGGCAAGGAAAATTTTTTACTCAAAACTCCCTCAAAAAAAAACTCCCTTAAAACAACTGATTTTTATTATAGGTAGAATGAGGCACAACAAAGGTCAGAGACTTGTCACTACAAGCCTATGAGGTGGCACCTGAGCTTTCTCTGGGCCTCTAGCTCATCTCTTTCCTTTAGAGAGAAGTTTTTGCACAGTCAGCAGCCTTGGGGGTCCAAAAGACTCAGCCCTGAACAGTAAATTTTCCTCCAGCCTCTGGATACAAACATACCTGCTGACCTGTGAATGCATATCTGGCATCATCAAACTCTGTAAATTTAAATGAAATCAGTGCCATCTCCCCTACAGCCCCTTGAGCTAGGGCAGTATTATTGTAACTGGAGAGGACCAGCCATCAGACCAAGGGCCATGGCAAAAGTCAAATGGTGGTGACTGCAAAGAATTGGGCCCAGGACTCAATCTCAACTGATTGGTGTAGAGACCAGTCTCCAAACCGGCTCTTCCTACTACATTCAGCATCCAGGTTGGGGATGGGCAAACAGCAGAGACTCCCAGTGTTACCCCACCCCTATTCCTCCTGTGTAATCTTACCTGCTAATAGACCTGCCGTTTCTGGGAGGGGTCTTTGGTAGATAACAAAAGGCTTTGGTTGGAAGGGTAAAGGGGATTTTGCCTGGATAGAGAGAATGGAGAAAGAAGCAGGAGGAGATGGCTGAGGAACAAGGTACAATGCAGGGCTGAATAGGAATCCAGTGTAAATGATTATGGTAGGTCACACATATGTTGGCCAGGGCTAAATAAAGCTGATATTTCCTGGAACCAGTCTGTGGATGATTTACTCACAACTATCCTGAAGCTGCTGCCCCTTTGACTGGAGAAATTGGAGACACATGGTGCTGGGATGGCAGAGAAAGGCTCCTCCATGCATCCCATCACCATCCAGCTCCATCCAAAGGGCCTCCTTTATTATTTAATGCAACATCCCAGGACTTGTCAGAAGTGACCTACTCCGAGAAGCACAGGTTCTAACTCAGTGTCTCCCTAAGGGACAGGTCATCTCTGGAAGGAAATTCAGATCTAGAAGCAGTAGAAACCCTGAAAAGGAGATAAGAGAGATAACATGGGCCACTATGTTCATATTATTCATAGAGCTCTTCAAGTAATAAGTGTTATGATTACTGAATTGGAGGGGGGCATGAGACTTACATTGGTGGGAGAGGGGAACCAGAGTCTTTCATGCCTGTTCCCATAAATGACAGCCAAGTGATGGCACAATGATGACACCACACCCAAGACAAACAGCACCCACACTGCATTTTGCTGGGAGGTCTGTATGCCTTTGCTGCTGATGCTTCTAAAAATTGTGGATCTGCTTCCCTGTGGATCTTTCTAGAATCCCCATACCACTCCTAGAGGATGTCTTTAGGCCCCTCTGGGGGATCCAACTCTATCCCTCTACATCTTCATAGAGTGAACCAATGCGAAGCCCAATGGATCACCAAAGCCCATGTGTCTGTCAGAAGTTCAACATAATCTGTTACTCTCTGTACTTTGTTGTTCATCAACAAATCCAAACGAACTCTGAGATGGATGTAGTCACTCAGCCTCTCAGCCTGGACATCTCAACTGACATTCCCAAATTCTGGCTCTTTTGCCAGCTCCCAGCTGCCTGGTGGTCTCAGTTTCATCTTCCCCTTTGTATAGTCAATATAGCCAGAAGGCTGGCTTCCTGGTTCACCCAAGCACAATGAAGTACCTCCCTTTCTGAAGTTCCATTACCCACTCATACAACAAACACTGGAATTCAGATCAGAGTGCGTGCAAGCAAGTCTCACCCACTGTGGAGTTCACTGGGCTACAGCCCATCATTCATTTATTCATTTAGGCAACATTTCTTAGCCAAGATGTCTATGCCAGGCTTAAAAGTTTCTGTGTATGAGAAGGAGAAGGGTTTCACTTTCACCAAACTTAGAATCTGGTGAAGATAATGATTGATTTAAACAAATTTTCCCATGAGGCCCAAGAGATAATATAGGAAGTAAGATGCTGCCTTGCATGTGGTTGACCCTGGTTTGATCCCTAGCATCATGTAGAGTTAAATTGCATTTTTGGCTCTGTTCTCCCTGTACCCTTGAATTAAGAAATGCCTTATCTTGATATAGTGATGGAAATTTAGAAGCATCAGTAGGTAACAAAGAACAGGGAATGAGGGAAGCAATCAGAGGTAGGAGCTCTGAGTGACCCCTTCTTGAAGCTGGAAAAAAAGATGAATAGATGAACCCCAAGTTTTGATTTAGAACAGAAGGACCCAACCCACCATGTTATCTAGGCGGGAAATGGTGCCAGGCCACCAAATCAATTAATAGCTTCATAAATCTTCAAAATATCTATACAGGACCCCAAACAAAATGTATCCAAAAAGATGCCCCCCATAGAGTCCCCTCTAAATGCTATGTTATGCCCCTCTTAACCCAATATACCTCAATGTATTATCATGATACAACCAATCAAGAAACTCCATTCTTTGACTCTTCTCTTTGGCCCACAGTTTTGATGTTTTCAGAAAATCTCTCCAAAATGTTCTGTATACCTGTTCAGGAATGCAATTTCAGGCAATTGCCTAGTTGTGGTCCATCTTGTTGTTATATAATTAAATCTCTGCTTTCTCACCTAAAGAGAGTTTTAGTGTGTTGACCAAGCAAATTCCATTACAACAATATGATTGATTCCCCCAAGCTTTGACAGAAGTGATCCCTGAGCACCGGGCCAGGAAAATCTGAGAACCTCTGGGTGTAGCTCCAAACCCAATCAATCAATCAATTAATCAATTAGTTAATAAACAACCTGTGTGAGGATAACAGAGAGCTTGGCCACTGTCCCTCTATTCTTACACGTAGCAGGGATATATGTCTGGATTTCTCTCCAATTCACAAAATTCCCAGTATTATTTTTATCCACCGTAATTTGGGGGATACATGCCATAATTTTATAATTCAAATCCAAAGAAAAAGCAAACCATAACCTTCTATCTCACTATCATCCTCTCTATTAATAGCTCTCAGCTCTGCGGAAAGAATGGGGCCGGGGAAGAGAGGAGTGAGTGAAGGAAGAAAACAGGAGAATTCTCCAGAGAGATGAATGCCACGGCTTGTTTGATGAGTGTGATTAGGTTATAGAGGGAAGGAGAGGAGCAGGAAGCAGAAGGCACCTGGGGGAGCTGGGGACCAGACACCCCTGTGTTTTTCTCATTCAAATAGGCTGAGGCTCAGAGGTGCTTCGTGCAAGATGGTTTTTTAAGTGTTTCTTCCCAAGCTTGCCCAGGAAGATGAAGTAGCCATCTTTTTCCGACTTACTTAACTGCTGGGGGGAGAGAGAGAGAGAGAGAGAGAGAGAGAGAGAGAGAGAGAGAGAGAGAGAGAGAGAGAGAGAGAGGAGAGAGAGAGAGAGAGAGGAGAGAGAGAGAGAGAGGAGAGAGAGAGGAGAGAGAGAGAGAGAGAGAGAGAGAGAGAGAGAGAGAGAGAGAGAGCTCTTCTCCTATAGTCCATCTCCAGCCTTCTTGAGTCCCAGACTGTCTCATCCTCCTTTGAGCTCACCCCTTCCACTCTCAGGCTCACCCTACCCCATCTTTCCTCCTTGCTTCAGCACTGCTTCAAGTGCTGTGAGACCTTAGCAGGTCCCAAAGTTCTCTCCGTTCATAGAAGGAGGGTGACGGGGATAACTAATAGGGAGGGTGTGGTGAGGAACCACCATGTACCACTTGCAAGGACACATAAAATCCTGGGACTGTGCATGGTGTGTGCTGGGCACTGCCCAAACACCCTTGCTTGTATTCTTGGAAATCACAGTATCTGCCTGGCAGGATAGAGATGATAACCCAAAGCAGCATGTCTGGCACAAGATGGGTGGAAATCTCAGGGACTGGTGGTCCAAGAGGGGCCTCACAGGAATCAGGGAGCAAAGGAACTGAAAAATCATGTTGTCTCAGAGTGGGGTCCCTGGAGAGTGCATCTGTATCAGTTTTTATCTACCATCATTTGTACAGTGTCCCCACCAAGTGCAGGGAGAGCCAATAGATATGGTGGTGGGAGAGGAAAAAAGGGAGAAAGAAGGGAAAGTAAGAAGAGAGGAAGGAGGCATAAGGATGGAGAAAGGAGAGAGGTAGAAAAAAGGGGAGGAAGGGAAGGGGAAGAAAGGAAAAAGAGGAAGGGGGAGGTAAGAAGGGAGGAGAGAGGAAAAAGAACTAAGACAGAGGGGAGGAGGGAAGAACAAAGATAGGGAAGGAGGTAGAAGAGAAAAGAGAACAGGAGAGAGGTGAAAGGGGAGGAGAGAAGCGAGAGGAAAGGAAAGTAGAGAAAATGGAAGGAGAGTGGAGGAAGGAGGAGAGAATAGAAAATAGAACAGGAAGAAGAGAGAGGAGAGAGGAGAAAAGGTAGAGGGAGGAGAGAAGGAAGAGGAGAAAGAAGGGGTGGAGGACAGAATGGGAAAGCAACAGTTTGGGGAGTGGGAGTGAGTAGAGAAAACATGAACAGGAATTGCCTTTAGTGACATCCTCAGGCACCAAGGCCCTTGAGAGTCTTGACACAAACAAGGCACCCAAGAGTCAGGGTCTTTGTGATTGAGGAGGAAGGAGCCAGGAGATGGGAAAGGCCAGCATCCAGGAATGCCACCCAAATCCAGTGGAGTTGGGGGTTTAACAAGGGAGCCTCTGAATCACTCCCTGGCATTTGGTGAAATGTGCAAGTCAGCAGGGCGGGCAGTGAGGGGAGGGACAGGGGTGTCTGCAGAAAGGGTCTTCTGGGGGAGAAGCAGGAGGCTGAAAGCATGAGAAAGCAAGGCTGATTTATGATTGCTAGAACTTGGGGGTGCACTGGACAGATCACAGAGTGGAGTTTGCATTAACCAGGGGTTTGATTAACCAGCCTCACTTTTTTGGGGCTCCAGAGATAGAACAGCAGTTAGGTGCTCATTTTGTCTGCTACTGACCCAAGTTCAATGACTGGCACAGCACATGGTCTCCTGAACACCTAAACACAGAGCCAGGAATAAGCCCTGAGCAACTCTTGGGGGAGACCCTCCCCAAAAAAATAAGCCTTACTTCTTACAGCACAATAAAAATGTAAACTAGTCCATGACAACCATGCATAGTCTTATCCCACCCTCACTCCCAGAAAAGCTAATTTTCTCCTAGACCTGAGCTCAGGAGGTCGGTGAACACTGGAGCAAAGGCCAAGAGGGTAGGGACATGCACTGCTGTCATTGCCATAAGAACCTGGCAGGTCACCCCTGCCCAGTTACTCTGTATTGTGGGGCAGGAAGGGATTGGGGTGGGTGGAGGCCACAATTCATCACTGGCTCTCTGGTCATTTCAAACCACTGGCCACCCATGGAATAGCCAAACAAGCTGCACCTGGCTCAGCATTTGGTGCAATAAGCATGTACCATTGTAGCTCTTTGACTTCATTTCTTCTTCCGGTGGATGTTCTCAAGTGGTATTCTGGAGACCTGAGGCCCTCCCCGCAGATTTGTGGCCAAGTACAGCTGTTTCCATGCATGGTTTGAAGACCAAGTTCCAAATCTGTAGAAGCCAGCAAGTTTCTTTAGCCCGTTGCTAGTTCTCCAGCCCCTATCATCATGGTTTTGTTTCAGGTTTGAGGGTCCATAAAGTGGCAGTTGGTCCTCACTCCTTTTCCAGCAAGCAACCCAGCATCTGTCCTTGTCACAGAGAGACCAGAAAAAGAGGGAACCCAGCCAGAAGGTTTTACTAGTTGCAATTTGGACATTACCTCTATCCACAGACCCCCTCCCAACCCCTGCAGGAGGGTTGAGGATTGCATCTGCCTCTCCAGAAAGCCTTGTCAAAGGCATTGGGATGGAATAGTAACAGGGGTCCTGGACCCTAAGTCCATGGGCTTGGAACCAAGTTGCTAGGATGATAATTTTCTCCTTCACTTTTGCTTGAGTACTGCTTGTCTAGGACTCTCACATAGGGTCCAGACAGGAAGAAGGTTCCAGTTTTGCTTTGGAATCTCCTCTCAGGAATAGTTAAATACTACCCACTTCCCTCCCCAAGGAGAACCAGGAAGGCCTCTCTAAAGCAGAACACCCCTCCATTTCCCTTTTAGGGTCATCTGGGTTCCTGGAAAGGAGGTAGGTTATGTACCCAAGAGAGTTTCCATCATGGTTATTCTGGGGGTAGGCTTGTATATCTTTATTTTTAGTGACCTGGAAAGAAATGAGGGTGGGGGCTACAACTTGCACCTCAAATTATTGTTAGCATATCCCTTTCCCTCCCACCCCACATCCCCCTACTCCACGTTGTGCTAGCAACAGTGCTCCAGAACTGGTTGCAAGAGAAAGCACAGAGGCTGGATAGAGATGCAGTAAGGGAGGAGGGCAATGCTCTCTCTCGGGGCTTAATAGGAAAATGTGGGTGTTGAATAAATATTTGTTTGATTTTGTTAACTTTAATTTGCTCCACCTCCATAAAAAGATCTCTGGCCAGAAGCACCACTGGGTGATTGTGTAGAAAAAAATTGCAACAGCAGGGAATGTGGTCTGAGAATGTGCCAATGTATTGGAGGAATGGAGCCAGAGAAAAACATAAAAGGCATTATTTATCTTAAATTTCTTTAAGCACCAACCTGGCCTGAGCACAATTTTTTAAAGGGCCCCCCTTAGCCCCCCACACACCCTGTTATTATCCAAAGCAGATAAATGTACTAAGTAGAATTCTCCCTGAAAAGAAATAGCATGAAACAAAGAAAAAAAATAATCATGCCTACAAATAGTAGTCAATTCAAAACCATATTTTTGCTCTTTAATTTATCTATTAAAATTATTTTCAGAGTCTAGGCATGGAGCTAACGGTGGGCATTAAATAAGACTAGAACAGATAAAATGGAAATGTCACCTTCTCTGAGCTGGGGTAGGGTGCAGCAGGTCGACCTGATGCATTTTGGGAAAACAAAAGGAGTTTATGTAATGGCCCTGAAGGGAGATGCTGAGGACCTGCTCCTGGTGAAGGGGCCTGAAGCAGGGACACTGCAAAGATTAAGAAATCAACATATCTGGGCCCGGAGAGATAGCACAGCAGCGTTTGCCTTGCAAGCAGCCAATCCAGGACCAAAGGTGGTTGGTTCGAATCCCGGTGTCCCATATGGTCCCCCGTGCCTGCCAGGAGCTATTTCTGAGCAGACAGCCAGGAGTAACCCCTGAGCACCGCCGGGTGTGGCCCAAAAACCAAAAAAAAAAAAAAAAAGGAAAAGAAATCAACATATAAGGCAGGAGCGAAAACACAGCAGGTAGGGCATTTGCCTTGATTGTGGCAGACCCAGGACAGACCTAGGTTTGATCCCCAGCATCCCAAATGGTCCCCTGAGCCTCCCAAGAGCTATTCTGAGAACAGAGCCAAGAGTAACCCCTGAACACCACAGGGTATGGCCCAAAAAAGAAAACAAAATAAAACAAAACAAAAAGAAACACCATAAACTTTATTATTTTCTTTTTTTTTTCCATAGACTTTAAAGAAAAATGCATATGGGGTCAGGGGGCTCACAGCCTTGTAAACTGAGAGTCCTGACTGTCTTCCATGTAGAGTGTTTATTATTAAGGACCAATAAATCATGAAGGGCAAATACTAACAGGGAGTTACCTATGCTAATCTAACCTAGTAGGTCTTTACATATCAAAGAGAAGCTAATGCAAAGTCTCTGGATTGTCTTCATCTGGAAGAGGTGGCAAATAAAAGAGTGAATGCAGGACAACCAATGTAAAGTAAATCCCCATACTGTATTTCCAAACTGGTCACATATGAATTAATAAACCAAGTCAGTCAGGAGAGAATCATGGAGTCAGGTAGCTTCTCTCCTTGTGGTCTCTCTGGGTCCATCAAAACTGACAATTGTCTTTATTTACCAGTTTAAATTCAATCAAGGAAGGTGAGGGTTGAGTGAGAGATAAAAGTACCTATCCAGATGGACTTTTACAAGTCAACAGTCTTGGTGACAAGAAAAAAAGAAATTGGGGGATGCCTTTGTTTTGGGTAAAGCCAAGTGTAAACAAAGAAAGGTTGTAAACAAACAGGTACAAAAAAACCAGAAATGATCTTTGTTTGGGGTAAAATACGGTGTAAACTAATACCCCACCAAAAGGCTAGCCTGATAATTACAAATTAAAGGTCTCTATATAACATTTCAGCCCCTCTCCTCAGACTATTATCTCTCTAGCTAAATTTATTAATTTTTTATCTGTCTTCATATCCAACAGTGAGGAAGTGCTGAAATGACATTGCAGAAAGATCAATAAGATTAGGCATGGCCTTAGAAGTCACAGGATGTTCTACACATTAGATACAGCCCTATGGGGTTGATTTGTGCAGTCACTAACCTTGTCTTGGTTTTTACCTTGGCTGAGATATCATTTGAAAGGAAAGACACTTTTTCTAGGGTCACTGAGTTTGGGGCTATATCCATCAGCAACTCTCATGCTCTGAGTTACAAAGCATGACCCAGCAATTGGCATCTTTGCTTAAAGACACTTGGAGTTCACTTTCTTGCCAGGTGAAGTTGCAAAAACTTAAGACTCCTTATTCTGGAAATCCTCTCTCAAAGAGAAGGTGATGCACTGAGATTATTTGAACAGGACATAGTCACAGCTGGAACCCTTCATGCAGGCTACAATCCCACAAATCTCTGCATCCTGGAATCCCTACTTAGACTTTCATCACCCACTGTGGCAGTGTGGTCCTCTGCTTCCTGGGCAGACCCTGGAGACAGAGCAGAGGCAGCCTCTACCGCTCAGGGAACACCCCCAGCTAAAATATCAGCAGGCAATGTGTCCATAAAGGCTTTTCTTCCCGTTCCATTTATAGATCCTGCAGACCTGCCTCCCCTTAGTCTGACATCCAAGTTGAAAACACTTCGGAGGTCTCAGCAGGCCATGAGCCAAATCAGCAGAGATTTGCAATTGGCAGTTTCTTTGCCTTAGTCAGTGTCACCTTTGAAAACTTGCCCCTAGGAACCTGGGAGAAAGACAGGATTTTAGGCTTTCTATGCCTCTTTCAAGTCAGAGATCTCCTGATCCATATTTGGCTCTGGTTCTTGAGTTTCTTCCCCTGTTGCAAGAAGGCTCTCATGAAGGGAAAATTTAGGGGAGGGAATATGTTTTCTGTTGAACAGTTAATAGGAAAAATGTAGCTGTGTTCTGTATGTCAGCTGACATGTAAGCCCATCACACAGATGTGCATTTTTGTATGATGACCAGTGGGTATGAATGCATGTACCTGGGTGTGTACATATCTGTGTGCATGACTGTGTTATGTGTTATCTATGGACAAGATAATTCTACTCCACTTTGCCATAGCAAGGTCTTCAGTGTTCTGCAAATTCTTCCTTGATATTTTCACCCATAAGAGAGCAGTGATTAAGGGAGTCATGGAGCAGCCTGTGCAAAGATGGAGTAAATTTTGGAAAGTTCTATGAAAGCAGAAAGCCTGAACAATTCAAAAGAAGCCTACATAGACTTCAAGAATAGACCTCCCATCCTTTACATCAAGCCTGCATCAGGTAACCTGGACTGGTTTCTTAACCTTTGCAAGGTGGAATTTTCTCATTTGTTCACTAGGGGGTGACTGCCACAGTGGCAGGGTTGTTGGGAGCTTCTTGGGGATCAATGCATACAATCCTCTATAAAAGTGAAAAATAGTCCACAATGGTCATTATACCCTTATAATCAGTGGACATAGTCCACAATGGTCATTATACCCTTATAATCAGTGGACCTCCCCCATTTTGCTCTGTTTATTGTTTATATTGCTTCAGAATTGCTTCTGAGATTGGGATTTGGTTTCCTCTGGGATGTTCACCAAATTGAGTCCCTGAATTCCTAGAGAGAAATTCTTAGCAGATCTGTCCAAAGTGCTACTAGCTTTATGTGGATATTTTATTTTAAGCATAAATTTAAATTATTTTACATTAGAAAGTTAGTTTCTTATGGCATGAATCATGTTTCAAGGACTCAACAGGTTTGGGATCTAGTGAATTTTTTTTTAATTTGGCAGAGCAGATAGAGATTGTCACATCACAGAAAGTTTCACTGGACAGTGTTGAGCCAGAAAGCAGCAGAAAAAAATTTTGATGTACTTTTTAGTCATTCCAAAGGTCTAATAAAAACAAGGCATTTGCCCACAATGAGACTACCCAAGCTAGCAAGGCACCAGAGATCTCTAGAGACTAAAATTAAGGTTGATTATTAGTTTTCTCCACTGTCAAAAATCAACTAGAGGAACAGATAAATTATCCTAGTGTGTTGGCCTTTAGTTCTATCATCATCAGGTTGGCTCTGTCCTGGGATTCTCAATGAAGCAGTCTTATGGTATGATGGCACCTCTGGTCTCAGTGGTTTTTGATCTTCCCTAAAATGCCTAACTTGAATTTCTGGTCTCATGAAAAAAAAAAAAAAAAAAAAAAAAAACCTCTCTTCATTCAAACCACTATTTCTTTGCACTCTTGCATATACCAAAGTCAAAATAGATCAAAAGGTACATTTTTGTGAAGAGTATACTACAATGCTACCAGGTTAGGAGACTTGGAGAAAAGCCTTGAAAACAAGGCTGCAGGATCTGAATTCTAGATCTTTCAGAGCTAGAATTCTATCTTGCATCTTCATGAAAATCAGAAAAGACAGCATCTAGGGGCAGATGTGAAGCCAGTGAATCCACGGCCTACTAAAAAATTATTATCTTTTAATGAATCAAGTAAAGGGTTTGTTCTTCTGGTCCAAACTGGTCTTACCTATTAGAACACATGACTTGTTCTCATGAGTGCCTGTTATATGTCTGTTTTATTTGTTGGGCTACTTTGAGCAGTGGACAACATGGACTGCTGTACAGGAGAAAGAAAAAACACCAAGGAAAGAGGATATATTCAGCATGGAGAATGGCTTTGTAAGAAGATTGAGAAGTCTAAAGGATGGAGATAGAGTGATATTGCTGAAGGATGGAAAGAAGCTCACCCAAAAACTCTCCTAACTGGTCACCATAAGGTGCCAAGCTTATATTCAGTGAATTCTCCTGTGGGGACACAAAGAGAAGATGCAATACATGACCAGGTCCTCACCAAGAAAATCTAACAAGCACAGAAACCTGGGGACTGCAGGCTTTGGAGACTCCACGGAACACTTAGGACAGACTCTGATTTTTCTCAGGATTGGCAAGGATCTGAATCACTTGACAGGATCCAGATTGGCAAGACACTGAGTTACCTTACATGAGCAAGGGCTCAATGAAGACTGAGCTAAATATCCAACGCAAGATGGGTCATCTTTACCCCAGCTATTTAAGAGGAAATGGAAGCTTCTAGAGATAAGACTTGGAAGAGATCTGCTCAAGTCCTGGCTCTATATTCAAGAGCTACCTAACATTGAGCAAGACCCCTGGCCTCTTCAAGAGCCATCTTAATCTTACCTGGTGTCTAGTTCGATATTGCCTTCAAGCATTCCTCAGTGGGGCAAATAAGGCTGATGCTAACTAAAGGCAGCCTGCCAGCTGAAGGAGGAGAAATTAGTGAGAGGCAAATTTCTGTCTCTAAAGGGAACATGTGCAGGGCTTCCGCCAACCATCTGCCCCAGATTTTCTGAGGTAGATTGTATATCCTCTCAAATTTGTATCTGTGTGTTCTGCCTGTAAATGTATGGAATATCAGATGAGATCATATGCAAAATATGCCTTATATGATAGTGAGTTTGATTCCCAATAACACATGGTCCAGGTACCCCTGGATATCACTAGAGTGTCCTGGGTATTCCCCCATATCACAGAACTTGAACAGCATCATATCCTGTAGACTTGCATTGAACCATTAATGATCCAATTGACCATTGTGGCCTCTGATTTTCCTAAGCATAGCTTGTAAGGGTCCCTGCTCCTCCCAAAAGAAAGTGAATTCAAAATTGATAGTATCAGAATGGGCATTCCACTGTAAACTAGAATTTATAGTTTCCCCCATAGACCAATATCCTTACTATGACCCAATTTTGAAAATATCAACTCATGGCCATTAAAGGAAGACTTATCTGGTCTCCATTATCTCTATTGGGAAACATGAGTATTCTCCTTCTCAACCTGGAGAGGCAGTATTGGGGCTAAGACACTTTCCGTGCATGTGATCAACTCTGGTTCAATACTTAGTACTCTGTGATCCCCTAAGACTAAACAGGAGTAAAATGAGCACTGAGACAGGAGTGTCTCCCTCCAAATAGAATAGGGGATGGCCCAAAGACCAAAAACAAAAGAAGAGGGGCAGAAGCAATAGTAAGGCTGAGAGGGTGCTTTTCTTGCAAATGGCTGACTCTGGTTCAATCCCCGGCATCTCATATGGTCCATCAAATCCCACCAAGAATGATAGCTGAGTACATAGACAGGAGTATCCCCTGAGCACTACAAAGCATAGTCTAAAACAAACAAACAAACAAACAATCCAAAATAAGAGGGGGAAAGAAATAGCCCTTCTCTTCACAATAAAGTCTGTCTGGTCAATAAAACAGGCGGAGAGATACCTATTTTAAGAGGATAGAATTCAAGATATACTTAACTAACAAAGAGGGCAGAATCTAAGATACAGGTAATTAACATTAGTATATATGTCTGTGGGAGTCAGTTTTCCCAGAAGTTTGCTTGGAGGCAAGGATCAAAGATCCATGTTTTATTAAAAAGTCAGAAGAAGGGGCCAGAGAGATAGCATGGAGGTAGGGCATTTGCCTTGCATGTAGAAGGACCGTGGTTCGAATCCCGGCATCCCATATGGTCCCCTGAGCCTGCCAGGAGTGATTTCTGAGCGTAGAGCCAGGAAGAACCCCTGAGCATCACCGGGTGTGACCTAAAAACAAAACAAAACAAAAAATCAGAAGGAGCCCGAGCGATGGCTCAACAGTAGGGCGTTTGCCTTGCAATCGGCTGACTCAGGACGGACCCTGGCTTGATCCCCTGGCGTCCCATATGGTCCCCCAAGTCAGGAGCAATTTTTGAGCGCAAAACCAGGAATAACCCCTGAGAGTCACCGGGTGTGCCCTCCTCCCACAAAAGAAGTCAGAAGAGGGTGACAGGCAGGAGAGCTAAGAAGGTAAACAAAGGAAGGAGTATTTATAGCTATAGATCCCATAGAGAACCTTAGTGGGGGGTTCTCAGGCTTGAAAGGTGTTTATTTGGAGATAGAGAGCCTGGGTGACTTAGTACCACACTTGCCAACTCCAGGTTACCAGCTAAAGGGAGCAAGGATGCCAAAATGCCAGGAACAATGGCTCTTCCTGTGGACCAATGGGCTCTGGCATCCAGCATAGTAGTCGGCCAAAGTGGCAGGGCAGAGGTGGACTGAAGCTTCAATGCACTCCTCCACCAGGGCTACACAATTAAAAGGCCCACACCTGCTCCTTGCTTCGCAACTCAGGAATCAAATTAAATAAACTTGTATCCATCGCCTGCCCAATGGGTACTATTATACTTGCAATCACTTACACAGCCATGATGACCTGGCCAGGTAAGGTTCTAAGTATATTAACTTGAACTGGGCCTATAACTCATAGAGCTGGAGAATACACTGAATTCTGGAGACCCAGATTAGATCCCTAGTACCTCATGCCTCATATAGACACACACAGAATTTTCAAGTGCAGCCTCTCAGCACTGACTGAGCAAAGAGTAGCCCTAGAGCACCACCAGGTGGGGTCCAAGAAACAATCAAATAGAATAATATTAATCACCTAGATCTCAAGCCAACCCACTATTATCTCCATTTAAAGGATCAAAAACTTGGAGCATAGAGAAGGTACAAGATCACAACTCTAAGAAGTATTTCTGTGCCAATCATGGGCCCATGACCCTGGCACCTGTACACATCACTCCTATGCATTGGGAGGCAGCCAGGTCCCAACTCTTTCATGTCCTGTTCAATGTGGGAGCTTCCAGCCATGTATTGCTCTATAAAATCAAAGCCTCCCTCTGAAATTGAATTTTAGATGCGCACTAGTCATTTTCTAAGTACATGATTGCCGCCCATGGCTATACAATAAACACATAGATCAGTTCCAGTAGGAAGTTTCAGGAGACAATAGAATGTTAGAGATACAACATACAGGTGAGATGGATCATTCAGGACCTGAAATAAAACCAAATGTAATTCCTGCCCCCAACTTTGATACTATTAGCCAGTTGGTGCTTAGCAAACCTCAATGTCATTACCTTTAAAATGGGCCCAGCACTAGCCTCTTCTCAAGAAGTTGCATGAGAACTCAATGAACTCTTGAATCCCACTCACTCATATCTGGCACAAAATTCATCACCCAAAGAACTTTAGCTTTTATCATTCCAATTGCTTCTTCCAAGTATTATTACTACTGTTGTTCTTACTGTTACGGTAGAACTAGAACTTTCACTGCATGAAAGAACTAGAAAGAATAACTCCGTAGCTCATGCCACATCAGGAGAGAGAAATTAAGACTAGGAGGAAGAATTCAGCATGAAGTTGGCCAAGTCAGGACTAAACTCCATCTCTATAGATTCCCCCGGCAGCCATCTTTCCACCAGTCTACGCTATAAAACAATTCCACAGCCATTTTAGCTATTCAACTCCAAGCTTTGTCTGTTGGGTTTAAATATTCCATCTCTGACCAACCGTGAAACCATGGAAACTGAATAGCAAATTGAAAAGGCAGCAAACAAATTAGTTTGCAAAGCCCCACAAATGATATAATCGCTCCAGTATTTAAGCTGCAGATATTCTCCCGGTTTCAGCCAAGGCCTTTCTCAATTGCTTTTGTAAACCTGCACTTGTGCCTCCCACGTTTGACAGCCGCCCACACTCTCTTGCATAGCCAAATTCTCCAGCCCTCAGAGGCAGACACAAATTTAAAGGGGGTGACACTTCCCATTGACCCTGAGGTGCCTTTATCCTCCCATCTTTGGAAGGAGAGTCACATTGCATTAACAGTTTTCAGAATAACAAGCAAATAAGAGTAGTGTCCTTCAGTTTGGAAGAGAGCAAGATCCCTCAGAGTGGACCAAGGTAGAATCAGGAGATGCAATTTTGCAATCCAGCCCAGTGCAAGAGATGCAATTGTGGTGTATTGTATTTATGGTCCAGGTCTTGGCCTCACATCTTGTTTCCACACTTCGGACCCTTTCACAGACAACAACCCTTTCTCTAAAGCAAAATTCCATCTATGGTTCTGTTGAGAGTTTCTTTGGCCAATCAAATACCAACAAATGACATGCAATCTTGAGATGCTCTTGGGTAATTGAGCTTTCTATCTCTTGTGCTATGGCCATAATCATGAGAAGAACCCAGGAGGAGCTGAGAGATCAGTTTGGATCAAAAGACCTTGCCTTAATGATCTAGACATATCTAAATTCAAACAAAGTATCGGTTTTGCCCACACTTGTTGATTCATAATAACTTGAGCAAGTCCGAGTGAGATCAATAGGAACCCAGCTAATACCAGCCAACCTGTCATCAAGCCACAGAGGCAGAAGTCTGGATGATAAGTGATTGTGGTTTTAAGCTGCTAAACATGGGTATGAAAATAGGTATCACAGAACACAGCAATAGCTAATGAATATTAAAGCCTTAAGTCCTCTCTCCCTCAACTTCTACACCAAATTCCCCAGCAGACACTTGGGAAATCTACCCACATCTTTTCCAAGTCCAGAGACACTGACTTTCACTGTTCAAACTACATTTGTCCTGTAGACCACTGTCATTGCCTAACAATGCCTTTCACCTACACTCTTGCCTGCCTCCAATCATTCTCTGCACTGAACTAAGAGCAAACATTGATTATGTTTCCCTAGACAGAAGAATAAATCTTACATCTTTCTGATGCCAGTCAGCCCCTTCCTGACTCAGGTCCTACTCATCCCCTACCAGCAAACACAACACTCTTTCATCTTTGAGGCCTTCACCCATGCTTTTTTTCTCTGTCTAAACTGCATTCCTCCTTGCTCTTATCACTTGCTTTTATCTCTTCCTGGAGTCTTATCAAGTTTAGTTTCTCAAAACTTGCTAAAAGATGGTCTTCTCCATTTGACATTAGCTCTCTTTCTTCTTTGAATGATTGGGACTAGTTACTGATTTCATGATTGGAATGCCTACTTTGTTAAACTGAAAAAAAATTAATTTTAATTGGGCTCCCCTTATATGTTAGCCCTTATTTGGGTGTACTGGGAGATAGCACTGAAGAAGTGAGGAAAGGTTCTCACCCTCACAGCATCCCCCTTTTGTGTGGGGGAAAAGAGGAGATGGATAATGAACAGATAGTAAATAATGGTTCACACTTCTGGGTGTCCTGGGTCTCCCATTTCATTAACAGTTCTCAAGATAATAAGCAAATAAGCAGAATAATAAGCAAATAAAGTAGTGTCCTACAGGTTGGAAGACAGCAAGATTACTCAGAGTGAACCAAGGTGAAACATAATGAAACCAACCCAATGCAGGAAATGCAATTGTGGTGGACTTGTCTGGTCAAAGGACAAAATACAGGAGACCACTTCTTGGCAGATTGGAAGAGACTATTATTGAAATTGTAGGAGAGGAGACAAGCATTGAGATATAGACATCTAAATTAATCTCTTGTATACCCAGTTCAAAGGCATCTCTTGGCGAACACAAGTGGCACCTCTCAATTCTCCCCCATACCTTGAGTGATCCTGTCTCAGCTGCTCTTGACTTCACATAGAGATTTTCTCATCATTACTTGAGCAAAGCGATTGAACATTGGGAGGGGGGGGATCCCCACCATCACTATTGTTCTGTCTGCCCCATTTCACCAAACTCCAACTGTGTTCTTAGCTCGCCTCAATACCAAATTCGTCAGAAAATAAACCTTAGCTTAGATGGTAAGAACCTTCTTAAGTTTGTTTCTCTGGAGGGTCATGATGATTTATACCTATTCCCATGAATTCATTCACTTCCGATACTATATTTCTTCTTATGAAACTTGATAACTTTCCCTTCTTCAAGACTATAAATTTCCTTCTTGAAAATACAACTCCACTCAAGATATATCATATAATTGTAGATAGTGAAAAGGTAGATGAGAAAAATAAAGCAGGGGAGAAAATATAACGGACTGACTTTGGTGGATGCTCTGGCATGGCCCAAAAACTATTTGTTGAATAATAAGTTCTCAAATGAATATATAATGTTTCTGTAGCTTCTCCAACCTCCTAAGATTAAGTTAGCCCCACCATCAATCTATTTTCTTTCTTATCCTGAGACTTAGATTAAATTAATCAAAATAATTAATATTCCTAGAGATTTGGTTCATGCACAAATGAAGTTGCTAATAGAAAATATTTCAAATTTTCATTCAATTAGATAAAATAATGATTTACTTCTTTCTTACCTGACATCAGAGAGAAGTAGTTCGAATTGACAAGTATCTGTTCTGAAATGATATTGGGTAAACTGGGCCTTTTCCTCTTCTGCTATAGCAGCCTTCTGTATTTTGCTTCTATTCCCTTGCTGAAAACTAGATCACTGCTTTGCTCATATTTTGATTCCTATGAAGCAGTGAACTAGTCTGTTCTTTTAGAAGAAATAGAAAATTAGTTTGCTTCAGATAATAACTGAAGCAGGTAAACTGAACCTGTAGAAAGAAAACTGGAGAAATAAAGGACAAATTTCTCTCCACCCCCTTAGAGACTTCAGTGAAAACATAGCCCTGCTGCAATCTTTATTTTGGACATCTTTAGGCTGCTTAGTTGTGTGATGTTTATTAAAACGGTCCTAGAAAGCCAATACAACCAAAAACTATCACTTTTTCAATGTGACTTTGAAGAAAATGTCCTGAGCAAATGGAACAAAATATTCTTCTAAGACCTATCTTTATTAGACTTCCTTTCATTTTAAGTCACAATTCCCATACTCCTATAGACAACGTTAAATGAGAATAGATTCTAGTGTGGTGCTACATCCCATCCATGGACCTGTGACAAACTGTCAAGTGTTGAATGTAGGGAACATGTAAATAGACTCAATGACATCAATTGAAAAAAGCCAGAAACAAAAGCTTCATTGATTGTAGATTGGCAGCAGGATGATGACCAACAGCCTATAACCCGAATTGTTTGGATATGTTTAATCAACAGATATCATTCATACATTTAAGCCATCCCAGCCTGGTTTCTCCAAGCAAATGGTGCAGCCATTTGAGTACCCAGAAAGAGTTAGAGACTTAGAGCAAACTTGAACCCTTCATCTAACTAATGGCCCCTGTTTTTAGGCTCCTTTGAACTTTCTGATCAAAAGAAGGTTGAGTTGACCATGTAAAATAGTGGCTTTTGCGCTAAGTAACTCAATATAAAAGGTTTGACTTCAAACAATCTCTGTGCCAGTACCCAATCACATACTGGCAATGGGTAAATGCATCCAAGAAAGACCTCCTTGCCTGTGGCTGCAGGAATCACCCAAGAATAGCCACAGATAACATAAGCTTGAAAGACTAATGTTCAGGGAGCATCAATCCACAGGCTCAGTTGGAGTAAAAGAATCATTTTTATGCAATTGAGTGGACTTGAGGCACTTATTCTTATAGGACTATGCTTGCATCAAAAGTTTTCTTGCTCCACCAAATCTCCTTCATAGTAAATGATGCTTCTCCCATACAGTGAATTCCTTCCCTTGTTAAGATTGATTGAGCAAGTTCTATGCATCATGTTGCATGTGGGATTATGCTTTTCACCACAATAAGAAAAGGTGGACAAGTACTTTTTCAATTCTCATTTTATACACAGCACATCTAAGAAAATTGTCCAAGCATGCATAAATCAGCAAATGGCAAAGCTTTGACTCAGAGCCAAATCCACCTAGTTCTGATCCACGTATTCTTCACCACTGAAACAATTCTACCAACCCAGAAATTATGCCTAACGAGCCCAAGAAATTGCTTTCTTTTTTCAACCCTCACAGAATTTAAATAAGGGAGTTACACCATATTTAGCCAAAAATAGGTATTAATCTTCTCATACTTAAGCTTGTTTCCTATAATCTTTCTTTAGAACATCATACATCTTCTAGTCTGTGTGGGCAAAAAAAAAAAAATAAACAAACATGAAAAAATAGGAACAAGTTTTAGTAGAGGAAAATAACCGTACTATCATTAAAATTCTTTTTGTATTGTGCTATAAATTTAAAGACCATTTAAATTTACATTGCATGCAAAAGACCTGAGTTCAATCCGTAGCAGCCCATTTGGTCCTCTGAGCCTCCTGAATGCAGAGCCAAGAGCCCTGACCATGCCAAGTGTAGCCCTAAACAAACAAACAGCATCAAAACAAAAACAAAAGCATTAAAATATAAATTTGAAGATTAATTTCCACTTAATATTGTCAGACCTGAGTCTGATGATAGTACCAGCAATATCACTCAAAAATGACTTAATGGGAAAAAGCACATTTGTGTGTTATAGTCTTCCAACCACAACTACTTCCATAAACTCTAAGCCTAAATTAAAAAAAAATCAAAGTTCAGAGAATTCTGCTATTAAATCCCAGCTTCCTAAAGTGAAATTAAAAATCTGCTAGGACTTAAAGGCTTTATTCAAAAAGATTATTGCAACAGATTCAATGCTTTGACTTTGGTATCTTCAAGACTCTCAAAATCGGAAATTATCAGGGGGACTTGAGGGGACTTGGAGGTAGGCTGGCAGGCAGGCAGCCTGAGCAGACAGCAGGATGGTAGTGAGACGATTCTGGAGAATTTCAACTTGGAACCAACTTGCCCTCACTGGGGTGCTTGCTTAAACTTCAGAGTGAGCCAAAGTTCAGGAGTCTGGAAAAAAGAGGAAAGCTTGACTAACTTTGGTCAATTAAGTTCATGGCTAACTACTTGGTCACCCATATCTGGCCTTTTTTGACTTATTCACTGTAAATTCACCCCACGCACTATATCTCCAAAGCCAGATGAACCGAATCTGAATCAGGGTCGCACAAGAAATAATCCAGATCAGACTGAGGGTGAAACATGTGTAGTTTGGCAGTCTTCTACCTAATAAGGAACTTGCTGCCTGCCAGAACTACCATTTTTATTGAGTACAGAGATCACCCCTGGGCAGGGCAGTAAACCCACCCAAGTTTACAAGTAAGACAATCTTTGTTTTGGGTGAAACCAAGTTGTAAACAAACAGATACAAAGAAACCAGGGATAAACTGTTTTAGGTAAAATAAGGTGTAACCCAACAATTGACTTCTGGTTTAAGCTCTGTTTTCCCTATTTTCAATATATGGGCAAGATCTGAGCCCCATTTAAGGAGATGATGAAATCTTTTGGAGAGCACCCTGGTTATCTACTCCCCCCCACCCCAGTGCTTGCAATGGCATCCATGATGTAATAATTCCCCATCCACTACTACATGCATCTTCTCAAGAGAAGCTGAGTCTACAATGTTTGTCAAGTAACTCTGAAGCCACTCTATGAGTCTGTCCCCCCCCACTCTGTGCTTGGAACCCCTTCACTTCCCAACAATGACAATACCACAGGTGCCAGCTTAAACACGTTTGCTCAGCTCCAAAGAAAACTCACTCAAAAGTTCAATAAAAAGGGAAATTCTAGGGCTAGAGCTATAGCGCAATGGGTAGGGTAGGGTAGGGTAGGGTAGGGTGTTTGCCTTGTATGTTGTCAATGCTGGTTCAATCCTCAGTGTCCCAAATGGCCCCTGGAGCCTGCCTGGAGTAATTTCTGAGCACAGAGTCAGTAGTAACCCCTGAGCACTTTCAGGTGTGCCCCCCCCAAAAATAAACAAAATTAAAATAAAAAATAAATTAAAAGGCAATTCTTTTTATTATGTATTTATGCACCTGATTAGGGAAAATAAATACTTCCTATATGCCAGAACATTCTTCAGATGCATATTTTTGTTTGCTTGTTTGTTTGTTTGTTTGGTTGGTTGGTTGGTTGGTTAGTTGGTTGGTTTTTGGGCCACGCCTGGTGATGCTCAGGGGTTACTCCTAGCTATGCGCTCAAAAATCACTCCTGGTTTGGGGGACTATATGGGACGCTGGGAATCGAACCCAGGTCCAGTCTGGGTCAACTGAGTGCAAGGCAAAAGCTCTAGTGCTGTGCTATTGCTCACCCCAAGATGCATATTTTTTAATGGTAATGCCAAAACTGGACAACATGTTCAATGTCTGGAAATCTCCCAGACACCTTCCAGTTCTTAGGAATAAAATTGGAAAGATGGGAAAGGAGGAAGAAACAGAACTGGGCAAGATCTGAATAATGAGTTACCTATCTCTGCCCACTTACCCATCTCAAAGTTTGGTCCAGGGTAGGAGATGAGGACTTGTGCTTTCAACTGACCTAGGATCATTTAATATGTACTCTATATTTCAATCACCTTACATGAACAATCTGGGGGACCTAATTCCAAAACATGTTGCCCCCTCTGTGACCCAAACCTGCTCCCTTTGCTTCCACTTTCTCCCATTTCCCCTCCCATCTTCTTCTCATCCTATTATGACATTCAAAATTTGGGATGGAGTGGGAGGAAAATGGGAGATATTAGTGCAGAAGAGGTGCACTGCTAAAGGATAGTGTACATTCTATGAATGAAACTCAACAATGAACAATTTTATAATCACTGTATAAATTTAAAAAAAAGAAGAAGAAGACCTTCCAAATCATCTGGATTTTCCTTCCCTGAGAAAGGCAGAATCTTCTCAGGATTCTGCATTGATTGTTACCTCTGCTTAAAATCAACTTCCTTCTTCCCTTGACTCAAATCTCTACTCAAATAGCTCTTCCTCAGAAAGGGTTTCTGGACACCACCTGCCACCAAGGAAAACAGCAATCTTGTTCTCCCTGTTTCTCTTGCAATGGTTCCATTTGACTCACTGGATTTACTACCCTTTGAGATCATTCTAATTGGTTTTATAGTACCTTGTCAAGCCCTGACTTCGCCTAGAATATAAGATCCGAGTTTGTCCATGGCTGGTTCTTATTCACCCATTGATCCCATTACCTAGTGAATTAATGGCATCTGTTAGGTGCTTAATAAAAATTGCTTTAGTAGTTCCCATATCCACCCCTGAAAGTAGGCACTGTGGTCCCTAATTAATGGTTCAAGTATGGAAGTTCAAAGACATAAAGACACAGATCCAGGAAAAGTGGCCCTGGCTTGGGATCTTTGGATGCATATACATTAGTTTTCTCTGCCAGCAGTTACCTCCTTAGAGGTGTCGTTCTTCATCAAAGTGACTCTCAGAGTTACCCATAGCCCCTGGAGGAAGGAAAAGCCTGCGAGAATGGCATGACCATTTACTAAAGCTCATCAGGGAAGCCCATCTCTGACATAACTCCAGCTATATCTCCAAGTTATGACATTAGAAGCTCCCCACCTTGTTTTTCTAAGCTTAAGTGCATTGAGACTATCTACCATATATCATTTTCCAAAATTATTTAAAGTGATTGATAATGAGTTATCAAGGACAGGCTTGTCTTACTAGCATGTTCAAACAACAGACAGTGAGATAGCCACATGTTCTTTGGTCTTTGCTCCAATAGCCAGAATTCTCACTAGTCGTTGGTCTCCAATATTCAAGTCCAGGTGTAGATAAGAAGGAGAGCCTGTGGCTGTAGTTAGACACTTTAGTCTCCAAGGAAGCAGCGTGGAACCTGGCAAAGAAGTCAAACGTGGGGAGCCAAATAAAGATTAGAGCCTCCGCTCTGACTTCCCACCTGCAAACTTTGTGGGCAGAAGGATGTGAGCCTCATTTTCAAAATCTTTAAAGCAGAGGCTGAAAACTGCAATCAGGGTGCACGAATGCTTGTGTTCATTCAGAGAATAAACAATCTTATGTAAATAAAGTGCTTGTCGTCTTCTCTGGCACGTAGCACAGGTCTGATAAATGGGAGTTGACATATTTCTCTGCAGCACACGTTTTTCTGAAGCAAGTTGCTTCAGAAGAGAGTGTTTATTAAGTTGAATAAACAGAGTAAGGGATTACCTCAATACCAAAATATGTTTGGTCATTCTTTGAGTTGGTCATTAACTGATCAGCTGAATAGTACTAAAGTCTGTTTTTCTCTAAAAAAAGGCAAAGATAGATAAGCCATAAATCTCTAAGGATAAGTCCTTAATGGCTATGTCTATGCAGGTAATATTGCCTTTGGCCATCTAAATTAAGTCTGTTTCCTCATGCTTAATGAATATCATTTCTTCTTTGCACTTAGTAACTGGTTCAGTGGATTCTTAATATTGTGAATAACTATGGAGATAAAAAGTACTTTGGGGGATTGACCTTTAGTGCACTCTTACCTGTTTTATTCATTCAAGTGATATTTATTGGGACCTATTCCCTAGATCCCAGCATTTGTTGTTAAGTGCCTGGAATATAGCAAAAGGAAAGACAATGTTCCTACTTCCATGGGCCTGAAATCTAGTTGTAAAATGAGGTGCATATCAGATAAGTAGTTGGATCCTTTTTTCAATGATTGGTTGGGTTTACATCATTTTTTTCATATCTTTAAATAGTGGAACAAGAGAAAGGAAGACTGGAGAAGGGTTTGACTATTTTAATACTTGATGGTACCATCACCTCTGCACTTTTATTGCCTCTCTCATTTGTGGGTTACAAAAACAAAGATAGTATGATAATAATATACAAAGACAATAGAGATGAGGGCCAGGAGGACGAACTCATGGTAAGAAACTTGTATTTGTGGAGCAGTGCAATTAGGGCAGATAAGGGTTCATTATGACAATGAGAATTGGAAATGATCACTCTGGACAAGAACTGGGTACTGAAAGGGGATAAAGTGATATGCATGACACCTCTTCAGTAAAAATATTGCTAAACACAGTGTCTAAAAGGAATAAATAAAGAAACCGAGAAAAGAGAGAGAGAACAAAGTCTGCCCTACAGGCAGAAGGGAGGGAAGGTGGAAAACTGGGGACATTAGTGATGGGAAATGTATACTGGTAAATGATGTTTTACACTATATTACTAAAACACAATGAATATCTTTGCATCTTTGGGAGAGAAACAACTATATTATAAACAAATTATAATCATAATGTCTAAATAAAGTAATTATAAAAAGAAAGTATTGTCTTGGTTGGGTGTCTGCATGTTCTGGGTCCCATTTTAGGTATTCATCATACTTTAACACATTTGATGACACTAATATTGTGTGCATTCACTACTATTACTCTTCACATGATGATACAATTATGTCCATAGAGAGCAAATAATTTTCCATAAAGTTCTTCACCTTTCAGTGACAAAGGAAGCATTTTACCCAAGATTTCTCAAAAATTGGCACTTTCCCTCTACATCCCATGGAAATAGACCAAGAAAGTCTAGGGGATAACACATGTTATCATACCTACCTCTTTGACCCAATTCTTCCCTTCACCATCTGGGGACCTTAGGCCAGTGATGCAGATGCCATAATTATCTACAGAATTAACAATCAATTGAACCAATTTCTAAGCACATACAGAAGAAATTATACTCATTAAGCACAAGGAAACAAACTTAATTTAGTAAGCAAAATGCAATTTTACCTGCATAGACATAGTCACCCAGGACTGATACTTGGGAATTTAATGTCTTCTGTGTCTGTCTCTTTTAAAGCAAAGCACAGAGCCTGGTACAAAACAGGTGATCAATGAATGGCCTTTCAAAGAATGACCAAGCAGACTTTGGTCTGGGGTATTCTCTTATTAACCAATGATATCTTCCATGTGTCTCAGTTTCCATTTCATTGGGAAGAAATTGTTCATCTTAATAACCTTCCACATCATGACTTTTGAGCATATAAAAATTAAAGTGTTTATTTTTTGTTGTTCTTTTTAGACCAAATCCAGAAGTGTTCAGGGGTTACTCTTGGCTCTGTACTCAGGAACCACTCACTCCTAGCAGGCACAGGGGACCATATGGGATGCTGGGGATTGAATCCAATTCAGCCACTTGAAAAGCAAACACCCTATCTGCTGGACTATCTTTCTGTCCCCTTGATGGTCATTCTTGTTTAAAGACTCAACAGTCCTAGCAGGCCACTAGAGAACTAAGAATACAAGGTACTGTAAACTGAACCATAACTCCCAAGCCCTATGCAGACGCACTTCCCTCTATTTTTACTCTATTTGTAGATTGGATTTCATGAAGATTAAATGAGGTCATATGGATTGGATACTGATCCAATAGTATTAGTGTCTCTTCCTTCATCTCCACCTATCTACCTATCTACCCTGCATACTCAGACCAAAAGTTAAATGAAGCTGAAGTGGCCATATGCAAGCACGGAAGAAGGTGCTTATCAGGGTCAGAGGCAGAACCTTGAGATTTAGTCTTCTCAGTTGCCCCAAACTAAAAAGAAATGTCTGAGTTTTCCCCATCTCCACCAGTGTTCTGTCACTGCAATGTAGCTAGGATGTGGTCCCAAATCTTACTCTTTTTTTTTCTCATTGCCTAGATTTTCCTCTAGGACCTCCTACCTTTCATCTTTTCAGGATCCTCCTCCTTGTCATTTTCCTCCTGTGGCCATGCATGTCTTCACTCCAATCCCAACAAATGCAAAGCAGACCACACTGGAATTCCAAAGAGCCTGCAGACTGCAGCCTCTTATTTTAATGATTCTAATTTATCTCCAGCATTATCAATAATAAATCAAACTAAGTGGAACTAAAACAACTTTCCCTGTGGCGATGTCATGTTCTGTTGGAGAAGACAACCCACTTCTAAAGGCTGTGCTAAGCCACCAGCCACCTCTACCAACGTTTAGGGAGCAGATTCCTACATAAGATGGCTTGGAGGCTTCCCTTAGTGGAGAAATAGGTTTGCTACTTGTGCCTAGCATTTTCTTCCTGCTCTGCACGTACCATACAGTTCCAGAGATGATGCATAGATTATTTCATTCATTTCAGCTAAGGGGAGTGATCTGTTTTGGTTCAGCAACTGAGGCACCAAGAGTCTTAATCACCTGCTCTTCCTCACAGAACTAGGGTTACAAACCCAGAACTCCCCAACCCCAATCCTATATTTCTTCCCATGGAGAAGTCATTCTGGTTCGCAGATGACACTCTGGGATGGCAGGAAATGCTTTGGCATCTAGGTTTAACTCTCCCCTGATCTTTAGCTAGACACTTAAGGAAGTTACTAGATCTTACTATGTTCCTTTTTCATCTTTTTTGGGGGGGCGGGGTTTCAGGCCACACCCATTTGATGCTCAGGGGTTACTCCTGGCTATGCGCTCAGAAATTGCTCCTGGCTTGGGGGGCCATATGGGACGCCGGGGGATCAAACCATGGTCCTTTCCTTGGCTAACGCTTGCAAGGCAGACACCTTACCTCTAGCGCCACCTCGCCGGCCCCAGCTTTTTCATCTTTTCAATGGAGCAGCTTAGAAGGCTCAAGGGTTGTTATTGGTTTACAACTTATTTTTACCCTAAACAAAACTGGCTTCTAGTCCTTCCTCTTTTCTTTACATTTCTAAAGCTACCTAGATGGAACTGGGCTAGGGATAAGTCTTTTGTTTGCCACTTGCCAATCCACCCAGTTGTGGGTTCTTGATCTTAATAAAAACTGCAGTTTTGGCAGGCTTCTTGCTCTTGCTCCAGGAACTGGAAAGCTCCCAGACCACACATGTTTCACCCTCCCCAGTTTGGTTTGGTTTATATCCTGCAGCAACCTGTGCTCCAGACTCGATTACCCCAAGATGGGATTACAGCGTGTGGAGCCTTACAGGTTGCCATCTGCACAACTGCAGGAAGACGGTGCACAAAAAAAATACATGAGCAAAGCCCTCTGGAAACAACCCTGGGATCCATGAACCACACGCAGGAAGGAGGAGGAAGATTTTTGAATAAATGCAATGCACAGAGTAAATTGTCCCTTACCCAATCACCATTATTATCCTCTGTCTGCCAGAGTGTTTGCCGATGCTAAA
Organism: Suncus etruscus; assembly: GCF_024139225.1. NCBI lineage: Eukaryota > Metazoa > Chordata > Mammalia > Eulipotyphla > Soricidae > Suncus > Suncus etruscus. The sequence goes on along the minus strand of NC_064851.1, from coordinate 8,979,102 downwards.
GGAGAATCAGGAGTGAGCTGGAGGTGAACTGAGAGGGGTCTTGACCAGACTCTCGCCTGCCCAGTCAGTGAAATTATTATAAATGCTGATCAGAAAACTTATAGTCATGGGGACTCCATGTGTGCCTCCAGGTTTGTATGTGTATCCCTGTGGGTGCTCCTGTGTGTATCTGTGTGCCTCTAAGAACACTTCTTTGTATCCATAATGTTGTCTGTGTGTGTAAGTGTGCATGTATCTGTGTGTCCGAGTATGCTGGTGTGTATGGAGGTGTATACCTCTATGGGTGTCCATGTGTCCGTGACTTTATGAGTGCCATGTGTACAGTATCTGTGTGTGAACCTGCATGTGTCTCTAGGCATGCATATCTATGTCTCTCTATGGGTGTTTGTATATATATATATCCTGCAGCAACCTGTGTTCCAGACTCGATTTCCCCAAGATGGGATTACAGCGTGTGGAGCCTTACAGGTTGCCATCTGCAACTTATAGTTGCATATATATATATATGTATATGTATATATACATATATATGTATATGTATATATACATATATATGTATATGTATATATGTATATATACGTATATATATGTATATGTATATATATGTATATATATATATCTGTGTGCCTGCCCACATTTCTGCCCAATGTCAATGTGTGAGTCTATGTGTCAAAGTGTTTCTGAGTGTATATCTATGCAGATACTTAAGTACACATTGGTTCGTCGGTGTGCATGTCTGTAATCTGTATGGATGTTGATTTTGTGTGTCTCTGTAGGGAAAACTACAAAAGGTTGCTGAGCAGGGCTGGGCCCTGCATGGCAGACAATGCATCATGCTTCCTACCATGTAGAGTGACAGGGCTGCAAGCATGTACACACAAGCAATTCTGAAGTGCTCCCACACATTTCCACGATGAGATGGGAAAGTGTGGGTGACAGTGTCACTGGGGAAACTCCTTGTATCTCAGAATCTCCTTGCATCTGTCCTGGCAGAGTGAGAGAAGGAGCTTAGTGTTGGCCAGCTGCTCCCACCCTCTCATCTATGGTGGCTCACAACCTCCGATAGATGTGGTATGTGAGAGGCCTAGATCAAGGTCTTCCTCAGTCCTGTTGTGTCTTTGGCACAATGTGATTGAGAAAGTCCAAGAAAGCTACTGTGGGGGCACAGGCAGGTGTCAAGGATGGAGAAGCTCTGAGAAGTAACTGCTCAAGCCTCAAAGCCAACATCCCCTGCCACAGAGTTACTGAATGCTTGGTCACAGGCCCAGGGGTGAGCCCTTTGCCCTCTGAGATTAGTCCCAAAGGCAGCTCACAGAAGCCATGGCAGTGACAGCTGTCAGTCAAAAATCACAGTATGTTGGGAAAACCATTACAAACTGGCCTGGGTTCTAAACATGATATGTGTAAAAATCACTCCATGTGCCATATCTCCAACCCCAGGTGAAGCAGTCTAAAGTAGAGTCTGCACAAAATACTGCAGACCAGGCTGAGGATGAAACACATGTAGTCTGGCAATTTTCTACCTCATATTGAAAGCCAGTTGCCTGCCAGAATGGTCATTTATATTGAGTAGAGACCACCCTCGGGTTGAGGAGTAAGGATAGACTAAGTACAGATAACTCAGGCTATCCTGAGCCAGACCACCCAGGTTTACATGTAAGATGATCTTTGTTTTGAGGTAAAACCAAGTTGTAAGCAAACAGATTCAAAGGAACAAGGGATGATCTTTGTTTGGGGTAAAATAAGGTATAATTTAACAGGACCAGGACCAGAAGAGATAGTACAGCAAGTAGGGTGTTATTTGCCTTACATGCAGCTAACCAGGTTCAATTCCAGCACCCCATTTGGTTACCTAAACACTGCCATGAGTGATCCCTGAGCAGAGCCAGGAATAAACCCTGAGTACCACCAGATGTGGCTCAAAAACAAATATATAAACCAGAGGGATGAAAAATTCTTTCTTATACTATGTGTGCATAAGTGTGCATGTGTGTGTGTTTGTGTGTGTATGTTTGTGTGGTGTCCCCACCCCGCAGGGAATTTTTTCAGATATCTCTCCTGGATATCTGTGTCTGTCTGGTTTGAAACCCTAGAGCCCTCTTCTTAGCTCAGGTAGTGATAGGAATGTTCCATCGTGCCTGCTGTCATTTAGTGCTGACCTACCCGGAAGCACTTTGTCTCCACTTCCCCTCCTGCTCTTTTCTATGGTCACACAGAGCAGATGTTCCCTGCTGCAGACCAGCTAAGTGTGAGGAGCTTCTGTAGCAGAGGCAGATGCTGGTCCAGTGATGCCTTTGAAGAGAATGTCTCTATACTAGTTCCCCTGGGAAGCTGACTTTTCCCAGCTTAAACAGTCCAGAACTTGGAAGTGCATTGATTGCACTGATGGTTCTTTATAGCTGTGTGATGAAAGCCAGGAAGTTCCCAGTCAAAAAAAAAAAAAAACCATCTTCCACCCTCCATAATCTTCTGGGCTAATGCTTGAACTTCCAGTCTTCCTCCCCTCACCATTGTAGAATGAGAAAATGCCATAGAGTCCATATATATAGCCTGTGTGAAAAGGCAATAGGAGTCATGTTAGATGGTCAATGTGACATAAGAGTTGCTTACAACACCCATGCCAGACCAAAGATTAGTATCCAGAATATGGAAAGAATATTTCTCTGTATCCAGAATATGGGAAGAATATCTCTGAACAATGTTGACTGAAGACCGTCAAGAGGAATCAAGACCATCAAGATTTCCTGCATGACCAATATATGCAAGACAAGGAGGCTGTGTGAGCAAAAGCTTAATTAACTGCAAGATATTCACTCAAGATGGCCAAATCATATCTGAACGATGCTCTGCATCACATATCATTGGGGAAATGCAAATCAAAACAACCATGAAATATCATCTCACAACAGTAAGACTGGCACATTACATAAAACAAAAACTAGCAGTGGGTAGTTACAGGGGAGAAGGAACTAGTAATGTCCATTCACAGCTGGTGGGAATGTTGACTGGTACAACTGTTTTAGGGAAATTATAGGGATACTTCTCAAAAACTAGAATAGATCCAGCAATTCAACTTCTTGGCATCTGGCTCATGTTCAGTGAAGCACTGCTCACAATAGCCAATATATGGAAAAAGCCCAAGTGTCCACATGTCTATGAACAGGTGAATGGCTAAAGAAACTGTGGTACATCTACACAGTAAAAAAAACTATGTAGCTCTTAGGAAAAATGAAGTCATGGAATTTTCTTATACATGGGTGGACACAGAGATGATTATGCTGAGTAAAATGAGTCAGAGGTAGAGGAATAGACATAGAATGACCTCACTCGTTTGTGGGATATAAGAAGGGGAAAAGATAGCATAGTAATAATCCAGAGACAATAGAGAGTATCCTACTGAGTAATGTTAGTCAGAAGAAGAGGAACAGACACAGAAGATAAAGAACAAATGACGAAAGGCAATAAAAACTAAACATTATGTGGCTGCAGTAGGAAGCTGATCCCAGAAAGGGGAGATGCCAGTAGGGAGAGACCCTAGGACAATGGCAGAAGAAAGTGGTCACCCAGGTGGAGGGTGTGAAGTTGGAATATTTGTGTATCAAATCCTACTCATAGTAACAGTTTGTAAGCCACAGTGTCTAGAATAAAATTAAAATTTTAGGAAATTAAAACTAGGGACCTGAGTGGTGGCACAAGTGGTAAGGCATCTGCCTTGCCCATGCAGGCCTAGGAAAGACCGCGGTTCGATCCCCTGGCATCCTATATGGTCCCCCAAGCCAGGTGCAATTTCTGAGCACATAGCCAGGAGTAACCCCTGAGCATCACCAGGTATGGCGCAAAAACCAAAAGGAAGGAAGGAAGGAAGGAAGGAAGGAAGGAAGGAAGGAAGGAAGGAAGGAAGGAAGGAAGGAAGGAAGGAAGGAAGGAAGCGAGGGAAGGAGGGAGGGAGGGAGGGAGGAAGAAAGTAACGAAGGGAGGAAGGAAGGGAGGAAGGAAGGATGGAAGGGAGGGAGGGAGGCAGGAAGGAAGGAAGGAAGGAAGGAAGGAAGGGATGGAGGACGGAGCGAAGGGGAGGGAGGAAGAAAGTAACGAAGGGAGGAAGGAAGGAAGGAAGGAAGGAAGGAAGGAAGGAAGGAAGGAAGGAAGGAAGGAAGGAAGGAAGGAAGGAAAGAAGGAAGAAAGAAAGAAAGAAAGAAAGAAAGAAAGAAAGAAAGAAAGAAAGAAAGAAAGAAAGAAAGAAAGAAAGAAAGAAAGAAAGAAAGAAAGAAAGAAAGAAAGAAAGAAAGAAAGAAAGAAAGAAAGAAAGAAAGAAAGAAAGAAAGAAAGAAAGAAGGAAGGAAGGAAGGAAGGAAGGAAGGAAGGAAGGAAGGAAGGAAGGAAGGAAGGAAGGAAGGAAGGAAGGAAGGAAGGACGGAAGGAAGGAAGGAAGGAAGGAAGGAAGGAAGAAGAAAGAAAGAAAGAAAGAAAGAAGGAAAGAAAGAAAGAAAGAAAGAAAGAAAGAAGAAAGAAAGAAAGAAAGAAAGAAAGAAAGAAAGAAAGAAAGAAAGAAAGAAAGAAAGAAAGAAAGAAAGAAAGAAAGAAAGAAGGAAGGAAGGAAGGAAGGAAGGAAGGAAGGAAGGAAGGAAGGAAGGAAGGAAAGAAAGAAAGAAAGAAAGAAAGAAAGAAAGAAAGAAAGAAAGAAAGAAAGAAAGAAAGAAAGAAAGAAAGAAAGAAAGAAAGAAAGAAAGAAAGAAAGAAAGAAAGAAAGAAAGAAAGAAAGAAAGAAAGAAAGAAAGAAAGAAAGAAAGAAAGAAAGAAAGAAAGAAGAAAAACCAAATAATATATCCACTCAGCCCCCAGAAGATAGAAATAACAACAACAACAACAACAACAATAATAATAATAATATTGTCTTGAAGACAGGCAGGGGGTGGAGGAGATAGAAAATGGGGGGACAATGATGGTGGGAAAGTTACACTAGTGAAGGGGGTGTGTGCATTTTATGGCTGAAACCCAATTATGAACATGTTTGTAATCATTGTACTTAAATGAAGAAATTATAAAAAAGATTAAATAATAAATAATGACTCATTCTGAAGGGAGCTACAGCCACTGTGGTAATAAATTGAGTGAGACTTAGTAAATTGGAGGTTATGAGCCTGCCAAGACTCGTCCATTTTACCTTTTCCAACCCAGGTCTGAAAAATGGATTCCTTACACACAGGGCTAGGTGAGGCATCCAAGAGCACTCACTAGGGCCATTGCAAAAATCTGGCAACAACCTAGATTGCCACGTGGAGAGAAAATGATAAATAAATGTTGATATCCTCTCCCTACCATGGAACTCCATTCCAGAAAGTGGATTAAATTTGCATATATCATCATGAATAAAATATCATGTTGGTATAAAAAGCAAATTGTAGGTTAGGGAAAGAATTCTGTTTATGTAAGAGTGTAGAGAAAACTTGAAACAGTTCTGAGTATGTGTTTAAAAGTTTAAAATTCTGGACTGGATGAACCTGCCAGAATAGGGGCACCTCTTGGGAGGGTAAAAGGAAACAAGCCCTCCCCAACAGTGTCAAGTGGATTTTTTTCTTAGAAGAACTATGGGGAGGGGGCCTAGAGTGATAGTTCAGTGGGTAGGTGTTTGCCTTGCACACTGCTGACCTGGGGTCGATCCTCAGCATCCCATAAGGTCTTCAGAGCCTGCCAAGAGTGATTTCTGAGTGCAAAGCCAGGAATCTTTGAGGGTCACCAGATGTGAAAAAGTAAAAAAAAGAAAGGAATGGAAGGAGAAGGAAGGAAGGAAGGAAGGAAGGAAGGAAGGAAGGAAGGAAGGAAGGAAGGAAGGAAGGAAGGAAGGAAGGAAGGAAGGAAGGAAGGAAGGAAGGAAGGAAGGAAGGAAGGAAGGAGGGAGGGAGGGAGGGAGGGAGGGAGGGAAGAAGGAAGGAGGAAGGAAGGAAGGAGGGAGGAAGGAGGGGTGAGAGGGAGGGAGGGAGGGAGAGAGAGAGGGAGGAAGAAAGTAAGGAAGAAAGGGAAGAAGGAAGGAAGGGAAGGAAGAAGGGAGGGAGGGAGGAAGGAAGGGCAAGAGGGACGAAGGGAGAGAGGGAGGGAGGAAGAAAGGGAGGAAGAAAGGGAGGAAGGGAGGAAGGAAGGAAGGAAGGAAGGAAGGAAGGAAGGAAGGAAGGAAGGAAGGAAGGAAGGAAGGAAGGAAGGAAGGAAGGAAGGAAGGAAGGAAGGAAGGAAGGAAGGAAGGAAGGAAGGAAGGAAGGAAGGAGGGAAGGAAGGAGGGAAGGAAGGAGGAAGAGAGGGAGGGCAGAAGAGTAGTACAGCAGGCAGGGCTGTTGCATATAATCAACCCGCTTTTGATCTCCAGCATCCATATGGTCTCCTGAGTGGAGAGCTGGAATTACACTTAATTACCCCCTGATGTGCCCCCAAAAAAAGAAAGAACAAAGGAAAAGAAGGTAAAATGCCAAAAACTTATGAAACCAGTCACAGATGCCCATTGCTTTATCTTTTTATTCTCCGTATTTTCCATTTATTCATTTCATTCATTCATTCCCTGAGTATTCAATGGACACCTGCTATGCTCTGGGCACTCCTCTGGGTGCCAGGGACATGCTGTGAACAAGACAAATGCAGCTTTTAGGAAACTGATATTAGCAAGCATGGGCAGACAATACCGAAGTGAGTTAAATACATAAAATTGTGAAGTGGTGATAAATTATAGAGAAAATAAAGAAAGGTCCATGTGGAACAGAAGTGGCAGGGAAAGTTTGAATTAGAATGGTAGGAAAACACTAGTATGAAAAGGAGACATTTAGAGTCTAGCCTGCAGGGACACACCACTGGGATGCCCAGGAAGAACCTTCTAGAAGGGGGAACATGAAGTATTGAAGCCTGAAGGTAGAGTGTCTCCAGGGATGGAGTAGAAAAATGATGCCATGGATCTTTAAATATTTTATCAAGAAGGAAGAAAGGGGTGGAAAGACAGTGCCTTTGTCAGACTGAAATTCAGTCATGAACAACTTTAAAATCACGGTGTTTACATTTTAAAAAAAATTTTTAAGAGCAAGCTTTTGGGCTGAAGCAGGGGCACCGTGGTAGGGCATTTGCCTTGCACGCTTCTGACCTAGGATGGACCTTGGTTCTATCCCCTGGCATCCTATATGGTCCCCCAAGCCAGGAGTGATTTCTGAGTGCATAGCCAGGAGTAACCCCTGAGCGTCACCAGGTGTGGCCCAAAAACCGAAAAAACAAAGAGCAAGCTTTCCAGATTATGCCTCTTGGAGCTAAAACCGGAAAAAAAAAAACTGCTGGAAAAATATCATAAGCTCTTCTAGGTGTTGAAGGTACCACAGGGTACAGAAAACTTTAGAGAGAATAGAACTGGAATTCCCCTCTTTGTTATACAATGGAATCACCAAAAAACTTTAAAATATTGTCTAAGCCCCTGAAATCACAATATAGAGAAATGGAGACAATGACATATTAAAGGGACCCCCAGAAGTACTTCCATACACAGTAAAATCAGATAACAAGGGGCTCAAAGCAGGCAAAGACTCCAAAACTCAGATGATTGTGACATATCTTTGTGTGTTGTTTTTTGGGTCATGCCCCATGGTGCTCAGGTTTTACTCCTGGTTCTGTGGTCAGGGGTCGTTGCTGGCAATGCTCAGGGAATTATATATGGTACCAGGGTTTGAGCCCGGGGCCAGTTGATTGTAAGGCAAGCAAACACCTTAATCACTCTACTAGCTCTCCAAATTCTATCTTATTCTCATATTCTTCCTCACAGATCTACTCTTAAAACTTGGTTTTCCCTCACAGAATACTGGTTTGTGAAACATAACTCAGTTGCTTAGGGGGGTTGGTTTAGAAAATAAAATTTTAAAAAGATCTGGCTGGGGGGAAAAAGAAAGGAACTCAAAGTCAGGAATGCAGCTGAGAAGCAAAGCAAGGGCTTGGCTCTTGCCCCTTGGCTCGCACAACAGACAGAAATAAATAGGTAAAATAAAAGCAGGCTAGTCCCAATTGTTACATAAAGTGCAAGTGAAGCATTTAAAAGTGTCTGATACATTCTGAGAGCTCACTATTAAAATTGTGCTTATTAATACCTTAGCATGAAAATGTTAATCAACCCAGTTACTGAGAGGAGGTGTATCTTAATCAGGACATCCAAATAGGTATTAATAAACAGTGAAGTAGCTACAAAGATCCAAAGACAACATAATGGGGTAATTGACACATACAACTGAGTTGGGGAGGAGTGGGTAAGAGGGAAGTGGTGAGGGTCCTTGGGAGGGAGAGGGGACATATTGATGATGAGTGGGTGTTGGAATCATGTCCATGAAAATCCACTATTAGTAGTAGTGTAGGCCAACAAAAATAATTTAACTTTTAATGTTTAAAAATAGATATGCATAATATTTATGTTGTCTTCAGATATTCTAAGAACCTTATAAGTTTGCTGAATCAAAATGCCCCAATCTTAATCATATAGAAGGCAAAACAGTCATCTAAGGTCAAAGTGACTTCATGGTAGATTTCAGGCTCTTGCCTGGCACTAAATTCCACCCAGGTAGGTGATGTGGCTCAGTAGTAGAGAGATTTTGCATGTGTGAGACCCTGAATTTGATCCCTAGGTCAACACACACACACACACACACACACACACACACACACACACATCCATCCATTCTGACTTGTTCTCCCTGATATGTTACATTGATTTTGAGTTTTCTTCTTGGGTAAAAGAACATTAAGTTGTCTAAAGAGAGCCTAGAGGGACTTTTGGGTATCCCTGCAACACAAATGCCCATCCCCAATCTCTCCTAGCACTTTGGTTTGCAGCTGGAGTTAGGACCAGAGATTATGGCAGTCTGTACAGCTGCCCATGCTCAGGTCTACACTGAACTCTGCTATTTGGGCTGGATACTAAGGTTGTAGATTTGCTGTAATGTCACCTGTCCTCAAAGGAGATGAGAACACAGAAAGGCAATTTTATTCCATAGTGAAAAGAGATTGTTCTGGAGGGTTTCACCCCAGGGTCTGGCCTTTGTGGCTGTGTGACCTCAGATTTCTTTTTTCTGAATCTCTCCATACCTCCATTTTTTTCATCTGTCAATGAGAGGTTATAACAGTATTTACTACACAAGATAGAAGGGTTGAAATGAATCAACAGAAGCAAATTTCTAGGATGTGCTAAGCTTGTGAATATGTACTAGAGAAAATCTATAAGGGCCATATTATTATGGCTAAAAACTGACTGGTTGTCCAGGGCTGTTGGGGTGGGGGTGATAGAATAAGGATTACTATGACAGAGAGAAAGTTAATACAAGGATTAAGGAACTTGCTTTGCATTCTGCTAACCCTGGTTCAATTCCCAGGGCTTCATGGTCTTCCAAGAAAATACCTCGAAGTAGCCCCTGGACACTTCTGGCTGTTGCCCAAACCCCACTCTGCAAAGAATAAAGACAATTGCTTAATGTATGTGTGTATGTATGAAAATGTTTGAGGATCAAGGGAGAAGGGCATTGTGATGTGTTCAATGTCAGGTGTCCGCTATAAAATGGGTCATTTTAGGTTGCATAAATTTCACCTCAATTTACATAAATAACTGAACTGCCGTGATCCCTTCCTAACTCATGAAATCCAAGTCTCCAATTCCTCATCTGTCAATTGTGTAATGATAGAGCTTGAGGGTTGAGTTCGTTATCATGTCAGTTAGCCCCAGGCTCATGGAACAGTTACATCATATCGCTGGTGTCCCTGGTGAAGAAATAATTCCCATCATTCTGAGCATTGGGATGAATAGAGAGAGGCTTTTGGAAGTGGTCATATCTGACTTACCATGAGTTTGAATGGTACAAGCCATCCCCTTAGTCTCTCACTATTAAGTACAAACAGGGCCCACAGAAATGTGTATAGAACATTGATCCAAGTTCAGCCTTCTGGAATTCATCTGGGAAACTCATTCTTTACCAGTCCAAAAGGCTTACCCCAGATCTTCTAGTGAGTTACTTGGCAAACATTTGCAATAAACCTGCCGATCACAATAAAACATATTGCCCCATAAAAGAATTTCTAACCCTTCAACACAAAGACCAGGAAAGTGCTTGTTGCAATATTAAGGTCTCGGCTCCCACATCTCCTTGCCTGGAAACTATTGGCAGAAAGAATAGAGTTGCTTGAAAAGGATTCACTGAGGGACTACTTTAACTGTGATCAGAGACAGTTTTAATTCAAGAGAATTAAATTAAATTAAATCAAGCTACACTGCCCTTCTATAGTCTGGTCAAATTGCAAACAAGGAGAGGCAAAAATTAACAGAGAGATTCATAAGACAGATATCCTAAAATCAACCACCACAAAAAAGATAAAAAATCTTATAAAGGCAAGAAAAAAACGGTGCTATTTGGCCCATATCGCTCACATCTCTCTGCAGGGGTCTTAGTCTTTAAGACAATTACTAGAAAGTATGAATGAACTCTCATGGGTCTGCCCTTTTCCTCTCCTCTGGCTACTGATCCGATGGCAACTAAATAAAATCACCATCCCCAGAGAAAAGGAGGTCAAGGGAAGTAAAGTCATTGACCAAAGAAACAGTATACAACAGAATAAATATTTTAACCCATGCCTTCATCAGCTCCAATTCTCTTTGATCCACATCTACCACTGTAGAAGTTTCTAGAATGATTCCTCATACTTTCTCACCAGACTCTACACTTGTCAGGCTTCGGAGTGATAAGTCTCAACCCTTTGATATCTCACACTGGCCTGGCCTAGAACCTCTAAAGACGTGATCAGAGATCTGGAACCTGGAAAACTTACACACACACACACACACACACACACACACACACACGATAAACAAGAACATCTCATGGGAGAATAAAAGAAGAGTTATAAGCACAGCTGGGTCAGAATTCAGCTGTTCTAATAATAGAGCTCATGACCTTGAGCTGATGGCCTGCACCTCTTTCCTCGGGTGGAAAATGGGATCATTCCACATGCAGCATCACTGTGAGAACTAGGTAGGAACATGCCAATGGCGCACTCACAGAAGTCAGATACACACCAAACACTCCCCCAAAGCAAACTATGAGAATGACTCCACTTTAATCTATGAATCTCAGCCTCCTAGTGTGAGCAAATTTATCCCCTTTTGCAGGATCAATGAGGTACCACAGAAGCAATGTGCAATCGGTGCTGATCACAGAGCAGTGTCCAAACAGGAGAAATGACACCCCTGTCTTCGCCCATTCACCAGCCCCCAAACCCTGTAGTATTCCCAAATCTTCAACCTCTTCATCCAACCTCTCCATTTCCAACCAGTCCTGAGTCATCCTTCAGCTCACAGCCAAGACTGTTGCAGGGGGTGGGGTGGCGGGTTGTTCAGTCTTCATCCTGTCATGAACCCTTGTGTGTGTGAGGACCAAGGAAGTGAGATGACAGAGCCTTTGGTGAAGGGGGAATGTGAGCCAAAGACAAGAAACGAAAAAGAAAACCAAGAGAGTTTCCAGCAGGTCCTTGTCTGTCTCCATGAACCTCAGCACACTCATTTCACTGGGAAAAGACTTATTAGCTACAGCATGGAATGGGGGAGCCCACAGTAACGAGTCTTTAATTACGAAACTCTTTTACCTTATTGCTTTTGTGTGGCCCCGATGAAAATGAGCAGTGGCAGTTTCTATTAGAAATGTTAATTACTTTCCCGGGTAATTAGACTCACTGGATACCTCAAGCACCTGACCTCCATGCCTACCAGCAGAGATAGGAGGAAGGGAGGAAGGAGGGGCAGAGCTTTGGACGGAAGGAAAGGGGAATGTTCAGAAATGCTGAGAAAAGCAAGATCATGCAAATGAGTTGCATGTATAATGAGGCTCTGGAGCTTACCTTCCCCTCCCCTAAATGCCCCCCTCACCCAGGATGCAAGAAGAGGGAGATTTTTCCAAATGTGACAGATATGGGAACCTGTCATAGTGATAGGCACCATGACCAACTTCCTCTCCAAATGGAGGCATTCCCACCATTTCTTCTCCTACCCATAAGGCTCTGTGGTCCCAAGTTGCTCAGATTCCTAAGGTCATACGTTAAGATTGAGGCCGATAGCACTGGGCCAGAGGTCCACAGCATTTTCCTATATTCTTGCCAGCAGTGAACATAGACCAAAAAGCTCAGGGCTCCTTGGAACCTGCAAAGTAGAAATGACCCAGTCCCCAGTTCTCTAGTAGTTCAAGCATTGGGTGGGAGGGGACAGAGAATTAATAATCAAGGTGAAAAAAAATAGTGTGGTGTGGTATAGATTAAACAATCAAGGAGAGCTTCTCTAGAGAGATGACTTCCCCCCTGGGATTTGAAGATCAAGTCCTATTCCTTGGAGAGTTTGTGTGAAAAGGGTATCTATTTCTTAGCATGGAAGGTTAAATATTGCCTTCCCCACCCTACCCCACCCCCAAAAAATCACATCTCCTGAGACCCCTTATGGGGAAAGAAAGGTCTTTGCAGACTTAATTCATGAAGATGAATGAGTATGTGTCATAGGAGAGTAAATGTCTAACACTCATATAATTGGCACCTTTGACCTTCATCCAAAGAAGTCTGGACAGTAGCAGAGAATGAGACAAATATACAAGGAGACAAATACACATGGAAGGTTCAAGCTTTGGTCACCTGAGCAGCCCTTACTGGTTTCATAGACAAGCCACTTAAGTACAATATCACTCTTCCTCACCCAGGCTGACATTATTTATGTTGACAGACATGACATACAATAGGTGTATGCAGTTCAGAGGATGGGGTATTTCACATAGCTTATCAGCAAACACCCTTAAAAGTATCAAGCGATATGAAGATTCCTCCAAAAACTGGAAATTGAGCTCCCATATGATCCAGCTATACTACTCCTAGGGATATACCCTAGGAACACAAAAATACAATACAAAAATCCCTTTCTCACACCTATATTCATTGCAGCACTATTTACAATTGCCAGACTCTGGAAACAACCAAGATGCCCTTCAACAGATGAATGGCTAAAGAAACTGTGGTACATATACACAATGGAATATTATGCAGCCATCAGGAGAGATGAAGTCATGAAATTTTCCTATACATGGATGTACATGGAATCTATTATGCTGAGTGAAATAAGTCAGAGGGAGAGAGATAGATGTAGAATAGTCTCATTAATCTATGGGTTTTAAGAAAAATGAAAGACATTCTCAGAGACAAAAGAGAGGAGGGCTGGAAAGTCCAGCCCAGGACATGAAGCTCACCACAAAGAGTGATGAATGCAGTTAGAGAAATAACCACACTGAGAACTATCATAACAATGTTATTGGATGAGGGAAGTAGAAAGCCTGTCTAGAGTACAGGCGGGGGTGGGGTGGGGAGGAGGGAGATTTGGGACATTGGTGGTAGGAATGTTGTACTGGTGAAGGGGGGGTGTTCTTTACATGACTGAAACTCAACTACAATCATATTTGTAATCAAGGTGTTTAAATAAAGATATAGAAAAATAAAGTATCAGCCATGACAATTTTCTGTTCTATTTGTCCAGTGGTTAGAGCATTTGCCTTGTATGCAGCCATCTAGGTTTAATCCCTGGTACCCTATATGGTCCCCTGAGCACTACCAGGAGTAATTTCTGAGTGCAGAGCCAGGAGTAACCCCTGAGAACTACTGTGTGCAGTCTATAAGCCAAAATTTTTTTTAATTTTAAAAATTAATAGCAGTTTTATTCTGTTCTTGCCTGACACATTTGCAAGAAGCAGATATGTGGCATCTATTTTATTCTTTTCTCCTATTTCTCCTTATTCTTTGCTGGGTACATATTTGCAAACCCTTTGCATTCTAAGATCTAAATTCTTTTGTTTGGTTTGTTTTGTTGCTTTTAGGTGCTTCTTTTTTATTTAAACACCTTGGTTATAAAGTTGTACATGAATAGGTTTCAGTCTTATAATGTACACCACCCCCTACCAGTGCACATTTCTTACCACCAATGTCCTCAGTTTCCCTCGCACCCTCCCCTGTGCCCTCTGGAACAGGCATTTTGCTCTTCTCTCTCTCTCTCTCTCTCTCTCTCTCTCTCTCTCTCTCTCTCTCTCTCTCTCTCTCTCTCTCCCTGTGCCCTCTGGAACAGGCATTTTGCTCTTCTCTCTCTCTCTAACTCTCTCTCTCTCTCTCACACACACACACACACACTTTCACTCTCCCCCTGTTTTCCCCCTTTTAGATACTGTGATTTGAACTATCATTAATGAAGGGATATCATGCCTATCACTTAAGATCTGAATTCTTTGACCCAGGGAAATATCTCAAACTTGGGATATATATATTTTGCTAGGAGGCAGGTAGATTTGACTGGGGTGCTGAGAGGCAGCCTCCCCATGAGAACCCCCATGAGAAGAGGGGCAGATTGACACATGGGGCTTCAATTCAGGAGGCACAGTGGAATGCCAGCAGGAAAAATCCCCCCTGCAAGACTTCAGAAAGGGTGACACTCTCAACTCTTCAAATCCCTGATTTATGGGTCCACATTCCTAGATCCCCAGGAAGTTAACATACCTGGCTACTCTTACCTTATATCCCCCTGGATACACTGACACTCCTAAATAGGACAGGATGGAGTCAGGAAACCATCCCTGCTAACTTGTCTGGGAAATGGGGAGTCACTCCACCCTTGGGATTCCTTCTTAGTCAGGAAAAGCTTGAGGTTTCCAGAAATATGATCAGGGATAAGCCGAAAGGAGATTCCCTTGGAGAGGTCTGCACCTCCTACCTCCCCATATTTGGACAGAACCAGAAGCTCTGAATTGAGTTTTTAGAACCTGCACTTTTAGTCAACCCCCCAGAAGAGGGGTTCCCAGGAACCACTCGGGGTTCAGATACATACCCCACCCTGAGAATCTCTCTGAGTGACTCTTAGGCCACTCAGTTCAGCCTGGGTCAGACATCTCCCTACCCATCCTGACAGAACAGATGTGCTGCCTTGTGTTTGTCCCAAACCCCCACACCCCAGGATCAGAGGCGCTGAAAGAAGCTGATGCCAAGGGGAGAGGCAGCGTGGTCCTCAGAGTCATTACAGAAGCTGTTTTCAGAGGCCGGTGCCTCTTTTAATTTGTTTGTCTTTTCGATTGTGTAATTGAATCCAAGCCACAGGACTCAGCTGAGCCTTGCTAGGGAAGGCAAGAAGCTGTGAATACCCAGGAGTGACTGACAGCTGCTAGGGGGTTGGGAGGACTGAGAGCAGAAGGTAGCAGAAGGGGCTGGTTTTTCTCTTCATGCTTTTGCTACGAGGTAGTGCGGTGATGTCTGAGCTCTGTCCATCAGACAATTCAAAGCCCAATTCTCTTCTGAACCATGTGCGATGAAGGTACATTTCCAAACTTCTCTATTACCCCCAGTCCTCATCTTTGAAGATACCCACCATACCCCAGTAATGCTATTGGAAGAAACATGTAAGAAACATGTTTAGGGAGAGGATCCTATACATTGCAGATACCCAGGAGTAGAGTCCAGGGCCATGAAGAGTAAACTCCAGGTAAAAAAATCTGTAGAAAGAACTTTGTCAAGGAAAATTACCTAGACAGGGAGTCAGCACCCTGCAGAGGTTGTGAGCTCCCCCATTATATAGAATTAGACAGTAAAGGTTGTATATCTGATGCTGAGTTGGTGTCAGAGTGCCTTTCTCTACTCCCATACTCAAATGCAAACTTGGATTCCTACATATCAATGATTATAAGATGACACCCATCTATTAACCCAAAACAAAGGTGTTCCCACATCTTCCTTTTTCCTTTCAGGGGTCTCAAACTCAATTTACCTGGGGGCCGCAGGAGGCAAAGTCGGGGTGATCCTTGAGTGCAAAGTCAGTAGTAAGCCTTGAACATTGGGGGGTATGACCCAAACAACTAAAACAAAACAAAACAAAACAAAAAAAGATTCCTCTATAGGCAGGGCCAAAAAATGTTGTACAGAGGGCCATTTTCGGCCCACAGGCCGCGAGTTTGAGACCCCTTCTTAAACTATCCCTTTGACATGTAAAAGTCTACCTGATCACTCTACCCTCCCTTGCCCTAGTAAATTTGTACTGAAAATGAAGAAAGGACAGTCTGGCTCTGTCAGGCAGAGATACCAGTAGGCAAAATGCAGACTCCATGATTCCTTCCTGACTGGCTTGGTTTATTAATCCTTCATGGTTACCCTGCTTCTTCAAGAGACTATCTGCCTGGGGGTAGAAATACACATGTGGAGTGATTTCACAACGTGGAGATATATTCTATAACTGGTGCCTGAACAGGGACTTAAGAACCCGAAAGACCTGAATGATGATGATTGCCTTGACCTTCAGGTAAATTATGCCATGACAGCCTCCTGGAGGTGGACTGAGTTTGCAGTACCCTTCTCTAGAACATCGGTGCACATAGCCCATGTTCTGAAAGTGGCAGAGGCCCCCTCAGGTAGGACAGAAGCAGGCAGTGAAAGGGAGAAAACTGAAGACTCTGATCAACATCCCAGAGGCTGAGACCCACAGCCTTTCTTCTACTAAAGGTGCTTTGTGTGAAGACCTTGGCCCCAACAACCTGTAGCAGCTTATTGAAGTCACTGAGGGGGTAAGAGCCAAAGAGAAAGCCCCATTTGTAGAGGACCAACAGCAGGGGGTTCCCCCCCACTCAGATTCTGGCCCAGGAACTAAAAGCCTTTCTGTCCCAGATGACCTCAGCAGCCTAACACAGAGGAGAAGATGGAGGATCCAAGACCAGTCAAAGCCCAACTGAGTAGGAAAAATGCCACTCAGGACCACTGAGGGCCACTGAGGGCAAAGTGGCTGGCTGACCACGTGCTCAGTGAATATAGGGGCTCCTGGTAAAATGTGAGAAGCCCAGAGGGTATCGCACCTCTTGGTCCAAAGCACATACTCCTTATCAATTTACCACCTATGCTTGGAAATTAGAGCATTCCCAGTACCTATGCTGGGCCAGAGGATGAAACTCCCAAAGTAATGCTATTACCTTGCGCCTAGGTGTCATTTGTTCTGTTTCCAGCACACCAAACAAATGAAAATGAGTGAAGTAAATAAAATACATTTACTTTCGTTTCCTAAGTGGTGACTTCCCAACTCCCCAGAAATCAAAGTAAACATGATCAAAACCATTTCCTGTAGCTAAGAGCTTATTCCTGGTGGACTTAGGGTTATTTCTGGGTGAGTCCAACTACTCTGAGAAGTGGGAAAGGAAATGAGTGACATCTTTGAAAATTAAGAAGAAAAGTTACCGTATTTTCCAGCGTATAAGACGACTTTTGAAACAAAAGAAAGTCAACCGAAAATTGGGTGTCGTCTTATACGCCGAGTATATCCCTTAAAATGTTTCAATATGCCGCTAAACGAAACAAAAAAATCAGGTCGCAGAGTTTCCAAATCTCTTTCTTGGGGCTCCCAAACAGTACTCAGGAGATCTGGGGGCCACTTCTGGCAAAACCCAGCTAACTGTGTTAGTGGTTCAGTGCTAGGGTCCAAGGATGGGGTGTTGTTTGTTTCATGTAGTAGGGGAGATTAACTGACATCACCAGGGAATTGCCAGAAAAGGTGCCTATGATAAGGGACCAATCACTGCAAGGCTGCTCGGACTGCCTCTCTAACTCAGCCAATCCAAGCAGACTTTTTATACGTGCAAATTAGACAATGTTCTGGACCAGCCTGCTCAGATTGGCCAGAGTCAGAGAGGAAGTCTATGACAGTATTACTTTGAACCTTTGCTTGTTGTGATTGGCTCACTGTGGTACATACAGTTGCAGCACAGGAACATTCTGTCTGATACAGCGAATATAGGCCTAAAGCTATGTTTTAACTGCAAAATTAGGGGGTCGTCTTATACGCCCAGTCATATACGCACACATATATACATGTCAATGGTAATGACTGTCTTGAAGACATAAGATATCCAGGTGGCCTATCCTGGGGAGACTGCACTTACCAACATTTCATTTTCCACCTAAGAGAGGGCCATAACCACCTGACCAAGTGGACTCATATTATCACTGTACTCCTCAAAGAGCTCTGACTTCCCCCCCCCCAATTTTTATAGAGACATAATCATTTACAATATTGTTAGTTTCATGCATGCAGTGTTGGAATATCACACATGCCACCAAGAGTGCATGCTTCTCTCAAACGATGTCTCATAGTCCCCTCCCATCCACTAAATCTCTCCCTTTTCTGTAGACCAGTTCTGAGGTTCTGTTGCCTTCTTCCACTTGTTATTTCTTAATTATGTTTCTTCGTACCTCACATATAAGAGTGATCATTCTATATCTGTCCCTCTCCTGGCTCACCTCATTAATGTGCTTCTAATCCCATCCCTGTAGTGGCAAGATGCATAATTTTACCTTTCCTTATAGCTAAATAATATATTCCACTATGTATATAGATCACAGTTTCCTGATCCATTCATTTGTTCTTGAACACTTGGGTTGCTTCCTGACCTTGGTTACTGGGATATTCTTTTAAAACTGATGTTTAAGGAAATTGATGGCACATTTTTTTTGTTTGTTTGTTTGTTTTTGTTTTTTTTTTTTGTTTTTGGGCCACACCCGTTTGACGCTCAGGGGTTACTCCTGACTATGTGCTCAGAAATTGCCTCTGGCTTGGGGGGACCATATGGGACGCCGGGGGATCGAACCGAGGTCCATTCCTTGGTAGCGCTTACAAGGCAGACACCTTATCTCCAGCGCCACCTTCCCGGCCCTGTTTGTTTGTTTTTGATTTTTGGGTTTTGGGTCACACTCAGCAGTGCTCAGAGGTTCCTCCTGGCTCTATGCTCAGAAATTCCTCTTGGCAGGCTCAGGGGACCATATGGGATGCCAGTATTCGAACCACTGTCCTTCTGCATGCAAGGCAAACACCCTGTCTCCATGCTATCTCTCCAGCCCCATGGTGGCACATTTTCTGACCAAAACTCAAGACCTTTGACTGGATCATATAAGGGGATTATTTTAAAGGGGGCATGAGGACATCTAAGGTGGATAAGAAGCATCTTGCTGGACACCACAGCCAATAGGTGATAGAGCCAAAACTATCAACTCCCAAAGGTGTGTCATTTATCTCACACCTCCTAACCCAATCATCTTCCTTTGCTTACTCCAGTGCAGAGAGCTGGTGCAGGACCTTTCGAAGGCAGGCTGGTTGCTTGCTCCCTCGGGCCTGTGGTTGTCAAAATCTAACGAGCCCAAGAGTCACTGGGGAGCTCATTAACTGCATTGAACCTGAGCCCCAGTGTGGTCCAGATCAGCACTTCTCAAATGTTCCTGCACACACAGTCACCAAGGAAACTTGTTAAAATGCAGATTCTGCTGCAGGAGCGCTGGGGGAAGGGGTACCTCATGCTAATGAGCTCCTCCTTGGGGTGGGGAAAACCAAATCCTATAACCCTCACTTCTGAGTTATAAGGGTTTAGCATTCAAGCAAGGGTCTGGCATTCAACCACTGGTCCTCCACCAATGCTTAAACACCAGCGGAGGCTGCCTCACAGCCACCTGGAACCTCTTTGTACCTCAGTTTCTCTGTAAGTGGAAGATGTGGACTCATACTACCCCATTTCTTAGAGTTGTTTGTAGGCTTAAGAGGGGCACAACCACTCAATCACATAAAACCCACTGTGCCTGGTATGCAGAAAACTCTCAATAAATAATGATGAGAGTGTGGCATGATCCATGATGGGCTTTAACTGAATAAATGAAAATCATTAATGTTATGTTTTCCCATGAGCTTATGTTTGTTCCACTTTCCTAAGTCTCACAGACTGCTCTAGAAATGAATTTTAGCGATTACCCAACATTTTTGTAATGCACTTTCATGTATATTTCTGTTTGCAGTTACCCGTGCTAATTTGGTGCTTAAAACAACCATGATCTATCACGTCTGCAAGTCTGGGGGAGACTGGGCTCTTTTCTACTCTGCGAGGTAAAATCTATGTCTCCATATTGACTCAGGACTCACTCAGGTGCCTTGTTGAAGCTGAAACATCCAGAACAGCCTCTCAGCTTCTGGACTTCATTCTGTAACCTAATTCAGCTGCTTGGATGGCAGATGGCTGATAGTTTCCTGCCCCAAGAAAGGTACCTAAAAGGAAGAACGTCAATGTATAAAAATGTGTCCAGGGAGCCAGAGTAAGATCACAGTGGATAGAGCATTTGCCTTGCATGTGACTGACCCAGATTAGATCCCTGGCATCCCATATGACTCCCTGAGGCTGCCAGGAATAATTTTTGAACACAGAGCGAAGAGTAACCCCTGAGTGAGTGCTGTTTAGTGTGGTCACAAAACAAGAAAAAAAAAAACTTAACTAAAAAATAAATAAAAGGCAAACAAGGAGAGACGGAGGGAGAAAGAGAAAGAGAAGAAAAGAGCCTACCATAGACACAGTTTGAGGGGGAAAGATGTGGGGGAAGGAAATTGGGGACATTAGAGGTGTAAAATGTACACTGGTGAAGAGATGCATGTTGGAACAGTGTATGAATGAAACTCAACCATCAACAACTCCTTAACTGTATCTCACAATAATTCAATTAATTTTTTCTTAATTAATTCAAGGCACCCCACAAGGGCTGGAGAAATAGTGTACAGGAAGGGAACTCACCTTACATGAGGATGACCTAAATTTGATCCCAAGTACCACATACCACCACACCCAAGTTCCATCAGGAATGATTCTGAACACAGAGCTAGGAGTGAACCCTAAGCAAAGCCCCAAATAAACAAACAAATAAACAAACAAACAAACACAAAAAGAAATACAACAGAGGAATTGACCCACAAACTGAATTGGAATGAGAGTTGGGGGAAGGTTTGAAAGGGAGGGATGGGAATTTCTTCTGGGAGAGGAATGGTGATGCACCGATGTGGTGCTGAAATTATGAACACAAAAAACCATCACTAGCAATATTATAAATCACATAACTTCAGTCAATTAGAAATAAATTTTTCCAAAAGGATCATCTGGGTTTACAGAGAATGATGAGACATGCACAGCCTACATGGCCAGTGAGAAGCCTTGGGACTGAGTCCAATATCTCCTTCTCTTCATCATCCTGCCCACCTTGGATCATCAGCTTCTCTTCCCCTGCATGTCTCCTTTCTCCAAGCATCCCCATGACATCGTTAATTATTTATAAATGAACATTTAAATGCACCGGAACAAGTGCTATTTAAAGGAACCCTGTGGTGACTCATTGAGTAATTAAAATAATCATTTATTCCATATACCCGTTATCAAGTTCTCCATTTGCAGTAGACACTGCAGGGGAGGGGGGCATGGAGGGAGGCAGAAGTGGGGGGGAGTCCCAAAGGAGTCCAAGATAAGATGGGGTTCCTGCCTTCAGGGAGCTACATCACTTATTCATTCAGCCACAGGCAGCGCTGTGTACTGCTGCTGTTTGTCTTACCAAGGCCTAAGCACTAGAGGTGAAACTAAACCCTAAGGAACCCTGAAAAATGCCACAGGATCCCTGTTTGATAACTGTGGCTGGCAAAGGCCCTTGATTGCAGAGAAGGGCCAGCCTTTGCCCCATGTAAAACCAAAGGAAATTTCCCACCATCTGATTTTGTGCAGACTAGAGAGAGTCCTGGTTCAAGGATCTGAGAGCTCTGGGAACCAAATGAGTCACTGAGTAGGGATCTTCCACTTTCATATCTGGACCCAATCTCCTAAGCCTTCCAGCCAGAGCTGTGCCATCAAACACCATGTGGTGTTGCTTCTATGCACAGAGGCAGTAATTTTGCTCCTGACCACTGCTGCGGGTGGCCACCAAACCAAACCCAAATGCAAGCAACATAGATTTCTTATCTCTGTTCTGAAATTTGAACATGGTAAAGGAAGTTAGACACTAGAAATGCAGAATGTGGGAATTTGGGTGGGGAGATGGCTATCCTGTTCTCCCTACAGTGCTGTTGGGCCCATGCAGCTCTACATAATCAGGCCTGAGCATTGAAATGCCTGACCCAAGTGTCTGAGTAGATCTGAGAGTAACCCCCAAAGGCTCTGGAGAACACATACACATACACACAGAGAGAATATAAAATTCCTTAGGAAAAAAAAAAAAAAAGAAAACTAATTTCCAAAAGTCCTAGTTGTTAGGCTTGCAGGAGTTAAAAATCAGGTAGTCCCTACTTCCACCAGTAGAAGGGCTCATCATGATTGAAGATACCAGATAAAAGTTGGAGCCCAGAAAAAAAACAGGATGTTTGCCCAAACTATAAGAACTGACAGCAGTGAGACCCCAACTCGCTTCTTGGTATGGTCAATGGGGAATTCACAACCTAATCAAGGACATTCAGCACATCCCTTTTCCAACCCTTACTTTTTCACACCAGTGCAGCTATAGAATCCCAGTGTAGGCTAGAGGCAGGTGTGACTCTGGCAGTCTCTATGGAGAAGACTATAAGACTTGCCTGGGAGAGCACCTCCTATCTCCAATAAAGACTCCAATTGGTCAAATATGTAGTGTGAAAGAAATATTCAGAAATTTTGGTCTATGGGTAAATTATTACTTCTTGGGCATGATCCTCCAAAGCCTGGTCTTTGTTCTAGAACTTCTTTTCAACAACATGCACCCTTTGAGGTCACCAACCTTATCCTAAGACCTTGAGGATGGGTCTGCCTGCATCTTCCTATTGCACCACTTGGAACAAATTTTTTATCTGGGGGTGTTATGGCTCATAACCCTCTCTGACCTGGGTCTGCCAGAGCCTTCATTAGGAATCTGGGGTCTTGACTGCTCGCTCATTGACTGCCACTTCCTCTTAGTGCTATGCTGAGCCTTCTTCCAGAAAATACCTGGTCTGAGGAGTTACAACAGATTCTAAATCAAAGGCCTTTGGATTCTATCCTAGAACCCACTTATGAGGCCAGAGATTCAAAGGTTGAGGGAATAAATGACCATTCATCTAATGACTAATTCATCCATTCACTCCAGATCCACACCCTTGCTTAGGTTCACCACCCAAACGCCCAGAGATTTTCCTGGATGGACTCTTCTTTTTTTTTTTTTTATGGTTTTTGGGTCACACCCGGTGGTGCTCAGGGGTTACTCCTGGCTGTCTGCTCAGAAATAGCTCCTGGCAGGCACGGGGGACCATATGGGACACCGGGATTCGAACCAACCACCTTTGGTCCTGGATCGGCTGCTTGCAAGGCAAACGCCGCTGTGCTATCTCTCCGGGCCCCTGGATGGACTCTTCTCTGCAACTGAGGACTAACACCCCCAGGAAGACAGAAGTGATACTTTCTCCCCCATGCCAACTAGAAAAAGTTTCACCATGAAAAATTTAAGACAATGGATGTGGATCATATGAAATTCAACAACTGATTTATGCAGTTGTTTCTGACCAAGATCATGTGTCTGGGGACTAGAGAAAATACAACAATGGGCAAGGTGCTTGCTTTGCACATGGACAAGCCTGGCATTTTGTTTGGTCCCCTGAGCCTACCAGGAGTGATTCCTAAGTGCAGAGATAGGAGTAAATCCTAAGTACAGCCAAGTATAACCTAAAAACCAAATTAAAAAAAAAAAAAAAGACCATGTGTCTCAGAGAGAAACCAGATTGGGGCAGAGTGGGAAGTCTTACAAATTAGGTCACTTCCACTAACAGCTACTATTGTATTGGCAACTTGCAGAGGTGGGGCTAGTACAACACACTAAATAGGCAGCTGTTAGAAGTGCTTCTCGCTTTGGCTTATGAAATAGATCTATATCTTATATGATTCACAAAAATTAATTCGGTGTGCATTAAAGACCTCGAGATGGCTACCAGAACACATAATTACTTCAAGAAAAACCTAAGCAAAACCCCGCAGTATTTGGACCTCAGAGGTGTCTTCACTGATTGGACTCCATTTGCAAAGAGAACAAAGAAAAACAAACAAAAATTGGGACTGTGTCTATTTGAAAAGTTCTTCCATGGCCAAAGAATCATAGGCTAAAATGAAAGGACATATTTCTGAATGGCTCTGCAATCTTTTGAGGAAGATGCTCTCATTTTCTCACTAAGGTACAGGGTGTGCTTATGCAGAACAAAATAAAGTGGGGAGCATAAGGGAGCACCCCAAGATGTGGGGAAGGCATGGGTGTCTTGGGAGGACCATTCAACATTAGTATAGTCTCTGTGATACCTCTATCTTTCCATTTCTCTGCATCTGGTCATCCACTCTAGACAAAGCAGTAGGTGCACAAGTGATCTGAAAGAACACAGACCCTTTCTCTGACTTGTGTGGAGTCTATAGTGCACTTTGTGTTTATGGAGGGTCTAGCACGATATAACAGAGAGATGCAGGGAAGAAGGTGGGGCCACATGCAATAAGCTTTGCTGATTGGTTTTCATCAGCACCATCTATCTAACCAGCAGAAGGAACATCCTACTGATTAGACCTATGTGACCTAGAGCAGGTCCTAGCATCTCTCTGGTTCTTAAAATCAACTGCATTGTAGGGACACCAACACCCACCTCTGAGGTCATGGTGAGAACCACAGGCGGTGATGCCTCAAACATCCACACAGTGCCTCTGAGTGATCTTTGTACCACAAATCTCATTTCCTTTCCCCCCTGTTCAGTTTCCAGCCAACTGAGTGAGCACGCCCACTGTCTGCCAAGAACTCTCCTGTGGGTCTGGTAAACAAACAGTAAGTCTCCACCCACCCTGATCTCCTCCATCCTTAACCTGAGCTTTCCAGGCCCTGCTGGATGCCTGCAACCAACCAACCCCACTCGATGAGACTGGAAACAGCGAGGAGAGAAACTGCAGGGGACCATGACAGAGAACAATAGCTCCCTCCCAAAGACAAGATCCTTGGCCAAGTCTTCCCCCAGCTTGGCCCGGACTGGCTGGGAAGTTGCTCTGCTTTAGGTTTCCACCCGAAGAGCCCACTCATCCACCCTCCTTCCAGCAGGAACAGCTCCCACAGCTACGTGGAAGAGACATCTGTCTCTGTCCTTCCCACCAACACCCAGAGCGAGCCTAATTAGATTGTATCATCATCTTTCAGCTGCCACTCCGTTCCATACCATGGCAGTGGGACCACAGGGAGACTCTGAGCACAGATGCCATGAAATGCCATACATGGCCAAGCCCAGGAGTTGGACACTTAGTCTGATGCCTGGGGCCTGGAGTGCAACCACAGAGACTTGCAAAAGACTTAATGGAATGAGGCCAAGAGAAGTGTATGGTTCTGTGAGGCAGGGAGCATTTTCTCCGAGTAGATGCCCAGCCAAGCTAGTTTTTAAAATCTTCATCCTAAATGTTGGATCTCTGATGAGAAATTATATCAGTCAGGGTCTTGGCAGGAAACAGAAACTCATTCAGCTGGTATTTTTTAAGAGATTTTTAATGAGGGGACTCTGGTGAGTAAGTTTCAGGAAATATCAAGGACCCAGGATTAACCATGGCAGTGTTGGGGGAACTTATGCAAAATGGGGAGAAGAGAAGTAGTGTCCGCAAAAGGAAATTTACTACTTTCCTCTCTAACCATCTTGAACACCCAGGGAAGTGCCCATGTGGGTCACCTGTGTAACCTAGATGCTTCTGTCTCACCAGGCCCACTTGATAATCATCAAACAGTACAAGAGTCCCATTTGATCTACACAACTTTGGAATTAATCCCTGACACCTGATTGCTCAGGGAACCTGAGGCTAATTTCTCAGGCTAGATCAAGGAATTGCTCTTTATAGGAAAAGGAAAAAATCAGCCCTGACTCCTGCCCAAGTTTTTCACAGGTATGTTATTTCCCCTTGCAGAAAAAAAAAATGTTAGAAATGAAGTAATGAAGTAAAAGAATTGATTTAGCAATTTTGGACAAAGGAAAAGAGAAACTCATTAAAAAAATAATTTGGGGCCAGAGTGGTGGCACAAGCAGTAAGGCATCTGCCTTGCCCACGCTAGCCTAGGACAGACCTCAGTTCGATCCCCCGGCATCCCATAGGGTCTCCCAAGCCAGGAGCAATTTCTGAGCGCATAGCCAGGAGTAACCTCTGAGCATCACCGGTTGTGGCCCAAAAACAAAAACAAAAAATATATTATAATAATAATAATAATAATAATAATAATAATAATAACAATGATTATGATCTCTATCCCTTCCATAGATGATTAAAGACTGGGAAAATGTGCCCATAACCACAACCCAAACCAAAGCAAAACAGGGAGGAGTGGGCTGCGTTTAGACAATATCATTTCCTACTAGTCTCTGACTTCTCAACAGGCTGAATCTAACCAGAAGTCAAAGGGCAAGAGTTTCTGCAGGGAAGGTGAAAGGCCAAGGGATGGAGCTCCTGGAATTCAGAGAAGAGCATAGAAACAAGAAAATAGCTCTATGCAGATGAGGGCTATCAGTATCAGGAAGAGAACGCTTCTGAAAGGGACCTTGCTGCTCTCTGTTCCCAAATACATAGATGGACTAACCTAATGCCTTACTTTCTCTGAACCCCAGTGCACTTGCCTAGACATGACCTGGTGTCAGATTCAGAAAGCCAGACCTAGATGGGACTAATGTTAAAAAAAAAAAGCTTTCAACATACAGCAGTACTAAATACCACATATAAGTGATAGCATCCTGTATTTATCCTTCTTCTTCTGGCTTACTTCATTTAATGTAATATCTTCTAGTTCCATCTATGTTGCAGTGAATTGCATGATTAAATCATCCCTTACAGCTATGTAGTATCCTATTATCTACATGTACTACATCTTCATGATCCACTCATCTGTTGTTAGACATCAAGGTTGATTCCAATTCCTAGTTGTTGTCCTGAGTGTTGCAGTGAATAGAGGTGTGCATACATACTTTTGGATGAATTTTTTTCTATACTGGAGATTGATACCCAAAAATGGGATGGCAGAAGAAATAAACCCTGGCATGGAAATGGATGGAAGAACAGAGACTTTGAAATCAGACTCCCTTGTTTCCTATCCTGGCCCCATTGCTCTCTAATGGTGTGACTTTTAGCAGATGACTTAAGCTATCTCAATCTAAAAGCATCACTTATAAAAAAGAACATGATAAAAAGAGCCTACTGCAGAGAGGGCTGCTATCTGAACCCTAATTTCTGAAGTGGTAGTTGGTAACCCCATAACTGAATGCACAAAATATTCAACAATAGAAAAAGGATGTTGAGAACACAAGGATCAAATAATCAGTTCAGAATCAACTGCACCATGAACTTGAAGTGTTTCCGACAGCCCTCACTTGCCCTATTCTAAATGACCCATGCAGTATGGTTAGCATGGTGTAAACTGTGAGCCTTTATCTTCTTATTGGTAAAGATTTAGTAAAAAGTATCTCTCAGGTGTGAGCTCACACATTCAAATTTTTCTACCATCTCCCAAGAGCATGAGCTTTCATTTTAATCATCTCCACTCAATAGAGTGTCTTTCATAACTGAGTTTCACCAGACTCAGAAGATCAAGACAAAAGATCACGTATAATCCTATAAACTTTGCTTCCATCCTCCACAATGCAGCTTTTTCATGAATCATGGAAGAATAATAGCTGAATGAAAGGACACTGGATCTCTTCTTATTTATATCAAGTGTTTTGATTTCCCTACATCAAGAATGGTCCCAAAACCCAGCCCAGGAAACCTGGACTTTGCTGATCATTTTGCAGTTGAAGAAATGGATCTGTTCTGACTGAAATTCAAATCTTAACCTTGAATAGCTGGAGGTCTGGGGTGCTCTTACTCAACTGGCTTCCCTGGCATGTGGCAGATCACAAAGTCCAGGCACTGGGTCTTCTTCTTTGAACAGAGCAAACACATTTCCTTCCTTCCCAATACTTAAGATGAGAATCTGAAACTTTATAAGTAATTACAAATGTTGTTAGCTGTTTTGAAAGGTAGCATGAGAGATGCAGAGTTAGGGGAGGAAAATGAGGCATATGATTGCAAAGAATAATTATTCCTATAAATAAGGAAAAAAGTGCCCTTTCTTAAAAGTCACCAGAGTGGCGGATGCAAAGAAGTTTCAATGAGTCAAACTCAAAACAAGGGAACAAACAGTATCGAACAATGACAAATCCTTGGCTTTGAATTACAAAACCAATTAACACACAGTGGGGGAGAAGGGGAACAGGGATGAAAGTTGGACCAGAGGCAACACAGGGAAGCTAATGGAAGGATCTTGGGCACTTCGGTGAAGGTGGGTGCAGTAACTTTGTTCATCAACAGCACAAACATTGACAGTATTGTAACTGTTACCTGAAGTAAAATAAAAATATATAGTAATTTTTTATTTTAATAAAAATGTAATATTAACATCATGAGCAGTATTTTTGCCAAGGTGATGGATGGTGTATTTTCCTTGCTTCCACTTATTGATAGGGATGATAAGGGATTACTCCTGTTCAGAGATCTTTTCCTAGCAGGACTCTGGGAACCATATGTGGTACAGAGTTGGATGCATGTAAAGCAAGCATTTGACCCTCTATACTGTCTCTGACCCTTCCTAGCTATTTAAGAAATTGATTCGAATATCCTATGTATACCTAATTGCTGCCAATAATTTGGTAAAATGGAGACTAAGAAGGTAAGAATGATAAAAGACTATTTTTCTGCTTAATCCGTCTCTGCCACCAGCACTACCACCAGGCTTAGACGAGATCAGTCCTTGTCTCCACACAAGCATTGTAAGCCTTTTCCTCACAAAGAAAAAGAATTTCAAGAGGAGGAGAAATAAAAGCAAAATAGCTTTTATTGACACTTCATTTTAAAAGATGTGAGGGGAGAAAAGAGAAAAACGTGTTTAAGAGAGAAGATAGCATTCTCCAGAGTGAAAACAGGCAAGGCAAAGAAACACAGAGTCAAGCAAGAGAGATCTATTTGCAAGTCAGAGCACAGGCTTGAAGAGCAAGGCCAAACATTTTAATAATTTGAAAAAATTAATGCATCAAATTCCAAAGAGGAAGAAACTAGTCATTCATCATGGAGGACTGAGCGTCTGCTGTTCTCACACCTGGAGAAAACGGCCTGACCTGGGCGTGTGCAGGCAGAAAAGCAGGTCTGCATGGAAAGGAACTCGACTGAAACAGGGAGAAACCATGAATTTTCCGTGACAATGTGGGCCGGTATGACAGATTGGCATCTAGAAGATTCCAAGTGTGATCATCAATCTCTTAGCCAACCAGTTCTCCCCACAGGAATTGTGCTGAGTGGGCAGCTGTGGAGGTGGAGTTGCGAAGCAGAGATGGATCTTGCCGTTTTGTGCTGTGCTTAGGTTAAGCATAAAGTTGAAATTATCTAAAGTGGGATGCCCCATTTGTCTAATGTAGCATTCTTCAACCGTTATATATCTATAGACTAGCACCTGCCCTTCACACCAGTGCATGGACTGGAAGCAATAACCAAACTGGCCAACCAGTTGTTTTTAGCCCTTCTATACAAGCAGACTAGCACCAATTCAGGACTGGCAATTGAACATTGTTCTAGTTCAAGTTCTAATGAGATCATAATACCCACCCTTCAGTAGTGACAGCTTAGAAAGCTGGGAAGAAGGGCCAAAAAAAAGCCCGTATTTCACTGAAACAAGACTTACATTGAAATGAAGAAAAGATTCACCTCCACTTACAAATCTTGCTCATAGCTGTGACTATAAGTCATAGACTCCATAGTTTCTTAGCTGTCTCTGTCTCTCTTCTTTCCCTCACTCTTTTTCTTCTGCACCCATTCTTTTCTATATTCCTCTTTTTTTTTTTTTTTTTTTTTGGATTTTTGGCTTTTTGGGTCACACCCGGCAGCGCTCAGGGGTTACTCTTGGCTCCAGATCTCAGAAATAGCTCCTGGCAGGGTCGGGGGGATCATATGGGATGCCGGGATTTGAACCAATGACCTTCTGCATGAAAGGCAAATGCCTTAACTCCAAGCTATCTCTCCGGCCTCTTCTATATTACTCTTGATGAGCATCACTATCATGTGGGATTTCCCTGGGTGGGTAGAAAAGAAGGACCTAGAAGGTCTAAATTGATTTGCTTTTAACTTAACCATTCCAGGAGGAGAGATGCTCTTTCCAGTTGTTCCAGAAAAAAAAAATCCCAGTTCTATGGTTATTGGCCAAGCAGCATTAACCATTAATTCTCTACTGGATTCATTCATAGATAGTATCCATGGATATAGTGAATACATATTCTGGTCCAGATTGGCTGGACCTGAATCATTGATCCACCATTGACCTTGGATCGTGAGTTCACTCCTACAAATTACATGGTCTAGAGTGAGATTTCCTTTTTTTTTTTTCTTTTTTTTTTGGTTTTTGGTTTTTGGGGTCACGCCCTGCAGCACTCAGGGGTTTCTCCTGGCTCTATGCTCAGAAATCACTCCTGGCAGGCTCAGGGGACCATATGGAATGCCGGGATTCGAACCACCATCTTTTTGCATGCAAGGCAAACACCTTACCACTGTGCTATCTCTCTGGCCCCTGTAGTGAGATTTCTTAAAGGTGTAATTCTCTGAGAGAGGGAAGAAATGCTGAACAGATGAAAATATATGTTGATTCACATAAGTAGCATCTAAATTATGGAAACAGAGCAAGCAAGAATGTACTTAGCAAAGGCTTGTGGATAAGAAGAGGTTCAAACTTTACCGGAAAAGAAATAAAGGCTAGTGTTGGGTTAAAACTACCCAAAAAGGGATTAAGTGAAATGGGTATGTAAACAAAGGAAGAACCGTTTGGATGCCTATAAGCCATTTTTAGATGTTTGCATGTAATCCCTAATGCCTAGGAAAGCTATTGAAAACATCCATGTTGGAGATTTGAATGTCTTGTCTTCTTAAAGAGATCATATTAGCCACCCTATTGGCAATGGTTCAGACAGGAACAAGACAGAAGCCACTCACGCACTAGTGTTGTAATTACAACAGAGATAATAGAGATCTCTGAACATTGTTGTGGGGCTGGGGATAAAGAAAGCTATCTTTTGGGACACAATTCAAGTGTTCTCTAAACTTACCAGGACTTATCAATAAGTTTAACAACCTTTCCTGGAAGATCACGAGATGTTTGGATTATAAGAAGAGCTGGGGAGATAGCACAGAGGGTAAAACATCTGCCTTGCACATGGCCAACCCAGGTTCCATCCCCACCATCCCATATGGTCCCCCAAGCACCAACAAGGAGTGATAGGATTCTGAGTACAGAACCAGAAGTAATCCTTGAGCATAATAAGGTATGACTCCACTTCCCCCTCCCCCCAAAAAAAGTCCTGGTAGAAATATAATATATATTATTATGAAAAAAAATATACTCACCTCCTTCCCTTACTCTATCCTCTCCACCCTCTTTTCAGGACAGAGCTGGACCAACCTTCTCAACATATCCTGTGATAACCATATGTGGATGTGCTATATGAATTTTTGTGGATAATAAAGGTAAGTGAAGGGAGCTCATGCTAGCACCGCCAAACACTTGCCCTCAGATTGGAGTGAGACATTTTTTCTGCCAGTGCCAATCTTTAGCTATGAGACCTTGAACAAATTATTTAACCTCTCTGAACCTCAGAATCCTCTTTTGGAAACGGAATAAATTACATTAGCTCACAGACTGCTTCTGAGATTTAAAACATTTTCTGTGTCCAAAGCAAGCAACGGTGGTTGGCACACAGAGTGAGTTCAACCGAGATCAGTTCCATTTTCCTCTCAATCCTTCTTCCTTAGGTATCTAAGGACCTATTTGCACCTATTTTCCTCTTTGACAGCCATCCTTCATCATGCCCTAGTTTTGTGATATAATGTTGATGAATGAAATGCAAATAGTCAAGAGCCATCTCATTCATCAAGTTCAGTTTCATGACAATTACTAACTGTTCCAAGTTTCCTGGAAAGACACCAAGAGTTCCTAGGTAGCCTCTGGCTATTGGCTAGGCCCTATTGGACCAAAGGTACATATGTCTAGGTTAATAAGGAGGAACTAGTACTTATAAAATAGAAGACTAGGCACAGCTCTTTAATAATTGAGACATTGCTTAGACTTCCCAATATTAGGAAATCACTGTTAATTCCAATCACAAGCAGCGGTCCCCACCAACTACTTACATTCACAGATAGTACTAACTCATTGCTTGATAGTACTATATTATATTGACTCATCGTTAGATAGTACTAACTCATTCCACCTTAAAAATTATGGAAGGAATGTAGAACTTTTCTAAAATTATTTAGAAAAGCATAATTTAAATTTCTTAAATGTGAATATGAGCTATAACTTGCTTTTAACCAATCAAAACACGTAAAAACAAAAAAGATAGGATATGTGTGATTACATGCAAGCAGCAAAGTGTTTATGTTGTACAAGGTCATAGCACCTAGCAGCTTATAGGTAGAATCTTTCACACTCTGACTGGTTTTCAGCAAGTACTGGCAACATAAGGGTTGCCATCATGTGTCAAGAAACTAGGCAAGTTCTAAAAGTTGGGATCCCATTCCCATGAATAGCAATCAAGAATAAATGCTTCTGCCCATAGATCACAAAAATGAAATCTATACCAAGACAATTGTGTGAGCTTGGAAGTAGACACTTCCTCTTGGTGAACCATACCAAACTTTACTCCAGGGGAAGAACTTTTTAAATAAATAAATTTTAATTCAATAAATTTATTTTATCTGACAGGAAGGAAGGAAGGAAGGAAGGAAGGAAGGAAGGAAGGAAGGAAGGAAGGAAGGAAGGAAGGAAGGAAGGAAGGAAGGAAGGAAAGAAGGAAGGAAAGAAGGAAGGAAAGAAGGAAGGAAGGGAGGGAGGGACGAAGGGAGGGAGGAAGGAAGGAGAGGGAAGGATCTGGAGGAATGGGAGGAAAGAAGGAAGGAAGAAACAAAAATATAAAGTACAGTATGATTTCATATAATTAATAATATAACAGAAATAGGCAAGTAGCAATTATAACACATAACACGATATGATGCATCCTTGAAAGATAAAAAAAGAGAGAATTTGATAGACTGTGGAAACTTGAAGTTAAATCTTGACCTGCCCTTCTTAATAGTTTGGCCTAGATTTATTTACTTACCTTCTCTGAGTTTTTGTGTTTGCACATTTAAATTTTAAATAATAACCTTATCTCTCAGTATCAATTTTCCTCATATATTAACTAGAGATAATATTGCCTTCCTCGCAAACTTGCACTGAAAATAAGGTAAACCATGTAAATAAAATGCTCTGCATAGTATCTGACGCATCGCCGAGTCTGTAATATTGCCTTATAATTTTCATTATTGTTTAGCATTTTCTTTTTTTTTTTTTATATTTGAGTCACCATTTTACTTTTCTTTCTTTTTTTTTTTTATAATTTTTATTATGAATTATGACAACAAAAGATGCAAAGAAAGAGGATAAGGTAAAGTTACATTGGAAGGACAATCACCCATAACATAATTATCAGAAGAAGTCCCCTTGCTGATATCTTAACTTTGAATTTTCACCAAAGAAAGTTAAGATAAATAAAACAGAATCCATGTGCAATTACTTTTTCCCTCAAGTCCCCAGATTGTAGCACATTATAATATTTCTTAACAGCACACAAGGCAATCTAAAGCCATCAAACTTACGTAACTCCTTAAACATTAGAGGCATAGTATTTTTTACGTTTCCATGTACATGCATATTAGCTTAAGTTAACCTCAAATTTTAAGTGGGTGTGTTTTAAGGATTAGAGTCAAAGGAGCACAGTAAAAACGGTGTTAGAGTGGCAATTGTTGTTTGCATAGGCCCACCAAAATATGAGAGGCATGGAAAGGAATAGCCTTCGCCTAAATACAAAGAGATCCTACCCCTGAAGTTTCCTGGCATAAGACCAGCTCTAGGCCTCAGGAAAGTTATCGTTCACTCCAAGACATTGTCCGTAGCGCCAACACACTTATCACACAGTCTCTGTTGTTGGTCTCATGTTTCTGTATTAAAGATTCTGGAATCTGCATGTCCTACATTGAAGTCATGATGTGGAGTGCCTTTTCGTTTCACCTCACCATGAAAGGGGAATGCAGGAAGCCCTGTCCTGTAAGCAGGTTGTTGTTGTTAAGTCTTCTCAGTGTTAAGGGAAGTCTCTTGAGCAGGACGATGTCTGAGCAGTGGTAGGGTCTTCCGTGGTAGAGGATTGCTTCCAGGTGATGTTATAGACAAACCTCACCATAAAGGGGCAATACAGCAAGCCCTGTCCAGTAAACAGGTCATTGTTCTTGTTGTCTTCTCAGTGTTAAGGGATGTCTCTTTTGAGTAGATCGATGTCTGAGCAGCTGTAGGGTCGTCCCTGGTACAGGAATGCCTCCGGGTGATGTTATATACAACCTTGGATGTTTTGTAAATGTCTTCTGTAGATCAAGGGGTAAATGGAGAATGCCCATTCTTCTGAGGCCTGTGCCAGGTCTTTATGTCAATGTTCAGGGTGTAAGGTCTCATTGCACTACAAGATTTGTGAGTTCCCATTTCTATTAGATAAGAACTTATTGGTATGTATAGTATTTTCCTATGTTATTGTGCCTACGCAAACAAGATATAAAGCCACGTGGTGCTATCAGATATATGGGGGCATAAGAACATTTCCAACAAGACCCATGACTTGGTTCAAACATAAATATTAAACTGAGGGATTCTTTCACACCAAATTCCATATTGAGCAGTTCATAAAGAGAAGATAAAAAACATGGGGGGGGGGATCATCACTGTATAAGAAAGTATTTAGCAAAAGTTATAGCCGTCAAAGAAGACACCCATAAAATGTTGAAAAGATATGTGCCCTTTTTATGCCTTTTAAAATAGTTGGGTGGGTGTTAACTCTAGGGCACCACTTTGGTCTGTGAATTAGGACTCAACAGTACTTAAGTTAGAAAGGGTAAAAAAGGAGTAATGATGATAGGAGTTAAAGAAGTTAAAGAGAAATATGAACTTATGAAGGGGTATGCAAAAGGGCAGAGTACAAAATGGACATTCTGCATACATAAAAACATAATTCAATGATAGTGAGTACTATTAATGTTTCTTGTGAGAGTACTATTAATGTTTCTTGATTTTGAAAATGTAGACTGGACAGAGATTACCAGTGCCAGCCAAACCTCCTCCTGCTAGTCTCCCGGCTCCCAGGAAGGAGAGATCCTTCAAGAAGCTGGGAGAACAGAAGTTCAGAGCCCCACCCAGACCCTCCCTAAGGAGCCGCATGGATAGTGGGGGAAGGCCTAGGGTACCTTCAAACTCCACCAAGGGACCCAACTCACCGGCTTGCCCAGGGGTGTGGCCCGGGGAAGCCCTGGAGATCTGGAGCAAGGCGGCAGAGGGGTGCTGGGGTTACCCAAATCCCGCACCCCCCCCTAGGCCTGGCCAAGCAGGCCTCCGGCATGGCATGGGCCTGCCAAACCTCTTCCTGCTAGACTCCCGGATCCCAGGAAGGAGAGATCCTTCAAGAAGCTGGGAGAACAGAAGTTCAGAGCCCCACCCAGACCCTCCCTAAGGAGCCGCATGGATAGTGGGGGAAGGCCTAGGGTACCTTCAAGCTCCACCAAGGGACCCAACACACCCGCTTGCCCAGGGGTGTGGCCCGGGGAAGCCCTGGAGATCTGGAGCAAGGCGGCAGAGGGGTGCTGGGGTTACCCAAATCTCGCACCCCCCCCCCCCAGGCCTGGCCAAGCAGGCCTCCGGCATGGCGTGGGCCTGCCAAACCTCTTCCTGCTAGACTCCCGGCTCCCAGGAAGGAGAGATCCTTCAAGAAGCTGGGAGAACAGAAGTTCAGAGCCCCACCCAGACCCTCCCTAAGGAGCCTCATGGATAGTGGGGGAAGGCCTAGGGTACCTTCAAACTCCACCAAGGGACCCAACTCACCGGCTTGCCCAGGGGTGTGGCCCGGGGAAGCCCTGGAGATCTGGAGCAAGGCGGCAGAGGGGTGCTGGGGTTACCCAAATCCCGCACCCCCCCCTAGGCCTGGCCAAGCAGGCCTCCGGCATGGCGTGGGCCTGCCAAACCTCTTCCTCTAGCATTTTCTTTATTATGAAACACTAATGCCCCCAAGAGAATCTGGAGATGCTTCACAAAGTACTTTTTCTGTATAGGCCAAATCATTGTGATCATGACCAAGTGTTTGGGGAATTCAGAAGACAAGAAGGTAGATCCAGGTTGGATTTCTGGAGAAGAAGGAGGAGGGCATTTGAAAGCTCAGGGCTGTCTTCATGCCAGTGTCTGGCCACTGAAATCATCCTCCCCGTCATCGTGCAGAGTTGCAGACCAAAATAGAAGAGTTGATATGCGTGGACTTCAGGACATGCAAAGGCTGACTGTGGAATATCCAGCATCTTATTAGCACTAGGCCTCAGCCCCCTCACCCCAACATCTTTCCTGTAGCTCAGATGATTTAAAGAGAAACTTTGAAAGTAGCACCAGGTGATACAGCAGGTAATAATCTCAGGGAATTCATTTCCCCAGGAGGCTGCTGAGGTGGAAATTTTAAATCATTTCCAAAAAGGCTTAGTGAAATTCACGAGTGATTGATTCCTAAAGGATTATCCAAGTCTGTCTGAAAGTAAACTCTTAAATCTTAAGGTCAACATCTTGGAAAACAGGTGTTCACTCGGAATACATGTTTCTCAGCACCCCAGCTGAGGTGCTTTGTGGAACCAATGGCATAAAAGAGCTACAGACAGGTTGTCCAGATTGGCCCATTGTGAGAGTTTGGTGAGATAATCACTTGTCAACACTCATGGAGAGATTCCTGAAATCAGATTAAGAAATGCCATAGCACTCTTGACAAGGAAAGATCATTGAAACTCCCCCCGACATCTGTGATTCTCATCATGAGTCCATGGCATTACGACCTAGTTCCATCATGGCTCCAGACTCAAGCTGCCTCTACTTGGGGCATCCTCCCAGAAACTTCATTCCTCTACTTACAATGAAAACAAGGCCCAGAGAGGAGAAGGCATAAGTCCAACTTGTTTTCTTCACAGTCATCCCTTAAATATCTCTAAACAAGTCATCTAGTATTGAAGCCACTAAAATCCAAGTGTCCTTTCCAGTGCTCAGACCTCCATGCCATGGATTAAGGAATAAGCAAACTTGTGACCTCTTCCCTTGTCCATAGTCTTAAACTTTCTGTGCACTTCATATCATAGAATTTTGGAATTTGAAGATGATATATATGAGAGCTTCTCCAGGAAGATAAAAAAGGAGAACAAAAAAGGAGAGGAAGCAGAGAAGGGACAAGACAGAAGGAGAAGAAAGAGGAAGAAGAAATATCTGACATAAATGCATTTTCTGTGACATTTTGCAAAAGTCTATTATTATCTACAATGTCTATTATTGTTATATTTAACCCTCACTCAAGCTCTACCTTCATAAAGAATGAAAAACAAATGAGACTCAAGTGGATGAAGTTACTAAGATCGCAGAGCTCCAAAGTAGAAAGGCTAAGAAACCTTAGCCAAGACTCCCATACTAGTGGAGCTCCCTAACCATTTCCACAAAGATGAAGTCATTTGGAAGCCATTGCACTTCGCTATCAAACACCCAAGACTTCCATAAGGATTAAGAAGGCAAATTAGCTAGACCAGACTGTGTCCTGCTAGCACGCCTCATTCCCCTGACTCCTGCTGTGTCATCCCTGACTCTCCTACTGCCCAGAGAATAAAGACATATTTGTGACTGCATGAGTCATGAATATCATTCCATGCCCACTGAGAATAGCTCTCTGGTATACCAGATGTATAGCATCTCTCAGGCCAGATCCCTATATCCCTTTAATGATAATATTGAAGACACTAGATATAACCTCATTTTCCAACTGTCCATTATTGATGTAACCAACAAATATTTATTGAGTGTTTACTAAGTTCTAGGCACCAAGCCAAGACCTGGTGAAACAGAAGTGATAAGATAGTTCATGGAGCATGAAATATAGGAAAACAAATAATTAAAAATGTATGCATGAATGAAAAAAATCATTTCAGAAATAATAAATATAGTCATCATATTCCTTTGAGAGACTCACCAGGAGATTAAATAGGGTAAATCCACTGCAGTCAGTTCTCTTTGGAGAGATGATCTTTGATTTAAAACCTTTAGATGAAGAAAATTCCTCTAAATGGAGAAGAACATCAAAAGCATATGGAACTTCAAGTCAAAGCACCAAGGCTGAAAGTTAAAGGAGCAGTGGGTCCACAGAAAGCTTAGGCCAAGAGTTATTATCCTGTTTGAAAAATAAGCAAATTGTGGCTTCAAATGTTGAAATAACTGGCCTAAGATAAGAAAAATATTTTAATTTTTTAATTTATTGAATCACCATGAGATACAAAGTCACCCATGATTGTAGCTGCTGAGTGGCTTGAGTGGGGGGAGAAGGAAAGGGGCTAAAAACTAAGTATTCTTTTATTCCTGCCTGAAGTCTGCTGCTGCCCAGGAGTTTCTGAGAGAGAGAGAGAGAGAGAGAGAGAGAGAGAGAGAGAGAGAGAGAGAGAGGAGAGAGGAGAGAGAGAGGAGAGAGCAGGAGAGAGAGGAGAGAGAGAGGAGAGAGAGGGGAGAGGGGAGAGGATAGAAGAGAGAAAGAGAGAGAGGAGAGAGAGGGGGAGAGAGAGGTGAGAGAGAGAGAAAATTCACTAGCCAGAGAGGGACGGAGGAGGCCTATAGGTCTGAGTTTGAGACAGAATAGAAAATGAGTGATAAATACAGAGCAGGCAGCATCTTACCAACACTTTATCTCTGGCCCTCTGTGAGCCAGCAGGCTTTGCTCAGATCATTTTGGAACCCCCTCCAACTGTCAAAATTTTTTTTATATACCCACCGTTACAGAGGGGCATGTTTGGGGCATGTCCAATTCCAAAGGCATGTTTAATCCAACTGCCATTACAGGAAGTTGTCCAGGGGACATGTCCAATTCCAATTATCATTACATCAACAATGATATAATATCCCCAGTTACCTTTCTGCCCCCCAACCAGAGGAATTTTTGAGAAACAAATTATACTGATGCCCCCAAGCAGATCCTGATGTGATCAATGGTTTCCTGAGGTCTTTTAAGACCATTCCTCTAGAGAGTGATTTGCAATTCACAAGTCACCTCCTCACCCTGTTCACTCCTATCTCAGGGCCCACATGTTCCGAGAGGAACACAACAGTCAACATCTGGGTGACATCACCAGCTGGATGTGATATTATCCCACATGCCATATTTCCAGGTCTGGAGCAAGGATTACTGCACAAAATAATCTAAACCAAGCTGAGGAAGAAACAAGTGTAGTCTGGAAATCTTCTGCCTCATATTGAGAGCAAGCTGCCTGCCATGACTGTAGTTTTTATTGAGTACAGAGACCACCCCCCAGGTTGAAGAGGGACAGATAGCACATGCTATCCTGAGCCAGTCCCACCCTTATCAGGTTTACATGTAAAACAATCTCTGTTTGGGGGTAAAACCAAGTTGTAAACAAACAGATACAAAGGAGTCAGTAATAATTTTTGTTTTGAGTGAAACAAGATGTAATCTAATAGCTGGAGATGAAGGAGTGATTAGAGACAATGGATGGGAAAGAAAAGGAGATCCTTTCTGTGTGCAAAGTCCTTCTCCTGTGGAGACTCTAAGAGACGTGGTAATAGCACATCAAATGACAAGATCTACACAGGTAACTGGGAAACTTTTCTAAAATCATAGTTAATGGCAAGAGCTATTAAATTTAGCCATTAACAGGATTCATACTTGAGGTGGATGTTGGAAGAAAGTCCTCTGCTTTTTCTTCATCTTATTGCAACAGTTTTCTGAGCAATTATTCTATGTCCTTGCTTTGAGCATTCCTTTTTTCTAAAGTAGAGCCTGTATCCAGTAGGTGCCTGATAAGTATCAGTGGAATGAATGAGCATGTTATTTGCAAGAAGAGAAGAATGCAAATGTGCACAAATCAGTGCAGTCAATCAGTCATTGAGTTTGTATTCATCCATTTTCCCCCACATGCCTGATCGATGTCTGACATTCTGCAGGACCTGAGGTGAGAGGGAATAAAAGATGGAAACAGCCCATTCATTCATTGATTTGCTCATCCACTCACTATGTTGGGCACCCAGATTAACATTTCATAGAACTATGTGTTTACATGGATTCACTGAAGAGCAAGCATTGGTGACCAAAGTCTTTGGAACAACTCTGCATTCAACTAGGTATATAACCTTGTGTAAAGTACTTCATCTTTACTGTTCTCTCAGAAAAAATGGGAATAACAATACATTTATTTTTGTGCCATTGTCATAACATGTAAGAAGAACTGAGCATGAGATGCCAACACATGACAACTTCACAGTTCAGAGTAGTTCATAGTAGTTATTTCATTATTATTTTAATCCTCTGTCAGTATCTGTCAGAAGTAGATATTTGAGGCACATTGAGCAGAGAAGGAATCATGGCTTGACCAGGAATCTCCAAGTATCTAGAACTAAGCTTCAGTCTTTGCCATCCAATGGCAATTATTCATTCAAATTTGTCACTTGATTATAAGTAAATCATTTTAGGAGAATTATTAAATGCCGGACTAGAAAGTTTTATTGCAACAGTTTTCTGAGCAATTATTCTATGTCCTTGCTTTAAGTTCATCCCTTTTTTCTAAAGTAGAGCCTGTATCCAGTAGATGCCTGATAAGTATCAGTGGAATGAATGAGCATGTTATTTGCAAGAAGAGAAGACTGCAAATGTACACAAATCAATGCAGTCAATCAGTCATTGAGTTTGCATTCATCAATTTTCCCCCATCTGCCTGATTGATGTCTGACATTCTGCAGGACCTGGGGTGAAAACTAGAAACTTTTGGTTTCCAGAAAGTTTTGGTGTTCATTTTATAGGTTGGATCTCAAAGGCCTAAAAATAAATAAGCAAATTGATCAGGGTCAAATTTCTTAAGTTTTCTTGGATTTGAAGGGGCAAATCAAACTAGGTTCTCCATCCCAAAGATGGGACATTCAATCTGGCCTTGACCCTCTCCTTACTGAGGCCTGTCTGAGGAGATATAGACCGTTAGAGTTATGTTATCACTGGGAAGAAAGATGTGTGGACCACTAAACTTAAATCTTCACAAATAGGTGAAATGCTATTTCTTTTCTTTCTTTTTTTTTTTTTTGAGAAATACTATTTATAACTACCTTTTTTTCTAAATGAAGAGATAGTACAGAAAAATATCATGCATGGACTTTGAAATCTGATCAATAAAGTTCAAGTTCTTCTACCACTCTCAATTTTAGGGAAATTCATTCCATCTCACCAAGCCTCAGTTTCTCCATCTATAAAATGGATTGGATAAAATTTCTCTTTAGAGTCTGCTCACACCCGATGAGAAATAGACCTTTTTAGCCTGACCCATTCTTTAAGCTGTAATTCAAAGGAGGGTTGAACTATAGGATTTTGCTGCTAGTAAAGTCTTTCATTATAGAATTCTCTACATAGGTTTCATATATATAGAGATGGAGAGACAGAGGTATGTATCCCAAGCACAGAGAAAATTAAAAGAAAAGTTACAGATATATGAAACAGAACATAGGACATGAAATTACCAGTGGATGTGAATGCAAATTTGAAGGTATAGGAGGAAAACATAGATAGGAACATCAGTTAGAGAGAGGCAGGATAGACAAGCCATATAGAAATCTGTTTTTCCTGGAATTCTGTGTCCAATTTTATCACCCTGCATTTCTCTCAAGGGTGCTAAAGAAGACTGAAAAATCATCTTCCCAAAGCTATTTATAACCAATTTCTCCTGTCTTCCTCTATTACAAAGGTTGCAAAGCTAAAACTACCTATTTGCACTTGCCTGGACAGCTATATCCACAGTCTGGCCAGTGTGTAGAAGCAGAAGCTGTTAATGTTCCTCTCCTTTCTGGTAGAAAGTATTATTGTGCTTTTGTATGTGAAATTGAATGATATGTCTTCACCCTCCTGCCTAACTGAAAGACCTCTGGAGACACAGCTTGGGGTTTT
The DNA here is from genome assembly GCF_024139225.1 of Suncus etruscus. Classification (NCBI taxonomy): domain Eukaryota; kingdom Metazoa; phylum Chordata; class Mammalia; order Eulipotyphla; family Soricidae; genus Suncus; species Suncus etruscus. Next base: position 8,937,164 of record NC_064851.1, on the reverse strand, counting down.
GAGTCCAAGGGTATAACCTAGGGTTAGTACTTGTTCCCTTTGACAAATAATCCTATACTGTGACTTTGTTGATCAATGGTAGTTCATCTAACTCCAGATAATCCCATATTTGTTCATGCCATGAAGGAGAGTTTTCTAATGATTTGTTGGGTATATAGGCAAGGATTTGGCTATGTAGCCCAACCAAAGAATATTAACAGACAACCCTGCCTTTCCCTGTTCCTCCTCCTAAGATCAATCCTGTAGGCATCAAAGGGAATTCTTTGTGTGCCCCAATGGACTTAGACTTCTCCATAAAATCATAATGTTGGCCCTTTGAGCAAAGGATTTCATTTTGCCCTCCCACTCATGCATAAGGAATAATAATAATTCCCAACATGATACTCCAGGTAGAAATGACCTATTCATTGATATGTATAAGGTAAATTCCACATTGTGAAATCACTCCACACACCGTATTTACAACTCCAAGAGAATGGGTTTGAATAAGGGTACCCATAAAGAATTAATAAACCAAGCCAGTCAAGAGAGTCATGGAGTCAGTGGCTTCTTGCCTCTGACTTCTTGCCTCATGGTCTCTCTGTGCACCAAACCAGACTAATCTTTCTTTAATCTCCCAGAACAAATTCTATCAGGTGGGTAGGGTAGAATGAAATCCAGTTGATCTTTTACATATCAAAGGGCTAGGGAAAAAGAAAAGAGGAATTTGGGCGAATACCTTTGTTTCGGGTAATAGCTGGGTGTCATCTAACAGATATGAACTTGGATATTTGGTTTGATCTGATAGTGTTTCCAATCCTGGCTTCCTGATTTCTCTGCCATTCTAAAAAACAATACACCTTGGAGTATCTTGGGCATGGAAGAAGCCTTTAAGGGAATCGTGCTGTAGCCAAAGCAACTCTCAATATGTTGATATTTATGCTCTTTATTCTGCGTTGCCTAAAGATAATCAGAACTTTTGGCCTTTTTTTCTAATCATACTTTTTAGCTTCCTCACTCATCTCTTTAGAACAAAAGAGCAGAAAAGAGAAGTTGGCAGATCGCTTCTTTGATAACAACAGACCAGAAGGACAACACAGAGCCAGATGGCCTGTCACCAGGCAAATCAAAAGAGGGCTCCTGGGTATCAGAACAATTTTACAGAGACTTGGAAAAGAGCAAAATCAAGAACCTCATGTCGTTTCCATGGAGTTCTGGTGTCATCTGGCAGATAGCAGGGATTATCTGCTCCTCCCAGGACAGGCACTTCTGGCAAGTCTCAGTCAATAAGGTCATATGACATAGCTCTCAAGAGGTCAAAGTTACAGCCAACTCACAGTGATAGGGATAATTCTTGTCCATGGCAATGAGACTAATTTTACTGGTGAAGGTCTAATTGATTTCCACCCACTAGGAAATGAATCACCCCAGCTGCCCCATAGCTGTAGTCCTTAGTACCAAGGATTACCCAAGATGTTTTGAAGAAGGTAATCTATTAGGTCAAAACTATTTTCATAACACACAGGCATCGTCTGCCTCTTTTTTCTCTTATTTCCCAAAAGGTAGAGTGGGGTTTACCAAAGGAAACATAGCTTATGATGCTGCTATAGTTAGGCCACTAGGAAGAATGCATATACTCACTGTGCCTTGAATGCTGTTTCTGTTTAAGTTTCTAATGTCAAGAAAGAATTTTTGGGCTGGACTAATAGCACGGCAGGTAAGGTGATAGGAACCATCCTGAGTGCAGAGCCAGGAGAAAGCCCTGGGCACAACTGAGTGAAAACTAATAAGTCAACTCCACAAAAAAAGTATATTGTGGGAAAATGAATGGAAGTTTGGGAGGAGGTAATATTAGGGTGATAAGAAGCAGTTTTAAGTGGTTATACAGTGCCTTCATTATTCTTTTAGTTTTGTTTTTAAAAAAGATTTTACATTTATTTACACAAAGAAAAGAAAATGATGGAATTTAGAGAAAATACAACAGGTAGGGCATTTGCCTTGCTCATGACCAACCAGGTTCTATCCATTATGGTTCCCCAAACCTAAGAATAATTCCTGAGTGCAGAGCCAGGAGTAACCACTAAGCATCAATATGTATGACCATAAAAGGAGAGAAAAAAATAATCTGATAAACAGTAAAAGATAAAAAGATTTGTATGAAAGATGAAACCATAAGAATTGATTTTTCTTAAGTTGCTTTTGGCATGTGGATGGGAACTAAAACAGTTCTAGTGAGAGATTCAGGGTCATAAGCTCTTTTATGATTTTTTTTAACATACTAATAATTTTCCCTGAATCTAAGACTTTCATTTTTTTAAATATTTGAACAATACTGAAAGAAGGATGTATTTGAAATGAATTCTAAAATATTAATTGGTTGTTGGTTGTTGTTTTGTTGGTTGTTGTTGTTGTTGTTTTGTCTCAGTGCATCCAAAAAAATATATGATTCCTCTTAGAAGTTACAATAGATGAAATTTTAAATTCTCTCTGAAAGCAGCAAAGAAAGTGAATTTTTTTTCCTGAACATCCCATTAAGAAGTGACAAGAGACAGAAAGCATTTTCCATTTCTTTGGGCTTATATCAAAAAATAAATGCAGCTTATTTAACCTTCTTCTGTTTAATTTTTAAGAGTTTATTTGAGCAAGAAAAAGAGTCAAGACAACTCAGGAAGCATCCAGTAGGGAATGAATGCTACCAGCAGAAGCTTCCAGAGTTTTATAGAAAAAAAAGAGAAGCAAAGCAAGGATATTGTTGATTGGCTCTAGGGACAGTTTGGTTGGCTGTTTGTTATTGGTTGGTGACCAAGTGGCCAGCCTAGTTGACTGTTTGTGATTGGATGATTGTTAAGTGTTAGAATTTGTTTAGCAGTTTATGGTTGGTTGATTGTTAAGTGGAAAGCCTAATTGACTCTGTGACTATTTGACTCTTTGACTAGTCCACAGTTAAGTGGAGAGCGTCTTTGACTATTTGTGATTGGTGGGAGGTAGGTTTTGACTCTGTAACCTTGAGGTATTCACTGGTTCAGATTTGGATGTGCTTTCAATAATGCCACTATTTTATTTCAGAGTCTTCTTATTTAATTAAACAGTGGACCAAGGGGCTTTGGATTCTCTGAGTAAGATACTGCCTTGAGAATGAGCCTGATACAACACCAGGATTTAAGAAAGAAAAAGAAAGGGGTGAAGGGTAAAGGCTGCTGGTGGTGGTGGTGGTGATGATGATCACGTTGCAAACAAAGAACAGAAGGGTGGGGGAAAATAGTCTGTATACTTTTGATTTAAAAACTGTGATGCATGTGGGAAAAATTTGGTGCAGGTCAGCAGAAGAAAAAAAAATTGCCTAAATCCTGATACTAAGCTTTGTCTCCCAAAGCAAAATAAAATACAGAACCTCGTGTAATTAAGCCTTCTTTCCTCACAACTAGAATGAGAAGGAAGAGCACCTTTCATCTTGAGATAATCATCCTGGGAAACAGAACCCAGGACTCTGATCCTAGTCTGTACAAGAGGAGCTGTCTGGTTGCCCCTGACTGGGGAAGAAGATTAGGAAAGAACTAAGGCCCAGGGTAATCCGTCCTACCCAGATCAAACCCGAAGATTCAATGCACCTTCTCTGTCCTCTTCCCATCAAGCAAGGAAACTAAGGAAGCAGCCAGTGAAGTCAGATAAGAAAGTCATCCCTTTATGTGAGGGCTTCACTGAAGAATGTTCACACAATATAATGTCTTTACTAAAAGTTTTCATTGAAGAATTGTTGACTTTCAGTTGGCCCACATTGATAACATGTGCATGTTTTCGTATCACAGACACTTTATGCACAAAAGTTGACTCTGTACCAGGGACAAATCATCCTCTTGTAGTTCTTACATTCCCCAATAAAAGTGCAAAATGCATAATCTTCTATAATTCCTTCAAGTCATCTTCACCATGTCACAAATGATGGAACTGAAGCCCAGAGAGGTGAGGGAACATGTCCAGTGTCTGGGAGAGTCAAGTGCCCATAAAAAAGATGGATTCTGGTGTAGAAGACTGATGAGCACATAGAGGAGATGTTTGTCATTTGGGGAAAGAGATGGAAGGAGTGATGGAGGTGGTCTAAAATTTAATTCCTCTCACAATCCTCCCTTCTAGTTCCTTCTAGGCATGCATAAGAATCTGTATGTCCCTTTAATACTGTCATGGACCATGTCATGGACCATACTGGACCATGCTGCCACCCCTGTGAGTCTCCCTTTCTTTCCCCCTAAAGTTCAATTACCACCCACACTTCACTCAGGTTGAAGAGTGTACAAGAAATTTATAGATGATCAGAAATGTACACAATGGTCAGCACACACTAGGTAACTTAGAAACAGACTGCAATGGAGGAGACTCACCTGCGTGCCAGGGAACAGGTCAGTGGGCAGAAACCCAAATCATTCTGGAAACATTTCACTGCAGGGTGCACCTTGGCTAGGGATACTGCCCTGCTGGTGAACCCCTAATCAGAACTTCACCTGGCAGTCAGTCAACTTGCATTTTCCAGGGAAGATCAATGTCTCCCAAAGGCAATTTTATTAGCTGACTCTGGGTCTCCTTCTACACTCTGGAAGTTGCAAAGAGGTTGGAAAAGGTTTTTCAAGCATGGACAAGATTGTGTTTTGCCCCATCAGTGAGGACAGACAACTGTTCTGGACTCTTCCATTATAGCTGACACCAAGATCATAGATGCCTGTTCTGGTCAGTCAGAAGCTTTAAAGGCATTTCATTAACTCCCACATTGAAGAAACTGAGGCAATGCAAAGCTCATTGGGTTAAGGCCATTGACTCTGGAGCCAAGATAACCACTTCCTCTAAGTGTCAAATTTGGCAATTTCTTTAACTGTATTGTGACTTTCCCCCTTCTTTGTTTTAGTGTGTGTGTGTGTGTGTGTGTGTGTGTGCAAAAGTATACTCACATGTGTGTGGATAATGAGAATCTATGCTCTGTGAGAGAAATAAAATAGCAAATACAATCAAGTTCTTGGCTTCAATGGTTGGACAAATCTCTGACTCTGGGCCAAAGAAAGGTCTCAGGGATACCCAGAGCAGACTGGTGATTATGGAATGGAAGTTGACTTAGTAACAATAGAGTGAAAATATATACTAGGAGAGGTTGTAAAGAGGGTGGCAACCTAGGATGGGTTTGGGATCATGTAACTTTGAGCAAATTCTCTAGAGCAAGGGTGAAGAAATTGATTTATCAATAACCTCCATGAAACTTCTAAGGCAGAGGTGAATCCTTGTGCCCTGGAAGGACCTTCGGGTCTCTGAGGAGGTGTGCAGGTTCAGTTACAGTGCTCTATCAAGAAAAAGGAGCAATTTATGAGATCAGGGAAAAAAATTGGGAAGGGGACAGCTGACTAGAATATGGGTCTATCTGAATCCAGTGAACTCTCAAGTTACTTAACTTCGCTGTGCCTCCATTTTCTGTGGGATGAATAGGAACCATAGGAATCCCTTACCTCACTGAGATCTAAACTTGTTCACCCACAAAAGTATCCACACAAGGTAGCTGGAACATTTCCTGGTCTGTAACAAGGACTCCTGAAGGTCTGGTATTTCCCTAGTACCCTGTTTCCCTTGTACAGGTCTTTCCTCCAAAGAACCCCAAAGCTTTCAAAACCTCCTCTTCTATATTATGCCTCCTAGGAGTGTCATCCTCCCACCGCCCCAGGAAGCTTCTGTGGTCTTCTATATATGGAAAAATCGTCCTCCATTGAAATTTGGAATAGATGCAGCTCTGGTCACAGTAGCCAGAATCTGGAAACAACCCAAGTGCTGAGAACAGATGAAGGGATAAATAAACTATGGTATATCTACACAATAGATGTTGCTCTACACTCAGCTCTTAGTAAAAATGGAGTCATGAGATTTGCTTATACACAAATGGATATGGAGAATATTGTGCTGAGTGAATAGGTCAGAAGAAGAGGGATATACATAGAAGGATTACACTCATTTGTGAGATATAAATATATACATATATGATAATAATATGCAAAGACAGCAGAAACGAAGGCCAGGAGGACCAGCCTATGGTAGGAAGCTTGCCAAAAATAGCAGGGGAGTGCAGTGAGGGCAGAGAAGGAACCACTAGGACAGTGATAGTTGGACAAGACCTGAACAAGACCTGGGAATTGAAAGAAGATAAATTGATATGCACAATACCCCTTCACTAGCAATATTGCAAACCAAAGTGCCTAAAAGCAAAAAAAGAAAGAGAGAGAAAAAGAAGAAAAATGTCTGCCTCGAAGGCTAGTAGGAGGGAGGGCAGAGAAGAGGGTGGGAGGTAAACTGGGAACATTAGTGATGGGAAATGTGCACTGATGAAGGTTGTTGTACATTGACTGAAACTCAATCATGAACAATTTTGTCACTGTGTATCTCACGGTGATTCAATTAAAGCATTTATTTATTTAAAAAATGATTCATAAAACAAAAGAGAGGGAGAGAGAGAAAGAGAGAGGAGAGAGAGAGAAATTGGAAATAGGAAATAAGGGAAAGAGGTCCCTGGAGAGAGACGTCTACAAAGAATTGGGCTTTCCACCCCAGCGACCCACTCACACAACAGAGCCAAGGACCATAGGCCGGCCCCAGAACCGTGAAAAAAAATTAAATGAAACAAAACAGTCCATAATTAGAATGGCAATAAAAGCAGGGGGGGAGGAGAAAGGCAGTGAACTCTATTAATAGTGCTAATAAATGCTCCGGGATAATACCACTGTGTTCGGAACCTGCCCGTGGGAGGTGTTGCTTACACTCATTTGCATATTAATTCGGAAGGAAAATGCCGACTTCTTTCTGCTGGGATAAATCAATTTCAGTGGAAGTTCTCAGATGGGAAGCTGCTAATTCTTCTTCCCTTTTCCTCCCAGCAGGAAGACACCCATTTGCTGCCAGGAAAAACATTTTTAAGAGCCACCACGGTGTGGAAAAAAAAAAAAAGAAAAAAATATATATGCCCAAAACTACGGGTAAAACATAGACCTTGCAAATGACCAAGTTTAGGGGGGCAGATTAATGGGTGACAGCAGCAGGAACCAGGGGGAGGCCCTGGCTTCTCTGGAATAAAACCATTGGGAGCAGTGAGAGGAAATAGTTCTCCTAGAATCCCAGTGTTTATCAACTGGTACTGTCTGTTAATAGTAGAGACTGAAAAAGGCAACAGAGGCAACAGGTATAGTTCGGAGATCAATTGGTGATGTCTGCCCTCAGAGAGGGACAGGGAAGTGAAGGTACGTCTGCTATTGCACCTGAAGCAAGTCTCATCTGCAACAGGGCACAATAAGTGGGTCCAGACAGGCAACTACACTTTTGAATGTCAAGTAGGTAAGGTACAACCCATACATGGGTTGATAGTAGGTACAATTGAGAATAAGCATGAATGGAGCTGCTCCCACAGTCTAGACACTGTGTTGGTTGGGGGGAAACACACAGCTGATTAGCAAGATATTAGATCTAATGCAGGAGAACTGGAGTGATAGTACAATGGGTAGGGTGCTTACCTTGAATTTGGCCAAGCCAGGTTCAAATGCCAACATGACATATGATCCCCTGAGCACTGTCAAGAATAATTCCTAAGTGTAGAGCCAGAAGTAATCCCTGAATTCATAGGTGTAGTCCAAAAACAAAACAAAATTAATTTATTTTTTTCATTTTCTATAACTTTATTTAAACAATGTGGCTTACAGAGTTCCTCTTAATACATATGTTTCTGCCATTTCATGTTCTAATCCAATCTTATCTATAAAATTTTCTTCACCATTATCCCTTGATTCCCACCCATCTCCAAGCCTACTCCCTTGACAAGCATAAAATAATTATTTTATGTTGCTTGTTGATAACAAAGTGGCGGAAAACTGGCAAGACTTTGCAAAAGCCGGCTCCCTGTGTGTGACACCAGGCGGGGAAAATCCACGAAAGTACACCAGCCCAGTGGGGCCCAACTGTGAAAAACTGTGAGTGTGACCTGTATATGTCTGTCTACTGTCCTCTTGCATGAAACTCTTGCGAGTGGGGCAAAAAGAGGCTCCAGAAAACTCGCTCGCCCAGAGGCCATTTTCAGGGAGGGACTACAGAGCATAAAAACCGGCAAGACTTTGCAAAAGCCGGCTCCCTGTGTGTGACACCAGGCGGGGAAAATCCACGAAAGTACACCGGCCCAGTGGGGCCCAACTGTGAGAAACTGTGAGTGTGACCTGTCTATGTCTGTCTACTGTCCTCTTGCGTGAAACTCTTGCGAGTGGGGCAAAAAGAGGCTCCAGCGGAGCACGGCCGCTACGCGGCCATGCACTCTTTCTAAGGAAAGAACACCATTGCAACAAGAAGGAAAAATCACACTAAGAACGGTGCTATATCACAGAAGCAAACATTTCTCTCCGGACTGTCTTCTCTGTTGCATGCTCGGGCCTAAGATTTGACACAGTGTGAGGCTTCATCCACGGAGGACTCCCCTCCCTTAGAGGCAAGTCAGCCCATCCAGAAAGGGAGGAGCCAGAGGAGTGTGCTGCCTGCATCATATAGACAATGAATACCACCACAACACGTAGAAAAACCCACAATACAAGTGTGACAATGGGGAAACAGCGCAGGCCAGCATCAGACATAGAGAATGAAGATGACAATTCTGAGGACCAGATAATGACCAACCAACTAATCAACCTCTCAGATAAGGACTTTAGACTAGCAATATGGAAGATGCTCAAAGACCTCCAAGAAACCATGGATCGAGTTGAACAGAACTCTAATAAGAACCAAGAAAATATGAAGACAGAAATCACAAAACTCCAAACTGAAATAACATGTCAACTAACAGGACTGAAAAAGTCAGTAAACGAAGTGAATGACAAAATGGATAAGCTCTGGGACAGGGTATCAGAAGCTGAGAATAGACTTGGTGCTGTGGAAGATGAGATACATAACAATTCCATACAGCAGGAGAGATTGGACAAAAAACTTAAAGCAAATGAGCAGACAATGGAAAAATTAGTCAAAGAATGGGAACAGATGAAAATAGAAGTCTATGATAAGATCAACAGAAACAACTTAAGAATCATTGAAGTCCCAGAGACCCAGGAAGAAAATTTCCAGGAAGATAACAAAGTGGCAATGGAATTACCGGGTAGGGGAACCACAGTAAAAGAAAACTTGTGAAAATTATTTTATCTCACAATGGGGTCATTAAGTCATTTTCTGAAGGTGTAGTAAGTTGTTTATTGCTAGCTGGTCATTCTGTTATTGGTTTTGTTTGTTAATCTTAGGTGATTTCAATGTTACTTTGACATCTAAGCTGGTGTGTTCCTATTAAGGAGTCAATATTAAAAGTTCTTAAGATGTTACGTGGCTGCATGTGTGGCCTTGCACTTCAGGAATTCCAAGTTCTGTGGCTAAACTGACATGATGGTGCAGGGGTCTCAAACTCGTGGCCCGCGGGCCGCTTGCAGCCCTCCGTACAACATTTTGTGGCCCTGCCCTAGAGGAATCTTTTTTTGTTTTGTTTTGTTTTAGTTGTTTGGGTCACACCCCCCAATGTTCAAGGCTTACTACTAATTTTGCACTCAAGGATCACCCCGACTTTACCTCCTGCGGCCCCCAGGTAAATTGAGTTTGAGACCCCTGGGAGTATGGCCATGGCTGCTAGGGCTTCCAGAAGTACTAAAAAGTGAGGTGGGGGGGCTGGACTACCCAAAATCACTCTGACACAGTCCTGGAGATCTCATCTCAAATACCAGTAGACCTGAAGTTTAGGCATCTCTGCAGAGATCAGTGGTAAAGCAATGAAGTTTGGCAATTAGCATGGCAGCATTTGTGAATTGTGGGTACAACTACTGAGGCTTTGGCAGAATGGGGACTTGCGCCCCTCCTCCTGAGAGTGCTCCAGTTTAAAAAAAAAAAAAAAACAAGTGAGGGAGAGGTAACAGGTATCTATCTAAAGGAGAGGACCAGAGCAATGGTATGGCAAATATGGCATATCCATATGACAGATGCCCTGGACGCAGTTGGCCCAGGTTTAATTCTCACCATATCATATGGTCCCTTCTGCCCCAACAGGAGTGATTCCTGAAATTAGAGCCAGAAATAACCAACCCCTGGGCACCACTAGGTATCACCCAAAAATAAAACAAAACAAAAAAGGATATTAAGAAGAGCTTTACTCCTTACTGCTGATTACAGAAACTCTGCTAAGCACACCCACCCCAAGACTTAGGTCTCCAGTCTCATGTAAATCCATAATCCCCAGGACCCCGCTCTGTGGATCATTTACCCACTGTACAGCTTCACAGCAGACTCCCTACTGCTCCCCCTTCTGGAATTTTCTTCCCTGCACTAACAGTTCACCTAAGTCCTCCACCATACCCTGCTCTTCCCCACAACACAAGGCAGGTCCAAGATGGCAACCACCATCTTACATGTGAGGAAACTGGGATGAGGAAGATAAAATAACTTTGAGTCACACCCAACAGGCAGAGGATAGAGAGCAGCATACACCCCCATGAATGGGTGGCAACAATCTATGTCTTCTTTCTCCCAGAAAGAATCTTGCTCACAGGATTTTTTGCCTGAAGACACAAGACTTATCCCCACCTGCCTAGACCCCAGCCTACACTGTATGAAATATTGACTGCTCTATTCAGGAATCAGGATAGGATAGCATGACTTCTCCCCATCATGAATGTCAAAGAGGTGAGTGAAATTTCTTAGCAGCGGACATCTTTTTGTTTTTATTTAAACACCATGGTTACAAAGTTGTTCATACTACAGGATTTATTTTCACAGATAAAGTTTTTCATGATTGAGTTACAGTCATTCCATGTACAACAACGTTCACCAGTGCACATTTTCTACCGCCAATGCCAACATTTTCCTTCTCCCCCTTCCTGGTGCCCTCTTTCCTTCCATCCATCCTCCCCCATTGCTCCTGGGACAGGCAGTTTACTTTTTTCTCTTTCTCCGTCTCTTCTCTCTTTTCATTACACAGTGGTTTTCACTACTGTTAATGAAGGGGTGGCATGCATGTCCCTTTCATAGTGGACCCTTCTCTATTCTAACTGCACTCTCCGCTCTTTGTGGCAAGCTTCCTACCATGGACTGGTCCTCCTAATCCTCATCTCTATTGTCTCTGGATAGCATCCCCACACTGTCTTTTTATTTTCCTTATATTCCACAGATGAGTGAGATTATTCGGTTTATCCCTCTCCCTCTGACTCATTTTATTCAGCATAATACGTTCCAGGTCCATCCATGTATAAGCAAATTTCTGCATATTTTTTAAATTTTTTAATTTAATGTTTTAATTAAACCTTTGTGATTTACAAAGTTATTCATAGTTGGGTTTTAGACATACAGTGTTTCAGGACCAAACCTACCACCAATGTCAACCTCCCACACCAGTGCTCCTAGAGTTCATTCATTCCACTACCCCTGCCTCAGCCTGCCAACTTTTATCAGGCACCTTTTACAGTTTGGTTGGTAAAGTTTGAGTCTCATAATTTTACTGTGGTTGACTCTGGCTTGGATATTTAGTTCTGTCCTTTCTTAACATCAGCAATGCACCTGAGACTCCTTAATCCCTGCCTCCCATCATTTCATATGTCTTTCCCCTTCCCTATTCAATTTCTTTCCTTCCCCTTCTGGGGCTTAGGATGTTCTCAACAACCCCCATTTAAGGCACTAGCAACTGCACATCTTGGCAATGTGGCATCACTTCCTGTCACCTAGCATTGGGTCAGCAAAGTCACAGGTCTCTCTCATGAACCAGGTGCATAAGGGAAGCTGCTCCTGGACACAAAATAAATAAATAAATAAATAAATAAATAAATAAATAAATAAATAAATAAATAAATAAATAAATAAATAAATAAATAAATATCCTAATTCTCACCTCTGGGAGAAGAGGAGCAAAGGAGAGGAACATTCGGCCATTTTCCCCTGCATGGACAATCTGCTCAAGAGCTAAGCTGGGACCCAAGCCAGAGCCTGCTGGTTTCCCAGGATGAAACAGAAAACTTCTGTGGCCAGAAAAAGTCAAATGCATGAGGTGATGTTCATTCAGCCTAGCAGCACTGTGAACCACCTGTTTCCTTGGAGTAGGGTGTACCCCAAGCCTAGGGTGATACCAGGTTCCCTGAGCTCTCAGAGGAAGCTGTCAAAGTGCCTGAACCATGGAGGCTGCTCCAGATTTTCTCCTGTCTTCCCCCTCCTGCCTCCAGAAAGTGCCCCTCAGGAAACTCAGTAGGGAGAACAGTTCCTGCCACTGACCAGAGGCCAAGTTGCAAAGTATTTGTTCACCTCACACTCTGCAGACAGAAAAACTTGGCAGAGCGAGGCAGGGAGGAGAATCCAGAAGTCAGCAGCTGTGCAGAATTCCCACCAAGAAGAAAGGGAACCAACAGATTGAAGAGTGCATGCAATGCTAAACAGATAGTACAACAGGTAAGGTGTTTGCCTTGCATGGGAAAGACCCAGATTCAACTCCTGACATCCCATATGTTCCCCCCACCAAGTACTGCCAGGTGTAACCCCAAAACAAAATAAAACAAAACAAAAAGAAAAGAAAAACCTACTATGTGGTGCAATATATAGCTGAGTCTTAAAGAACCCAGAATTTGATATCAGGCAAAATTGGAGCTAAACCCTTGTATGAAGGAATGAGAAGCGTGGTGTCACAAAAGGGGTGACCCTAAGCGAGCTGCAATCTCTGGAAGCTACCTTCCTTCCTCCCATGTGGAGTCTTCCTCCCATGTGGAAGTGGGGGAGTTGCAGTCCTCCTTACCCCCCAAACAGGCACCATGAGGCACCCTAACACTCTACAGACAGTGCTCACTCCCATCCCTTGGAGAGCTCATGTGTTTTCCTTCCACACTTAGCAAGAAGAGGGAGGGCGGGTGATGCTCCTGTTTTTGTTTTTACAATGTAAAATTTGTCAACTCGGCGCAGTTGACAGACTGCCTCTGTGTCGGCGCTCTGGTTCCTTTAATTGCCTTCGCTGCATGCGAGCATCTGTGTGTGTGGATATGTGTGTGTGTGTGTGTGTGTGCGTGTACACTCATGTTCTTAAGGAAAGACAGGCAGCAGCAGATTTGGGCAAATGAGCCTGGACTGTCTTACCATGACCCCAAACCAAGAGACAGTGGGGGAAGGAGACTGGGACCTAGTTCTGCCTTCAACACCTTAAACCATAGTCATGGCTTTTAAATCCACATGTATGATGAGATGGAAGCTAAAATGAGGCTACAAGTCAAATCTAGGCCTCTATACCATCCTTGATTAAAGATGACAGCCAGGATGTGAATACAGGTAGCAGGATGCAACTTGTTATTGTTGTTGTTGTTTTATTGGTTTTGTTTTTGTTTTGGGGGCATTGTTGTTGTTTTCAAAATCAGCTGCTTCCAATCTATGTATTGAATCCTGGAGCAGCCTTGTTGGGTTTGATTAGGGAGAGCAATCTGGTGCTGTGAGTCCCACCCATAAAACCAGGATGGTGTGTGGGAGGAGGAGATAGAGAACATGCTTCTGACTTGGCACCCAGCAAGATGGCCAGGAGAGGCCTTGCCCTGGATAGGCTTGTTTCACACAACACCATGAACACACTGCAAGAGGGAGAGGGGTAACTGCCTGAAGGATCTGTTGGTGAAAGTCTGCAGGAGGAGAAAGCTGAGATCTAAGTATACAAGACTGAATCAGGTGTCAGCTTCTGAGTCAGGAGTGAACCTGGTGCCCAACTAAGAGAAGAGAGAACAGGAAGCGAGTGGGCTGGATAAATCCCTGTGTGCCTGGTTGCACAGAAAACTAGGGGGATTGTTACCTTTCTGTGACCCCCAAGGTCTACTAAGTCAGATAAAGTGGAAAGAGAGTCAATACAGTTGGAGTTTGGATCCCCAATGAACTCTCTAAGCAGCTGAATGAACAGACCAAGGCCTCTCAACCTGGAAATATAGATTCACATGAAATATCCCTCCTGCCCTTAGAGTTTGAGCTTTGTTTCTCTCTAAGATCCGAGGTGATGGGACTATTTTTCCCTCCAAGATGCATCTAGACAAGAAGAGTTCAAATTTGGTGGCACTATTTTCCATAGAAACCATTGGGAGATTTTTCAAAACTGATAAAAACCTAAAGAGTCCACTTCCTAGCTCAACTCCCCCAACATACAAAAAGCATTAACTCATAAGGAGGAATTCACAGCTAACTTCTTTGCAGCACATAGCACAAGGTTATGGGAATCACTCAAAAGTCCAAGGAGAGATGAAGGGATACAGAAACTGGTATATCTAGACATGATAGACTACTATGCATCCATAAAGAAAGATGAAAGAAATCATACAGTTTGTTGTTGCACTGAATGGATGGAGCTGGATGGTAAGCAAGTAAAATAAACCAGAGGGAGATGAACTGTATAATCTCATCTATGGCTAAAAGAGCCACAGATATAAAGGAAACAAGAAGATAATAGATGCCTTCAAACAGTGAGAAGCCCTTGGCCTTGCATTACAAAACTGAAGTTACCAAGCAGGAAAAAGGTAACTAGCAGTATCACCAGTGCATTAATAAATGTGCATGATTCACATGACAAATAATCTGCCTGAAGAATCTGAGACTGAGGTGGGAGGGTACAGCAGCTTTCTATTGCAAACAGAGAGGCACAAAGAAGGGGAGACAGTTTGTCCAGGATTCAGGTATACCAAATTAAGCCAGATGCCAGTTCCCAGGGTTAGAGCCAGCCTGGTGCCCACCTATGAGGACCTGAAAGCCATTTGTGGGGATGCATAACTATGAACACTATTGCTACCATGTTACCTGAACTCTAAAAGCAACCAGAAGAGTAAGTCCATGGCATGGCAGTGAATCCTGAACTTAGTTTAAGTCACCATCTTGAGATGTTCATGTGAGCAGGGAGTCATGGGAGCCCAGATCAGAAACAGGTCATTTTGAGTCGCACCAAAGACCCATCCCTGGAATACTGAAAAAGCAAGATTTTCAAAGGCTGTGAGAGTTCAGAGAAGAAGCCCAAGTTCACTTTTGTCCTGAGCCACCATCATAAACCATAGAGCAGGGTAGGAAGATACTCGTCTACATGCGCTATGGAACCCAGACCGAACCTGGAACCAAGGGAGGCCCTAGTGAGAAATAACTTGCTCTGAATAGTAGTCTCAAGTCTGGTGAATAAGCATGTGCTAGCCACAGGGCCATCTGTCCATTCATCTATCCATCCATCTGTCCATCTGCTCATCCATTCCTCATCTATCCATCTATCCATTCATTCATTCATCCTTCCATCTCTCTGTCCTTCCATCCATTCATCTGTTCACTCATCCATCAGCCCATTTATCCATCTGCCCATTCATCCATCCACCAGCCATCTGTCCATCTAGACAAGAGTGTAGGGTCAAAGAATCATACGACAGGAAGTCATATAACCTGTGTTCTAACAGTTCGCTCTGTCCCCTTAACCATTTCCATTCTCTCTAACTGACTAGCCCTGAGATAGGTAAGAATTAAAATGACCAGTTGCATTACCTAGATTTCCTGGTTCCCCTTCCTTTCACTTCTGTTTCCACCTAACAGTCTGACTTCCCCTCCTGAAGGGACAACTCACTATGGCCCAGATGTTTCAGAATGGCCAGGGTCATTCCCAATTAATAGTGTTCTGAGAGCTTGGATGGTCTTCTTCTGCAGCTCACATTTCCTCCTAGGAGGAAACACTAGTCCTCTAGTGTTCAGACATCCACCAGCCTTGGTGACAAGAATTCTTATAGAAAATGGCTAGAGCCATAGTACAGCAAATAAAGTGCCTTGCACACAGCTGGCCCCCATCTCACAACAGATCAACGTCCTTGCCCTGGACCTCTGCTTCCTTCCCCCAATGGGAAAAGTCAGAGGCAGATTTCCAGATCACACAGTCTGAACCTCAGTTTCCCCTCTTGAAACAAACTCCTTCTGGCTTCTGAGGCCAGTGTGCAGAGCAGGTCATAACCTATGGGCCCCCTAGGGCTAGATAAAGGGATTCTCTTCCTTTTATCCATTGCATTTATCGATTTATCCATTAGTAGTAGTAGTAGTAGTAGTAGTAGTAGTAGTAGTAGTAGTAGTAGTAGTAGTAGTAGTATCCAAATTAGCCCCGGATCATCTAGCAACTCAGAGGGTCCAGTGGGTGCCCACGCCGGGGAATTTAAGGTGAGGGGAAGAGCCCCCAAGCCAAGACCGCCTGTCGCTGTCATACCTGAGGCCACAGCGCTCCCTGGCGGTCAGTACTTGCCTCCCCGGTGCTCAACGCAGCCATGCGCGGCGGAGGTGGCTATAAATGAATTTAGCATCAGCACAGTTATTTAAATTGTTTTAATTAATCACAGATTGAGCAGTAAATGAACCACTAAGTGGAGGGAGAGAGAGAGCGCGGAGTGAGCGAGAAAGAGGTGAAGAGAGGAAGGCAGAGCCTTCAGTGACCATTTACAAAAGCACAAAGAGTTTTGGAAGCAGGAGGGTGGAGATGGGGGTTCAGGGGGGAGAAGAGAGAGACCTTGACTTTGATGCCCACTGCTGCTGCCTAGTCTCCAGGTCTCCTAGTCCCAGCCCTGGTGGGGTGCAGGATCTAGGGGAGGCATCTCTTGCTGAATAAAGGGGTGCTACTCTCCCTCCCCCCAGGCTCAAGGGGAGAGCTAGCAGAAAGGGAGGGCAACAGGAAGAATTTAATACGAGCCTTGCCCTGCGCTCAGCAGTTTCTGCATCCATTATTGCCTCTGAAAAACAGTTTAAAACACCAGACATCCTGAGCCAGCAATGCCAAGGGCTGGCCCTGGGACCTTTCTAACGGATGAATGTGGCCTCTCGGGGCTGGAAGGGGGAGTCACTGATCAAATTAAAGAAAGCCAAAGAACAACTGGATTTTTTTTCTCATGCAAGACATTTCAAACACACCCTGGCCAGTCTTCCCCATCTATAAAATGAGTTGAGCATTCTTTGTGGAAAGCAATCCAGAATTCTGCACACAGCATTTTTTTTTATTTTAAACCCAGGAGCTAAGAGTGCTGTGTTTTTTTCTTATTTTTATAAAAGTATATGGTTGGGGAGAGCTATTATATCATATATGCCTTTTATTGATGGCATGTGACAAATTAGGTGAATTCTAAATGTCATCATCGTCTTACTGGAACCCAATGTTGCTGTTGGCATTAAAGGCCAGTTTGAGCTGTTGCCACAGAGACAGAGGGTCTGGGAAATGCAAAACTTGGGCTCTGGGACACTTGCCAGCCCACCCTTGGGACAGGGGGATCACGACCTGGAAGCTGCAAAGTTTTGCTGAATCACAGACAAGGGGAAATGCCATCCCAGAGAGCTCACCCTCATGCCCTCTGATTATGCTGTTTTATTGATTCTACATTCATGAAAGTTATTTTAGACATTTTAAACATCCATTTGCATCTCCAAATGCATAAAAATGAAAAATGATGTCAAGCCAGGGGGTAGGACAGCAGTTCAGGTTTATGCAGATTATGAACTCAACCCAAGTTCAATTCCTGGTGCCATATTGTCCCCAGAGCATTACTGGGTACATCTCTGAATGCCCCAACCCCAACTTCAACACTGCTGGTGTGGCCCAGCTATAATCTCTGCCACTGTGAAGCCCCATGGGTATCACAATGTGAGCCTTGCTTTCAACCTCAGTTCTTGGTTGAATCCTCCACCAACATGGAGGGTCCATTCCCAACACTCCCCTCTGTGCATTTGTAAAGGCTCTCTCCAACTTCTTTACTAAAGATCAGGGTCTGGTGAAAGAGGATGATGGGAGACCAGCTCAGGGAAGGGTGAACTGGAGCAGGAGGTTGTGATGGGAATGCTAAGGATGAATGAGAATTTGAACTCCATGGAAAGCAGAGACAACACATTGGCTGAAGAGTAAGATGGTGGAGTGAGAGAAAGAGGGATGCCAAGGATGGCTCAAAAGGTTTAGATGCCAAGGATGGCTCAAAGGATATAGACAAAGGAACCAAAGCCGGGAGGTGCCTTTCTGAGCTAAAGAAGACTGTCGAGAGCTGGAAAAGTCAGGAATTCTACTTGGGAAGGCTCAGTTGGCCCTGACCAAGAGGACTCCAAATTCTACATTTCAAAGTGAAAGAACAGACCAAGAGAAACTCTAAGAAGTGTCATCTACCCAACCAAAGTCCTGAGCCTACATGAGACCCCAGTGGAAGTCGAAATCAGTAGAGATACACCCTAAAAAAATAAAAACATCCCCAGAGATAAGCTTCTGAAACCAAGAGTTCAGACAGATAAGATGGAGCCAATCAAAGGAGCCACCAGTACATAGGCTGGTCACATTGTGACCTAAAAGTGCAGAAACCAGCCTCAAAGTGAAGAATGTTGAGTTATGAAGCAGAGGGCAGAGTTGTGGAGCTTGAGTCCCAGGGCGAATGCACAGGTCACCCCTGTCAAAGTTGGCCTTTGCCGGAAGTTAGACACTAAGGCAAATGCATCATCCCAGAATCAAGAGGTAAATCAGTATAGCAAGGAGATGAGAATGACAAATGAACTGGGTCAAGGAAGAAAAGATGGATGAGGGTCTTGTCTAATAATACAGCAGTGTTGGAGAGGGGGGTGGCAGAAGAGGATTGAGAATATGAGAGAGACAGAGAGAGAGAGAGAGAGAGAGAGAGAGAGAGAGAGAGAGAGAGACCCCTGCCCAGCTCAGTTCAACCTACTGTTTATATCCATGTCCCAGTTTCTAGTGGCTGATAAGTGGTTATAAATGCTAGCACTGACACCTGTAATAATTAGCCTACATACAGGTGTGAGCCACTGGTGGTGCACACTGGCATTAGTGTGTTAATACTGCAGGGAAGAATTGTTTTCATTCCCCCCAGGGTCTCTCTGAACTTTAAGTCTGTTTCCCAAAAATCCTATCACCAGGTAGGGAGAAAGCAGGAGAGGGTGAGGAGCAGAGAAAGAGAAAGGTAGAGGAAGAGTCCCCAATCTCATTCCTAGTCTCTAGAACCCTCTCAACTCCCTTCTAATGGGACCAAGGACCTGGTTTGAGGGATGTAGGAGTACCCACTGAGGGCAACCCAAAATCCCAGCTACCAAGCTTTGTACTTCCCACACCCACCCCCCAGATAGCCTCTTTCTGTAGGTTTTTTATTATGGGCTGCCATCATGCATTTCCTTCAAAAGGTGGGTTTTAACCACCACCACCCCCCAGCCCTACCAAACCAGTTGGGGAAACTGAAAAAGGAAAAAGAGATTTCTCCAACCACTGATCTCTGTGTTCTTTTTTGATGGGAGTCCCACATCCAGCATTGCTCAGGGATTGCTCCTGGCTCTATACTCAGGAATCACTCCTGATGGGGCTCAGGGCACCCTAAGAATGGTGCCACGAATCAAACAAGGGCCAACCCATTGCAAAGCAAATACCTTATCCCTGTACTATCTCTCCAGTTCCAATAGTTTATCTTTTTGTTGTGTTTGTGTTTTCAATTTGCCTTTCAGTCATGCCCAGAAGTGCTCAAAGCTTACTCCTAACTCTGTGCTCAGGGATCATTGTATGTAGAGCTGGGGATAGAAGTAGAGTCACACACAAGGCAAGTTGTACCCATTGTACTATCTCTAACACACACACACACACACACACACACACACACACACACTGGTGCAGCCTCAAAGACTCACAGAGGGAGGTTTTTCTACCCTGTCAAAGGATCCTGGATGTGCCCCAAAATTTTTTTAGTCCACCATCCCACAGTGACCAGCCCAGGAGGTGGCCTATGGGATGGAGCAGACAGCAGCCCTCCTGGGCCAGGCAAGCCAACAGCTGCTCTTGCTTTGTTTCCTATTAGCCTCGTAATGTAATATCGTGTGTAATCGGCGCGTGAATCCGGAGACATGCTCCCTTTCTGTTCCATGGGGCTCTGGAAACCTCCCAACATCCCTCTGCTGGGCTCTGGCACTTCTCCAACTGGTCAACCTGATGTTTCTGGAACTGGTAGAGATGATCAAAGGTGTCAGCCCCTAAATTGGGAAGTGACAGATTCCCCCCCAGGCTTGTGGCAGCCAGCAGATGGTCCGAGAATGAGTCTCTTTCCAACCAGAAGCAATTGCAGAGGCCAACTAGCTTCTAGTGGGAATAGGTGTGGGTGAACTGGCCCATCATACCCCATGATTCTCACTTCCTGCCGCCTCCACCCCAGGAGGCTGTGGGTGGTACCCAAGATGCCTCCCCTTCTGTTCATCATTGTCTTGACCCGCCTATTTGTTTGGGGGCCACAACCAAGTGTGCTCAGGGCCTGTTCCTACCTCAGGATAACACTCCTGGTAGTGCACAGGAGACCATATGTAGTATTAGGAATAGAACCAGGGTAAGTATCATACAAGGCAAACACCGCAAGCCCATAAGACACTATCACTCCATTCTGTGTCTTTAAAAAAAAAAAAAAAGACTTTTTTTTCCAGGAAAAAATTAGGCCACATCTGGCAGGGCTCAGGTCCTATCCTGACTCTATGCTCTTTATGCTCAGGAATCATTCCTGGCCCTGCACAGAAGAATATATATGGGGCATGGAGGAATTAAACTGGGGTCAACTGCATGCAAGTCAAGTAACATACCTTTTGGACTTCCTCTTTGGAAGTCCATCCTCTCTGTCAAGCTCATCTTTTTCTACTAGCCAAGAGGCAGTACAGGACAATGCAGAAATTCTAGGTTTTAGGCCAAGTGATAGCACAGCAGAAGGGCATTTGCCTTGCACATGGCCAACCTGAGATGGACCCAGGTTCGATTCCCAGATCCTATATGGTCCCCCAAGCCTGCCAGGAGCAATTACTGAGTGCAGGGCCAGGAGTAACTCCTGAGAGCTACCAGTGTGGCCCAAAAACCAAAAGAGAGAGAGAGAGAGAGAAATATAGGTTCTAAAAGCCTAGAAACCCAGATCTGAATCTAGATCTGAGTAGCCAAATGAAGTCACTTAGCCACATTGTACCTCCATTCCTTCACCTGTAAAATGGGCATGCCATCAGTTTCTCCCTAGCTTGTGTCCAAGCAAGGCTAATGAAATCTCCCAGAAGATCTGGCACTGAGTTGGTGTATAAAGAAAATAATGTATGGGGGCCAGAGAGATTGTGCAGCAGTAAGGCATTTTACCTTGCATGCTGCTGATCCAGGACAGATGGTGGTTCGAATCCCAGCATTCCATAAGGTGCTTACTAGGAGCGATTTCTGAGCACAGAGCCAGGAGTAACCCCTGAGCCCCATCAGGACTGACCCAAAAACAAACAAAAAAAAAAAACCTGTCATTTTGACATACTTCTACTCCTTCCCATCTCTTCCCCTTCTAGCTCTGGTCCCACACCACACCTGAGTATCACAAATGACTCTTCATTATATCAAAAAATGAGTCCAGAAGACAACCAAGAGGAGACTCGAATTCACGTCACTCAGCTGTACCTTTCTTTACACAGCAATTGTGCAATTCCTACCCTTGCCAAATAGAAAAGTCTTTCAAGAGCTGGCCCTTTCCTAAAACTGCCTCATGCTTGGGGGCTTTGGCAAAAATGGATGCTCTCAAGATCTCATGGATGCCGCCATGCTGGGCTAGTGAATTGCAGATTAATTTCACTGGAACATGAAAACCTCACCCATGACAGTTCACTGGTGGCTTTAGAACACGGCTCAACTCACACACATTTGTGAAAATGAAGGCACTAGGAAGCCGCCTGCCATGCAAGTGCCTCCTTTTCCACGCACCGCTTGCGAAAGGGAGTAAATGCCCCGGACCTCTGCTTTCTCTCTTGATGCTCCCTGCCATAACCGTCTATCCTCCCTCTGAGAGCTGTGGCTAAATCCATTCATGCATATGAGGAGCCCAGAGTCCAGGAAAATACTCCCCCCAAAATCTAGTTATTAGCACTATGTAAAAGGTGAGACCTGTTAATAATTAACAAAGAGGAAATCAATGAGGATAATGAATAAGTACCTCCAACGAGAATCGTTTAAAGATTCTCTTTTAAAGCGAGGCCCTCAGGAAAACTTAGGAAACCTGCAAGCATTTTTGCACGCATGCACACACACCCAAAAAAAAAAATGACCTTTTTTCTCTTATGGCTCTACTAAGAAAAATCTAATAAGAAGTGAAGGTTACTCTAACCTGCCGGGATGCCATCTCATCAGAGGAATTTCACCAGAAAGGGAACCAGGTGACATAGTCTCTGCTCATTCTTAAAATTAGTGTGCTCTCGGAAATAAAGAAAGAGTGTTATCATGAAGACAATTTCTTTCTTTGTACTTAGCTGTGAAGGTGACAGTGACAGATTGGTCACAGCCAATGGAGGCCTTGACCCTGAGTACAAATGGAAATGATGGAACGGATGTCTAACTGAGTGCTTTGAAGCCTATCCCCATATGCTATGGATACTGGGGTGCTGCAAGAGAAGACGGGAAGCCCTCTTAAAGATACAAGAAGCAGGGACTTTCTTTGCATTGTCAAAGTATTTTGCAATTCTGCTTCCTCCCAGGCCTCTAGGCCCCCAAAAGTGACCTAGAAGGACTCTCTGGACTAGTCTGAGGCTTATAATTTCTAGGTTGTTAGAAGCTGCTGCTTGCATGCTCTTGGCTCTGATGGATGGAGTCAATGCAGAACTTAACCAACACTTTGGTGCTAATGAAATATTAGGTTGAAAATATAATTTCTGAATAGAGTGTTTGGGCCCTTGAGGTAAGATTACAAGCTGATTCCTAGTTTTTTGAGGTTTCCACATTGTCTTCCAAAAGGGCTAAGCCAGTTGACATTCCTACCAGAAGTGGTTGAAGATTCACTGCAGCCCAATTTAAAATATTCAAATTCTGGAAACAGGAAACCAGAGAGATAGTACAATAGATAGAATGCTTGCCTTGTAGATGGCTAATGGGGTTTAATCTCTAGCACCCCCTATAGTGATCCCTGAATACAGAGCCAGTAGTTAGCCTGTGCACAGCCAGGTATGGCCAAAAATAAAATAAAATAAGTAAAAACATTATTAAATACAAAATCTAGTAGTGTATTTAGAAACTAACTATAAACAGTCTAATAGTCCAAGAACAGGAGTAGAATAAAGAAACTATGGTACATATACACTACAGAATACTACTCAGCTATTAAAAGACAATATCATGCAATTTGCTGCTATGTGATATCTCTGGAGAGTATTGTGCTAAGTGAAGTCAGTCAGAAGTAGAGGGATAGACCCAGAATTATCTATCTCATAGATGAGCTATTAAGAAACAGACCAAGGAAATAACAAATGTCCAAAGTGGTCCTGAGTAGGAAGATTACATGGAGGAATGATAGGGATAAATAGGATGGGAGGGGCACTGAGATAATGATGGAGGGAAGTGGACGATACTGTAAATCATGATGCCTAAAACAAAATTCAGTACACACAAAAACAGGAACATCACTGCCAGTAGTGGTGAGTAGAGACTGCAGAAGAACGTATTTCAACCATAAATCTCCTCAGTCTTCCTGATTCAAACTAAACTGAAGATGTTTCTCGCCCTTTTCTGTATATGTGGCATGTGTGCTCATGCTCACAGCTCTGCCTCAGAATATGTATGAGTTTTCTGGAAAACTACTAGAATATGCATTAACTGCTAAAACTAGACCCCAACTTCCTTTCTTTGAAGCTATTCTCCAACTCCTGCTGGTAGATGTTCTTCCTGAACTCGAGCAGTTTCATCACTGATAAAGTCCACAGTTCCATTTAGTTGTCCCTGTGCTTTTTCTGGGATGACAGGATCTGCAGTCAAATGCTCAACCACTGAACTATACAGGATCAAGAAACATTTTTTGTACCAGATGCTGTTCTTGAGATACTAAACAAAAATTTCTCACCTGGAACTGAAGAGAAAGAACAGAAGATTGGGCATTATTTGAATTGCACACAGCCAGCCCTGGTTTGGTCTTTGACATTCCATATGATCCTCCAAGCACCATCAGGAGTGATTCCTGACTACAGAGCCAGGAGTCACCCCTGAGCATTGCTGGCTGTGTGACCAAAAAGCAAGAGAAGAGAAAAAAGACACTTCTCCTGAGGAGAAGGAGGAGAAGGAAAAAGAGAAAGAAAAAGGAGAAGGAGGATGAGAATGGGGAGGAGTAGGAAGAGGAGCAGGAGAAAAGGAGGAGGAATAGAAGAAGGAAGAGGATGGAGGAGGGAAGGAGAAGAAGGAGGAGGAAGAAGAAGGAAGAGGAAAAGAAGAAAAGAAAAAGGAGGAGAAAAAGGAGAAGGAGGAGGAGGAGAAGGAGAGGAGGAGGAGGAGGAGGAAGAGAGGAGGAGAGGAAAAAAAGGAGGAGGAAGAGAGGAGGAGAGGAAAAGGAGGAGGGAGAGAAGAGGAAGAGGAGAGGAGGAGGAGGAGGAGGAGGAAGAAGAAGAAGAAGAAGAAGAAGAAGAAGAAGAAGAGAAAGAAGACGAAGAAGAGGAAGAAGAGGAAGAAGAAGAAGCTATATTAATGATAAAGTAGCACAATAACTTGGCCTAAGTTTTTTTTCTCTTAACTACTTAACTTTTGACAAGTCACTTAATATCTCTGATCTTGGACAAGTTATTTGATTGCCTTCCTATCTCAATTGAAGAGAGGGTTATTGGGTCTCTATTACTGGTAATTCACAAAAACTACTTAGATGATCTGTTTGGGGTTTTTTGTTTGTTTTGGGGTTGTTTTTTTTTGTTTTGGGGGGGATTTTGGGCCACACCCAGTGACGCTCAGGGGTTTACTCCTGGCTATGCGCTCAGAATCACTCCTGGCTTGGGGGACCATATGGGACACTGGGGATCGAACCCAGGTCAGTCCTGGGTCAGCCGTGTGCACTATGGCTCTTACCCCACTTAGATTTTTTTTTTAATTTTTAGCCTCACTATGGTACTGTGACAGACCGCCTACAGAGCTAGGGGGTAGATAGTCAGTAAACATGCAGCAAAGGAGGGAGTAGGTGGGCAATAATGTAGGAAAAAGCTAGACAATGAAGGATCTATACATGACTCTCACCCAGAGAAAGCTCCAAAACATGGAAAGGACAACTGGAAAATAAGAAGCAAATTGGATGAGAGCTTATGGGGCCTCAGGGTGGGGGTGAATTGAGAACCCTACAACTCTCCGCCCGCAGCACCCTCTCCCTACCCAGCTGAGACCTATTATTTCCCTGATAGATGAGGGTGCAGAGAAATGTCATTGATCATAATTGGTTCCATAAATGGGCCCTCGCATGTAAGTTATCAGCTTAAGACCCCAGGGATGTGTTATTAATATTTCTAATTTATAGGCTCACAGGGAGAGTCAGCAGGGACCGCAAACCTCATGAATTGTGGATGAAAAGGTTTTCAGATTTGCAACGCCCAAGGCTGACCCTGCCAGGGATGGGAGCTGCTCTGCTTCCAGAAACCATGAGAGCAGCTGACATCAGGGAGGAAGGTGAGGAGGCTGAGGTGCTTGGCTATGGCAGCCAGAAGCAGATTCCCATGAAAGGGTGGCATTCTCTGGTCCAGCCAGCAGAGGGTAGGATGCTGTGTGCCTGCTTTGTACTGACAGCCACTTAACATGGCCCACAGAAGCATAGACAGCAAGCTTGTTTGGCCCTCATTCCCCATGTGACCATAAGACAACCACAGTACAGAGAGAGAGCTCCACTTTCTTTAATTACTTTATTTTAAATACATGTATCACATAGTTGACATAATTGACTGTAATTAATTTGTGTCCAGATAAGTGAGAGCAAACTTATTTTTAAAAAGAATAGAAAGAGGGGCCAGAGTGATAGCACAGCAGTAGGGCATTTGCCTTGCACATGGTTGACCTGGGACGGACCTGGGTTCAATTGCTAGTACCCCATATGGTCCCTGAGTCTGCCAGGAGCGTTTTTTGAGCACAGAGCCAGTAGTTAACTTCTGAGCACCACCAGGTATTGGGGGAAAAGAAAGAATAGAAAAAAATAATAATTAAAAGGAAGAGAAGAAAGTAAAAAGGAATAAGTACAATAAGCAAATCTGTGAAAAATCATTGTATCTCCAATGAGGTCTGTAAGTCATTAGCAGAAGGTTAAGTAAACTCTTGTTGCTAGCTGGCCATTCTGTTATTTCATTTGTTTCTGAACATTAAGTGGCTTCAGCTACACACTGGCATCAAAATTGGTGTGCCCCTATAGAGATGATAGTATTAAACAAATGTAGTTGTCATAGTTGCACAGTTGAGGGATTCAAAACACTATTACTGATACTGTGGCTTTTGTGGGAGGTGTTTTTGGCTGTCGGGTCTCCCGGAAGTATGAGAAGGCATGAAAAAGGTACCTGCATTCACTCCAAAAATGTCCTGGTGATATCAGCCCAAACACCGGTATAACTGGAGTTTGCTCAGATGGGCGTCTCTGCTGAGAATTGTAGAGGAGTAGTGAAGCAGGAGCACAGGCAAAGTGGTGATTGTGGGAGATGGATGTAGCAGGCATGGCTTCAGCAGGGCAAGTGGTTGGCCCATCTTCTCATCCCAAGATTACCAGCTTCTAGTTGCATGATTGGTATACTCAAGATAATTCATGGCTTGTTTTGTATCTCTCTCGAGAACAAAGTGAATCTAGGGGGCTGGATGGGTGCAAATATGGAGAGAACTCATTTTTTTCTGAGTACCTCTTTTAGCTAAAAGGGGTGGTCTAATGAAATGAAAGAGAATATCATTGGATGAAGCTCTTGACACGTGAAGTTGACAGCGGTGAAAGATTGGTCCTTTTTCCCTTCTCTCTGGAACTCAAACTTGATGAAGAGAGCCCTGGCTGCTCTCTCGGTCTGTGGAACAACCTTGAGGGGGGGCTAGTACTGAGAAAGGAGGAAGCGTAAGGCAACTATGGGGCTCCGTGTACTTGACAGTAGATACATTGATATTTGCTTAATATTTACCTCTGAATTCAAAAGCATAATATATTATAACAGCCAAGACATAATCAATGTACTAACGCGTGTGCTTTCACTCAACAAATCCTCATGGAGCCCTTTCTACATATGAAGCCACTGTGTGAGTGTGTGACATAAAAGATGAGAAAACCACAGTCTTCACTTTTGATGCTTCGCTGTCTAGGGTTTCCACAGGTAAACTGTGACAATAGTACTCAAAGAACTGAGAGTTTTTCTTGCTGTAAATATTTTATGAAGTGACTGTTCACACTTCAAACCCAAAACGGGCTCAGAGTTCGTGGTGTGATGTTACAGGCTGGCTGCTAAATGAACATGTCAATATTTCATGTGACAATGGCAGTGTAACAGAGTTCAGAAGGACCTGACCCAGTGAGGGGGTGTCAAGAAAGTACCCAAAAGACATACTACATGCAGGAGCAAGGATCTCCAGGCAGAGAGAGGCTGGTTTTCTTTTTTTTATTATTATTTAAACAACTTTATTACATACATGATTGTGTTTGGGTTTCAGTCATGTAAAGAACACCACCCATCACCAGTGCAACATTCTCATCACCAATGTCCCAAATCTCCCTCCTCCCCACCCGACCCCCGCCTGTACTCTAGACAGGCTTTCTATTTCCCTCGTACATTCTCATTATTAGGATAGTTCAAAACGTAGTTATTTCTCTAACTAAACTCATCCCTGTTTGTGGTGAGCTTCATGAGGTGAGCTGTTACTTCCAGCTCTTTTCCTTTCGTGTCTGAAAGTTGTTATTGCAAGAATGTCTTTCATTTTTCTTAAAACCCATAGATGAGTGAGACCATTCTGTGTCTTTCTCTCTCTCTCTCTCTCTCTCTCTCTCTCTCTCTCTCTCTGACTTATTTCACTCAGCATAATAGATTCCATGTACATCCATGTATAGGAAAATTTCATGACTTCATCTCTCCTGACAGCTGCATAATATTCCATTGTGTATATGTACCACAGTTTCTTTAGCCATTCATCTGTTGAAGGGTATCTTGGCTGTTTCCAGAGTCTTGCTATGGTAAATAGTGCTGCAATGAATATAGGTGTAAGGAAGGGATTTTTGTATTGTATTTTTGTGTTCCTAGGGTATATTCCTAGGAGTGGTATAGCTGGGTCGTATGGGAGCTCGATTTCCAGTTTTTGGAGGAATCTCCATATTGCTTTTCATAAAGGTTGAACTAGACGGCATTCCCACTGAGGCTGGTTTTCTTAATAGAATAGCACTACGGACCCGGGGGGGGGGGGAGAGGAGAGAGAGGAGAGAGGAGAGAAAGGGGAGAGAGGAGAGAGGAGAGAGGGGAGAGAGGAGAGAGAGAAGAGAAGAGAGGAGAGAGAAGAGAGGAGAGAGAAAAGAAGAGAGGAGAGAATAGAGGAGAGAAAAGAGGAGGAGAGAGGAGAGAGAAGAGGAGGAGAGAGGGGAGAGAGGAAGAGAGGGGAGAGAGAGGGAGGGAGAGAGGGGAGGGGAGAGGGGGAGAGAAGGGAGAGAGGAAGAGAGGGGGAGAGAGAGGGAGGGAGAGAGGGGAGAGAGGGGAGGGGGGACAGAAGGGAGAGAGGAAGAGAGGGAGGGAGAGGGAGAGAGAGGGAGGGAGGGGGAGAGAGGGAGGGAGGGAGAGAGAGAGGGAGGGAGGGAGAGGGAGGCAGAGGGAGGGAGAAGGAGGGAGAAGTGCAGACAAAAGTTAAGGCATTTGTCTTGTATGGAGCAGACCCTGGCTCAATCCCCAGCATTCCATCCCTAAGCACCATGACAAGTGATCCCTGAGGAAAGAGGCAGGATTAAGCCTGAGAACTACTGGATATAATGAGAGAGAGAGAGAGAGAGAGAGAGAGAGAGAGAGAGAGAGAGAGAGAGAGAGAGAGAGAGAGAGAGAGAGAAGTTCTGGATCTGTTCCTTCTCCACAAATAATGACCTCATTCATCAAGCAAAGCCATAACAATTTTAACTTAAAAAAAATGTCAAATACCATTTAATATATTTTCTCAAAAGTCCTTAGAAAAATTCTAGTCATGCACCCAGGGACACTTAATGTTAAGCAAATATCACCTCCTGATAACCCACCCCCCCAACATGACTCGGATAGAAGATTGAGCCCTAAGTGGTAAGTGGGAGGATGCCATCACTGATTGTTGAATAAAAGCCAACTCCTCGTTGGAGGCCATCTGGCTAAAGTGACGATTGGGGGCTAGAGAGGTTCATGTGGAACCATTTTTCTCTTAACAGTGATGGGGACGTTTCTGGCATGTGACAAGAAAACCTTGTCATCTGCATAGAAAAGACATTTAACTTTCTGTTCCTCATAGCAAAGGGCAACTCCTTTCACTCATTGGAAAATTCTCTCAAGTCATAAAATACATGTTATGAAGAGGAGGGACCCAAGCCCGGATCCTGGTACAGAACTCAACACAATGGCTGGTTCATTAGGGCACAAGTTCTCCCAATGTCAGCTCCCATGCCATGCTGGGGCACAAATTCTGGGTGAGCACCTATTGCAGGGTGAGGATTAATGCAGAGGGCCCAGAGCTGAGCCTGTAATTGGTTTCTCTACACATTATTAGTTTCTCTCCACAGAGTCAAAGGCCAAAATCATTCATTGCCATTGTAAGTCCTATATTGTTCTGGACAAATTTTTCCACAGGTGGCATTAAAAAAAGGTCAATAGTGTAAAATAAATGTGCTGCACACCCAAGGGATTCACTCACAGAATTCCAGCCAGAGAAACTCAGACTTGGAGTTTATATAAACAGAAGCCAGAAAGATAGTATAGGATTTAAGATGCTCGCTTTCCACAAGGCCAACTATAGCTCCATCCCTAGTACTCACTGTGTGATCCCCAAGTACTGCCTTGTGATCCCTGAACACAGAAACACAAGTCAACCTTGAGCACCCCTGGGTGAGGAAGAAAGGAAGGGAGGGAGGGAGAGAGAAAGAGAGAAGGAAGGAGGGACCTGTAAAGATAATCCAGGGGTTAAAGTTCTTACATTGCATGCAACCAATCTATATTCTATCCCTGTACTGCATATAGTCCCCTAAATACCACCAGGAGTAATCCCAGAGCACAAATCTAGGAGTAAGCCCTGAGCATTACTGGGTATGACAAATAAACAACAAAAACAAAAAAGAACTAGCCTTCAACAAGACCCACAGCTACTAGCAAGAATGAGGTGATAGAATGACAGTGGGTTGCCTCCACATTCTACTTCAGCTCACTCCCCTGCTTAAGAATTGTTCTGTATCTTGGTATACCTTCTCTCCATTATTTCTTCAATCATTAAATAGAATGGCGAGGCTCATGCATACCCTGACATCTCTTGATATTTCCAGATATTCCCCCAAGAAGTCATTTCTGTGCATTTGAAGGTTGCATTCTTCTCAGCAACAGCTCCATCTTAATGGGGAAGTCATGAGTCCTAACAGCCTCACACTTGGGTTACCTGCAGCAAAGGGATAGAGACTATTATCACATTGTCCCTGGCTGAAAATTACCTTTCTAAACAGTAATAAATAAGACACACCAGCTATAACACAATTTATAGCACTGCCTCTTACAAGCTGTGAGCTATCATTGGTAATTATTTCATCCACTTTGCTTGTTTATCATGGCTCCACTCTGATCTATAACCCTGTAAGATTCCATGTTGGTCTTACACAATATCTTTCATCAAGGAGTTAGGCAGTACTGTAGCTAAAGTTAGACATGGCCAAGCCAGAATCGAGCCCCAGTATCTTGCCCCACTGTAACCAACATTGTGTGTTGGTTACAGATACCAACACACAATCTGTAACCTGTATTTATTTATCTCACTGTGATTCCCCCACCCCACAGTTCTTGCCATAAATCCATGAATTTAACCCATGGGTTCATCTGTTGGACACAGAACCCTGAAGATCTCTCAAAAACACCCATCAATTTGTGTTGCCTAGAGGATAAACCTCCAGTCTCATAACATTAAAGTGACTTCAGCTGGCCATTCTCTAGCTTCCATTTTGTTCTGTTTTACTTGTAACATCAGCGTCTATGAGGATGACATTGTGTGTGTTTATAGTGTGTTTATTCTCTGTTTCCCAAAGAAGAGAGAGCCGGTCTACTGTGATCCCAGATCTCCCCCCAACACAACCAAACATGGTGTGAGCCATCAAAGTTTTTAAAAATAAGTTTTAAAAATACTTGATGAAGAGAACTGAAGAGGTAGAATAGATGATAAAGTGCTGGCCTTATAAGTGCTGACCCAAGTTTTATCCCTAGCACCACCATGGTTTCATAAGCACCACTAGGAGTGACCCCCCTGAGCACAAAACCAGAAGTAAATTCTGAACACTTCCAGGTGTGCCCCCCCAAAAAAAAACCTTCATGGATGTTTAAATGAAAAGATAGTGCTTCCTGCACAGCTATTAAAAAAAATTAAGTTCTTCATGCATTACTAGAACTAGCAGCAGGGAGTCATTCCTCGCTCTTGTGTTGCTCACACATTTTAGGGTAGATTGGCAGAAGGGGGGGGGGGGTAGATGATAACTCCCTTCCTTTCTTTCCCTCAAATCTTACTTCTTCTCAGAGTTAATCTTGTCCTGAGTCTCCTAACTCACCCACAGATTAGTTTTCTCACTACCTCCTCTGTGAGAAGACCTTGAAACTTAGTCCCAATTCAATCTTCCCTCTCTCCCTCTCTCTCTTTCTCTCTCACTCTCTCCACCCAGCAGGGTTCTCAATTCCTGAACTCTGCCCCATCCCCTGATCAGGGTCTCAGTTTCTCCACCTGCTCCATAAGAACCAAATAAGACCACTTGAACTCTCATAACCATGAGCCCAGAAGGGCACATCTAAGACAAACAGTTAGTGGCCCACACCCAGCAAACAACAAGCACCCAGGCCCAGCCCTCAGGCCCCATGTGACCCACAACTTCTGGCTGAGAAAACACACTTTATGGGCTTAGGGACATTTTTAGACCTTCCTGCTCCGACCTAGCTAATTCTTCCTATACATTCCCCCTTCATCGGGGCTCCCCTCTGCCTCTGACAGTCCCCAACCCCCAACCCAACACCTGCACCCGAGCCTGGAAAAGAGCTGGGAGTCGGCCTTCTTATCAGGGTTTTACTGCACCCCCCTCCTCCCTGGTTACACAGTCACTGAGGACAGAGCTCTGGTGAGGCTTAGCTGTCTGCTCCCTATCCACAGTTCCCGGGATGGGCAGTGAGAGGCTTCTCAGGACTGTCTCCTGGAACAGGTAAAAAGAAAAGCAAGAAAGAAGCAGAAAGGACCCACCCTAACGAAGAAGAGAGGCACCCCCCAGACCAGAAGCCCTTGGAATGGTTTGGGAAGATAAGCAGGAAAGAAATTGAGACCAGAGATGCCTGAGATATCTATTCCTGCATAGCTGGATTCCCCAAGAGAGTGAGAGACAGCAAAATCGGGGGTGCCTGACTGGCTAGAGTCTGGAAGCAAAGGAACCCCAAGAAGTCATGGAGAGTTGCCGGCAACACTTCTCCAGCGGTGGCACGGCCCGGGGTTGAGTTGGCATCTTGGGGCTCAGGTGCCTTGCAGTGTCCAGAGGAAGCAGAAAAGGGCTGCAAGCCCAAGGAAGGACAAAGGTGGCCCCAGCGCCTCCAGACTTGCTCTGGGGCCGGCTCCCTCTTGCTTCCAGCAAATACGAATCTCAGGGGCCCAGGTATGGACTGGAGTCTGTGAATGGGCCATAGCAAGACCCTGCCAAGGCTAGTAAAGCCACGTTGCCAATCAATGGCCCCTTGGCACAGAGCTAGCCTGGGCACCGAGCCAGCTCTCCGGATGTGACCCAACTCTTGAGCCCACAGAAGTTTGGAAAGGGCCCCGGGAGAAGGGAATCACGCTTGAATTGCCTGAAACGAGTGAGGCTCCTGGATCTCCGGCTCCGCTTGTCCTTTTGGTCTTCCAGAAGTTTCTAGAGAGGAAGGCCACGGCCCTGCACCGGCATTTTCCATACCCCAGCAAAGAGTATACTCCTGCCTTTGTCTCTGTGGCTATGGAGAAGAATTCGGGGTGCTGGGAACCCCCCAAGAAAAAGGGATTGTCCTTCTCCATAGAGGAGATCTTAAAGAGCGAAGGGGTGAGGTTGGACGGAAAAGGAGGAGGAGACGCCGGGCAGGCAGCTACAGCAGACACCGAGGTGGAGAGGCCTTCACAGGACCAGGCCCCTGGTAAGTGTCTTTCTGGCTCTTTCCTTTCCACCCCTGGGTTTCTGAGGCCCAGCTGGGCTCTCTTCCAAGAAGGGATGCTCCATTCCAAGAGAAGGAAGATGCCAAATTTTAAGCTGGTAGACTTGAAGGTCTTTTTCATAGTGCAAAACCATGGTTTTAAGAGGCCGAACCCCCATCCCTATTCCACCTCCAATTGAATGACAAAATTCGGGATCTAGTTTCTAGAGCCAGAACTGATTGAAAACACTTGCTTCCGATTACTCGGCATTTTCTTTTTTTTTTTCTTTTTTAATTATCTATTTATTTATGTATTGAAAAGTCGAGTCACACCCAGTGGCACTCCTGGCTCTTCATTCAGAAATTGCTCTTAGGCGGGTTTCAGGGGACCATATAGAGCACCGGAGATCAAACCCAGGTCAGTCCCAGGTCAGCTGCATTCAAGGCAAATGCTATACTACAATGCTATCATTCTGGCCCCTTACTTGGCATTTTCAATATGGGAGGCAAAAATCATAGGAAAAAGTGTGTCCTTTGTTTTAACAGAAGACCTGATGAGCATAGCTAGGCAGGTGGGGAAACAGCATGAGAGAGAAGAGGAGTGGTGGTATTGAGCCCCAAGATCACCAGCAGGACAAAAAAACTGGGGCTTCCCCAAAACCCTGATCTTTCCCACTTGTTCTCCCACTTGCTGAAGCTCTATCTGGAAAGTGCCTTCCCCTGTCTCCCTCCTGGGCCAATGACCCACCCCAGGGCAAGTCTCCAATAGAGAAGACCAGCTAGATCTCAAGCCTGTGCCAGTCAACAGACAGGAGGAGGCTGAGAAAGGACAGTAGCAGAACACAGGCAGACTGCCAGGAGTCCAGAAAATAGGCTCAATCCTGACCTAACCTGCAGGAAAATGCCTCTTCACTCTGGTCTTCTTTGTTTGTGGTGAAACATGGGAGTAAAAAAAAGGGAAAGGGAGTTAGAGTAGGTGCAGGGGGCTGTTAGCGTGGTATGAGCTTGAAGGGTCTCACAGGAGAGTCCAATTCACCTTCCCAGTTGTTTAATCCAGGTAATGCTGGCTAAGAAGTTCAGGTGATGAGTTTATCCCACAACCACACAACCCCACTCCTGTTCTTTCAAAAAAAAAAAAAAATCTGGAGGGACAATGCCGAGTCTCAAGTCAAGGGGAGACCCGAAAAATTTCTTGACTGGTTCTCCTGGCTGAGCCTGTAGAATGGAAAGATCTTTGCTGATTCTGCAAAGGTTCATTAATACCTTCATATTAATCTCAACTCATCAAATAAAGAGACACAGGAGGAATGGCTCTGGGATTCTGAGCTGAGTGTCTCCTGTTACAGCCCTATCAATTCCATGACTGTGTCTACATTAGAGAAATGAGGGGATGTGGGTCTGTTTCCTC
The DNA here is from genome assembly GCF_024139225.1 of Suncus etruscus. Classification (NCBI taxonomy): domain Eukaryota; kingdom Metazoa; phylum Chordata; class Mammalia; order Eulipotyphla; family Soricidae; genus Suncus; species Suncus etruscus. The sequence continues at coordinate 8,902,678 of NC_064851.1, read as the reverse complement.
CCACAAGAATCTGAGCTCTCATCCCCAAGGCCAAGACAATTCTTAACCTCTCTAAGGATCCCAGAATGCCTGGTCAGCTGTTTTGCTGGGGTCAGAACAACACCCCCTCGTAGTGTTCCCTAGAATAGCCATTGGACATTCAACAAAGGCTCCTGGGACTCTCTCATAGCCATTGATCCATCAAGTCAATGCACTTATGACTTTCTCTCTCTTCTTCCCTCTCTTTCTCCTATAAATTTATATACACACATACTCCATCCCCACTCTGCTGAAATTCAGCATTCCCAGTACACAGGGAGAGGGAGAGGCCCATGGGTGGCTTTCAAATGACCACAGAGAGGGATGCAGGCAAGATATTTTGTATCAATTTTCCTGTGACTACTTCTCAACTCCCCTCTATTACCAGGCATTATATTGATTTACCATTTATGGTCATGATATCTCTGAAGATATACTTATTTAAGAAAAAATAAAAGGTAAACACCTTACAATTGACCTTGCAATTGACCAACATGGGGTCAATCCCCAGCAGCCCATATGGTCACACACACACACACCCTAGCCCAATACTACCAGGAGTGATTCCTGAGTACAGAGCCAGGAGTAAGCCCTGAGCACTGCCAGGTGTAGCCCAAAAACCAAAACAACAAAAATACATGACCAAAATATTTTCAAAGTCTGTATTTTTAAAGTTTTCTCTCTTGAAGACTCAAGTGACATTTTTGAGACATAGGTAACATCTATTTTGTTGCATTTAGCCTGAGTTATAGAAAGACTTCAGTAAGAACATGATCTCCAAGGGCAAGAGAGATAGTCTAGTGGGTAGGGCACTTACTTGTCTTGCATTCCTGTTGACCTAAATTTAATCCCCAGATGGGGACCATGCTCCCAAAATAAGAAAAAAAATTCGTCTGAGGAAATAGCAAATAACAATCTAGATAGGGTGTTCATACATCAGAAATTGCCAAGGAGCTGGAGACACCCGGGCAACGAGGGCAGGAAGTTGGCACTTAAGAAATCAGATCTCTCAGCTCCCACCTAACCTGGAGTCCAGGGAGGACCCCAAACAAACAGCTCCCCTCACTGCATCTCCATCTCCCCCACTTGCCCCATGAAAGAGCAAAGCTAGAACATTCTTCAGCTCTCTTCCTACTCAGGCATGCCATCACCAACTCAACAAGAGTCATTGGTCAATTCACTGGAGAAGTTTCTAGCCTGCACAGAGCCCTCTCTCCATGCCAGGCAGGATAGAAGCTGAGAGACTGGAAAGAACAGGCAGAGAGCATCAGCCTTACAGGATGTCCCCTCCATCCTGGCCTCATGATCCTTTCTGTAACTCCCTTCTCTCCACCCCTGCCCTCTTTTCCTGTCCATGGATGGAACCCCTTGGGGAAAGGAGATAGCAAGGCCAGAAAGGGCTCATTCTGGGCCAGCCCCTGACCTGGTTATAGACAAGAAATGAGCAAATTTCTCATTTCCCCATAACACTGCCAGAGTCTTGGCCTCACTCGTGGTGATCTCATAACTTGAGGCTCAGACGCATTAAATCCCCAGTCAATAGAAAAATTCATGAGAGCTCTCCTTTTATTGTTGCCTATTTACTCCCAGAGAAAAGATTAAAAACTCTTCCCACACAAAGCCAGGGCGAACTCTCTGGAGTTAAACACCCAATTAAGAGAAGCTGTGAGATAATCTAAAAGTTAAGGCATTTGCCTTACAAGCCAATTAGCTTCAGACAGATCTGAAGCACCCCAGGTAGTCTCCCAAGCCTAAACAGAGGTGAGCCCTGAGCACAGAACCAGGAGTAAGCCCTGAGCACCACTAGGTGTGACCCCAAAAAGCAAATAAAGACATTTTTTCTAGCAGTAGTTTTCTATTTCTGAAAAAGTTTGGTCTAGAAAGAGCCACATGGTCATTTTAAACTGTGATAGCCATGTGATATTCCTTGCAATGTCTCAACACTAAAAATCAAGTAATGTGTAAGTGACTGGGAATGTTTCTGTTCCAATAAAACCATATTTAAAACAGGAGGCAGAAGGCTTGATGTGGATTTAGCTCCCTGTTATCAACCCCACTTCCCAAGATCTTTATTGCCCTTTTTTTTGGGGGGGGTTGGTTTTTTGTTTTGTTTTGTTTTGTTTTTGGGCCACACCCGGTGACACTCAGGGGTTCCTCCTGGCTATGCACTCAGAAGTCGCTCCTGGCTTGGGGGACCATATGGGACGCCGGGGGATCGAACCGCGGTCCATCCAAGGTAGCGCAGGCAAGGCAGGCACCTTACCTCTAGCGCCACCGCCCGGCCCTTTATTGCCCTTTATATGCCTTCAAATTTTTGTCCTTGAGAAGCTTCTGCTCCTCCCCTCCCTTATTTCTTTCCTCCAGTGTCTTCAATTCTATTAGTTTCTTATAGGGAAAGTGTTATAAACTACCACATACCAACTGACTAAAAAACAACAGACATTTATTTTTATGGTTCTAGGAACCAGAAATCAAAAACTAGATATTGGTAGGGATGATTCCTTCTGCAAGTTGAGGAGACAGACTCTGGTGCTGCCGACCATCCTCAGCTGTCTTTGGCTTATAGACACATCACTCTGCTCTCTGTCTCCAATGTCACCTGAGTTGTCCTTTCTAGGACAAATCTTTAATAAAAACATGAGTTATTAAATTTCAGACCCTTCCTAAATTCAGTTAATCTCATCTCAAGATCCTTCAAGTCAAGAGTGATAGTTCAGCAGGTAGGGCATTTGTCTTGCATGCAGCCAATCTGGGTTTGATCTCCAGCATCCTATACAGTCCCCTGAGCCTTCAGATATTTTTTTATTCTTTTTTTTTATCTTTATTTAAACACCGTGATTACAAACATGATTATAGTTGTATGATTACAGTCATGTAAAGAACACCCCCCTTCACCGGTGCAACATTCCCACCACCAGTTTCCCAGATCTCCCTCCTCCCCACCCCCCTACACCTGTACTTGAGACAGGCTTTCTACTTCCCTCATTCATTCACATTGTTATGATAGTTTTCAGTGTAGTCATTTCTGCAACTGCACTCATCACTCTATGTGATGAGCTGCATGTCCTGAGCTGCACCTACCAGCCAAGCCTTCAGGTATTAATTCCTGAGTACAAAAGCCAGGAGTAATCCCTGAGCACCATTGGATGTGCACCCCTCAAAAAAGATCCTTCAAGAGGTACTGGAGAAGTAATACAACAGGTAGAATACTAGACTTGCATGAAACTAACCTGAGCTTGATCCCAAGCATCCCATATGGTGCCCTGAGCTCACTAGGTGTGATCCCTGAGCTTAGAGCTTGAAGTAAGTCCTGTGCTCAGCAGGATATTTCACAGGTACCAAGGGCTTGTTTTGTTTTGTTTGGGGGGCTCACTCCTGACTCTGTACTCAGGAATCACTCCTGGTGGAACTCAGGAGACCATAATGAGTGTCAAGAATCAAGAGCAGGTTGGCTGTGTACAGGGCAAGCATCCTGCCCACTGCACTATACCTCTGACCCCAGTGTTGAAGGATCCAGTTCAATTCATGATACCTCTCACTTCTTCACTCACCTTCATTTACTTTTTTCTCCTATCTTCTCTGTCCTCTTTATTCCCCCCCCCCTTAATTCCTCTCCCTACTTCTATTTCTTTCCTGCACTCTTGAAACTAAGACACCAATTCTGCTCTACTCTGACCACTGGGACTGGGAGCCTGGCTCAAGAATATGGCCAAGACCTGGGTTCATTCATTGAGTTGTAATGAATGTCTCTGGCTCTCATACAAGTAGATAGACCCAGAGACTCTCATCAATTCCCACAGGAACAGGGCAGAAGGACATGTTACTAAAAGCCTTTACTTCCTTCATAGTCCCTTGGTCTCTGAGCACAGGCACTCCATCTTACCCCCAGACCCTGTAAGAAGAGCCACAACCTAAGGTAAACATGAGAACATTTCTACAGAGCACCTGAAATACTTCTAGAATTAAGGATTTGGCTTTCTTAGACCCTGTGGGAGTAGAGAAAGTTCAAGTCTTGACCACTCCGTATAGGAGAGCAATTTAGGAAGAAATGTAGAGCACATGTCTTACCTGTATGAGATCCTAGACTTGAGCCTCGCATGACCTTGACATCACAAAAATAAATAAATAAATAAATAAATAAATAAATAAATAAATAAATAAATAAATAAAATCATTCTTATAGAGAAAGGCAGGAAGCATTGTGTTCATGGGAGTTTCCCCTAAAAATGCAGAAAGAAAGGAAAGGTTGTGAGCAGAACAAGTTATTTCAGAGATCTGCAGGGGAAATCATGAGCTACTACACAGAAAGAAAGGTAGTAAACAAAGAGTGTGTGATGTTGCTTTGTTTTAGTTTGGGGTCACACCATCAGTGCTGAGGGGGCATGGGAATTAAGCCCAGAGTGTTGGGAGCTGGGCTGGGTGCTGCAAGCTTCCCAGAAGTTTGTCTTCATATTCATGTTTGTGCTAACCGCGGAATGGATGGATAGGCAGCAGGAATATTGCACAAAAACAGCTGGAGTCATGGGAGAAGGTGCCTAGGGACTAGGGGGCTGAGCAGCCTCTTGAATAGATCTGAGCCAGCTTCTTGTCAAGCTGAACAGTTTTCCCTGCCAACTTTTATTAGCCAGAGTTAACAGAACAAAGGTAATTTATCTGAGTGGTAGAGTTGACGTAGTTAAGGGTACATATGTTAATTAAACCTAGGTGGGTCCCTAATCAAGCCTGGGTGGATTGTTATAACTCATAAAGGGTGTGAGAAGGAAGAATTAAAAGGAAAACGTGTCAAATATTTTTTAAGCCTATCACTAGGCCAGTTCAGTGCCCTCAGGCAGTGAGTCATGAGTGGGATGATGATACAAGCAAAGTGCCAGCACTGTACCTGCCTTCCTTTAGCATCTAGCCTAGCAGAGAAGACTGAAGAGAATCAGTAATCAAAAATTAAAGTACAACTATAGTTGTGATAAGTGCTGGAAGAGGGTGACGTGGCACTCACCTTCCAAGGAAGGCTCAGTCTGTCAGGAAAGGTTTACTCAAGAGAGCATATGTAGAGGCCGGAGAGATAGCATGGAGGTAAGGCGTTTGCCTTTCATAGAAGTATGGTGTTTTGAATCCCAGCATCCCATATGGTCCCCTGTGCCTGCCAAGGTCGATTTCTGAATATAGAGCCAAGAGTAACTCCTGAGCACTGCCGGATGTGACCCAAAAACCAAAGAGAGAGAGAGAGAGCGGAGAGAGAGTGGAGAGAGAGAGTGGAGAGAGAGAGAAGGAGAGAGTATATGGAGCTAGATATGATCCTTCACAAGGTTCTGTGCCTTTGGAGATCTCAAAGATGGTTATTCTGCATATTTGTTGGTTGGATTGCCCTCTGATTGTCTCTTTGCAAAGAAAGCTGCAGTCTGAAGATTGAAGAAAGCACACTCCATGCACAGAAATCCCAAGGACAAGGGCTTCAGATGTTCAAGGGTACAATCTAAAATCTAGCAGGCATAAAGGAGTTAATCTACATTTAGCCTTGGAAATCCCTGGAAGTATTCTTATTTTAGGGTTTTAGACAGTACTGATATAAATGAAACACTTCTATTGGGTTCCAATGACTAAACTTTGTGTGTGTGTGTGTGGTTTTTGGGTCACACCCAGCAGTGCTCAGGGGTTACTCCTGGCTCCATGCTCAGAAATTGCTCCTGGCAGGCACAGGGGACCATATGGGATGCCGGGATTCGAGCCAATGACCTTCTGCATGAAAGGCAAATGCCTTACCTCCATGCTATCTTTCCGGCCCCAATTTTTTAATTTTTTAAGCACTACAAGGCTATCCATAGTTGAGTTTTAGACATTTGCTCTGATTCCATCACCATTATCAACTTTATTCCACCAATGTACATAAATTCCTCTCCTACCTCCAACACCCAACCCTAGACTGCCATCTCGACAGGCACCTTTTAAAGTTTGATTAATAAAATTTGAGTCAATGGGAAAAATTCTTAAGTGAACAAAAAATATAGGAAAGAAGAGCATAGGGGACATCTTGCTATGGTGTCTGAATCCTATTGGTCACCAAGGTTGAATTTGAACTTGTTCCCTCTGTCACTCTGTGTACCATCTATATCTTCCTTCCAAAGTCATAGGCTCCACTGAAGAGGAAAAATTTCCTGCTAGAGGAAGCTTATACTTTGGTCAAAGGGTAGCTGCATTGCCCTGTGGGATCTCCAGACTTCCTAGTGAATTGGTGAATGAGCATAACTTCTAAGTTTGTAGCTTCCAAGATCCAGATACATCCAAATAAGGTTTTGCATGTGGCAATAAGGCTCTCTTAAAATTAAAATAATAATAATAGAAAGGTGTTTCCTTGAAGAAAACTAAGAAATTACTTCCCTAATGAAGGCCAGGGAGGGGCAGATTTCAGCCACATGGGAGCCAAAACAAATAATACCATCTCTTCTCTCTAATTGCTTCTCTCTCTGCATGTTGATCCAACACTTTACCACCCCATCATCATTCTCTATATATCCCCCAAGAGCTCCAAGAACTGCAGCAGCTTCTATAGACTTCCATCAAGCTCCCTAACATCTCAGAGAAGGGATCCTTTAGTAAAGCTGAAGGGAGAGGCCTATCAACCAAGCAGTCAATTGCTGCTAAGATTAATGTGTTTGGGCCAGGGCTAGAATCGTCTTTCTGTTTTGTCTCTTATTTTCTCACACTGTTCTGGGCTGAGATGATGATTTCTTATTTACAACCCATCTGGCTTTTCAGAAGTCACTGAAAGTGAAGTCTACACCTATGGGATTCCCAATAAATTTACTTATTTATCTATTTTGTCAAAGGTATGTCCCTATGAAGGCTTCATCTTCCAGCTTCTCTTTGGAAAGTGACAACTATTTTGTAGCCAGATATGATCCTTCACAAGGTTCTGTGCCTTTGGAGATCTCAAAGATGGTTATTCTGCATATCTGTTAGTTGGATTGCCCTCTGATTGTCTCTTTGCAAAGAAAGCAGTTAAATTTTACCTCAGTCAGGAAAGGTAATTAAATAGGAAATTCCCCCATATAATAGAAAGAAGCTCCTAAAGGTTTTTTCCCCACATAAATAATCAAAGAAACAAACAACCAAATAAAGAAATAATGGGTTCCAGAGTGGTAGCACAGAGGTACGGTGTTTGCCTTGCATGTGGCTGACTTAGGACGGACGCGGGTTCTATCCCTTAGTATCCATATGGTCCCCTGAGCCAGGAGCAATTTCTGAGTGCAGAGCCAGGAGTAACCCCTGAGAGCTGCCAGGTGTGCCTCCCCCACACCAAAAAGAAAAACAGCAACAGAAAAAGAAATAACACCCATGACATTTCTTCTGTCACACCATGAAACATCCTCTAGTCTCAAAACTTGAGGTACTCTAACATTCCCAGGAGTTCATGAAACCCAAGTCATTTGAAAGGATGACGGGCTAGAATTCGAACTTTTTGATTCTTGAAAAACAGGAAGTGGGCGTCAGGACAAGTAGGATGGGGTTCTTTAGGAAAACAGGAGAGAGATTTCAAGAATTATCTGCTGTTTTCTATACATTTCTTCCTAAATCATAACCTAGACCAGGTCTTTGATTCTTTTGATTGATTTAAAAGTCAAAGCCCTCATCCTCCTAATCATCTCTCCAGAATGTGGACTGTGGCTTGATACCGGAACTAGCTCCCAAGGACCCCCACTGAAAGAACTCTACCCAAGACCTCCCTGCCTGGACCCCACACCTCACAAGGAAATCTCAAAAGACAATGGGGAGGCCTATACTTTCATCATAAATATAGACCTATATAACACTACCTCTTATCCTGTTTCTCCCCAAATGTAAAGTTATCTCCTGTACCACTTTCTCCCTTTTTCTTTGTTTCCTTTTTCTCTTTTTTCCTTTTCCTTTTTTATCCTTGTTCGTTCGTTTTTTTTTTCTTTTTTGTTTTTTGTTTTGTTTTGTTTTAGTTTTTGTTATTTGATTTTGTTTTTGTTTCTTTTGGGTCACTCCTGGCAGCACTCGGAGGGTGCTCCTGGCTCTTTGCACAGAGATCGCCCCTGTTGGCACGGGGGACCATATGGGATGCCGGGATTTGAGCCACCATCCTGCAGGAAGGACAGACGCTTCCTTGTCTCCATGCTATCTCTCCCGGCCCCACTTTACTCCCTTAATTACGTCTTTTATTTCATCTTTTTCTTTTTAAGAAACTCTTTTTTTTCTTTAGATATGTGTGAGCATATATATTCCTAGTTTTTGTCGGGTGTCTGTTTTCTTCTCTCTCCACCCCTAAATCCACCAGCAATATAATGTAGCACCACTTCTTCCTGCAAAGACATATTAAACAAAGGGGAAATTTTATGTGTACAAACTAGCTCTTATCTACTAGGGATAAGAACTCATACTTTGGGGCCGGCGAGGTGGCGCTAGAGGTAAGGTGTCTGCCTTGTAAGCGCTAGCCAAGGAAAGATCGAGACCGCGGTTCGATCCCCCAGCATCCCATATGGTCCCCCCAAGCCAGGGGCAATTTCTGAGCACTTAGCCAGGAGTAACCCCTGAGCATCAAACGGGTGTGGCCTGAAAAACAAAAACAAAAAAACTCATACTTGTTTACAACACAGGGACATCTCCCACCCTGAACGTATGTCATATGAAAACAACTTAGACTCCAGGGAACTAGACACTGACCATTCAGCCTTGACTCCTGGACCCCAGACATAGAAACGACAGAGTTCTCCACAACAGCTCCTTGAGCCCAATCCCCTCCAGGGCATGCATAATGCTACTCTGACGCCAACATGTGCCAGTGCTAAATTGATAACCTGACAACAAGGAAATGGGAACAATTTGATCTAAGAGCAAGTTGTCCTTCCTCATCAGCCAACGATAAGACAAAATCAGAAAATATGTCACCCTTTTAATCTGTGCAAAAGCCAAGATTGCTATATACAAATGACTGGATGTTACAACCAGGACGGGACAGTACACATCCAGGGACCAACAACAACAACAGCACCAACAAAAAGCTCTAGCCTAGCTTTTGGTCTACGATCTGTTCAACAAACAAGAGCTCCAATTCCAGAAGTCTGACTGAGACAACCGCAACTGAACCGGTGTTCCGGAAACATAACGAAAGACTTTATCCCAGGCTCCATCCTAGGAGCAACATAATGACCAAGACTACCAACTACAGAAGATGGATTAAAACGACACTGAAGAAACAGAACTGCTAGAACCACAAAGAAAGACTTCATCATAAGCTCCATTCCTTGAGCTGCACCGTCACCAAGATCTCTAGATACAGAGGTCTGATTTTACCATCCATGAGGAAACAGAAGTCTTCCATACACTACGAAAGCACCGAGGCGAGAGCAGATGATCATGCAAGGAGTCTATAGTTAATCCCATGACAGTATACTTCAGGGGGGAGAAACCTCCCTCTATAATATCCCCAATAGTTACTTTGCCTATGCAGGGGGGAAAGAAAAGGAAAAAAAAGCACAAAACAATCATTTTTCCACATATTTATTTATCAATTGATCAATTTTTGATGTCTTTATATTAGTGTTGAGATTGAAGTTGTCTCCAATATTATTTTATTCTATTTTATCTTATCTTTCTCTTTCTTTTTGCACTCAGGCATGAGCTGATTTCAGAAGTGAGTCTGTTGTGTGGTGCTCGTTTTTATTGCTGTGGTGCTCACTGGATACTTAATTTGATATTTCTTTTCTGTATTGTGGTGGTGTTTCATTTGCCTTTATCACATCCTCTCTCAAACTGAGGTTGAAATCCTCTGGAAGGACTCCGCCTATTTTCAGCATACTTGACTTCTTTTTTTCCTCTTATTTTGTACCCCAATCTATTGCTTTTTTTTTCCTTCAAACAAAGCCACATAACTCGATTTATCTAGCTCCGTTTCTTAAATAGAGGGTGAGACAGGGGAGGATTCCAGGTCCAAACAGATATATGATCACTAATAGTGAGCTGGACAAAGAGGGGACCACCTACTCTAGCAGTTCGGGGGTAATGGTGTATATGGGTTGCAGAAGGGGACTGGGATGGGGGGAGGACAAATTTGGTGATGGGTATTCCCGATTTTTCTTTTTTTTTTGGTTTTTGGGCCACACCCGGCGGTGCTCAGGGGTTACTCCTGGCTGTCTGCTCAGAAATAGCTCCTGGCAGGCATGGGGGACCATATGGGACACCGGGATTTGAACCAACCACCTTAGGTCCTGGATCGGCTGCTTGCAAGGCAAACATCGCTGTGCTATCTCTCCGGGCCCTATTCCCCTGATTCAATGTTGATATGTACCTAAAATACTACTGTGAAAGATATGTAAGCCATTGTGATCAAAATAAAAATTAAAAAAAAAAAAAAGAAAAGTCAAAGCCATCAGGATCAAAAAGAGGGAGTGAGAATACACGTACAGGCCCAGGGTTTGAGAACATAGAGAAAAGAAAATGAGTTATTGGAGATCCTCAAGGAAAGGTTTTGGATCGGCAGGAGAGAGGGCAGATTTGGTCAAACAAGTGGTACAGGAAGGAACCCAGAGGAAGAAAGAGAAAGTTTTTCTTTGAGAAACTGAAAAGGGCAGTTTCATATTTGGAGTGTAAGACTCAGAATGCCAGGCCACAGGAGATGAGAGAACAGGCAGGCTGAAGGTCAAGAACTTTGGCTTTCACGCACACACAATAGCATTTTAAAAACTGGTGTTCAGGAAATTTTAGGCTTCTGCCAAGGTGAATGATCATGAATGAAGGGAAATGGAATAAGCTGCACTAGGGTGAAGGAAAAGTTCACACATGCTCTGAAGAGAGAGAGGGAGAGAGAGAGAGAGAGAGAGAGAGAGAGAGAGAGAGAGAGAGAGAGAGAGAGAGAGAGACTGTTCTGCTTGTTTGCGGGCAGAATTCCCTGAACAATCTCCTTTAAACGAAGACTACAATTACTACCACAAAGAACAAAGGATTACACACAAATGCAAAGCAATGTATGTATGTGTGTAAGAGAGACAGAGAGAAAGAGATAGGAAGGGGAGAGAGATATACATACAGTCTAATAGTCACATATACACAATTCAAAATAATAGTTAATGACTGAACTGCGGGTGTAGTTCAGTGATAGGCCATGCTTGTTTGTTTAGGCTGGGCTTGATATTCAACCCAGAAAAATACATATATTGTTAAATAAAATAATGAACATAAATAAAAATAATGTGCACAATACATGTTTGGGGAGGTAGAGAGAGGGAAAAGGAGAGAGAGAGAGAGCACAGGCACTCCCCACATATATCCCTGGGAATCAAACTATGGTCCTTTGAACCTTGGGGGCCAGACCATGAACTTTTCCTTCTTCCATTTTTTTTTTTTTTTCGTTTTTGTGGGCCACACCCATTTGATGCTCAGGGGTTACTCCTGGCTAAGCGCTCAGAAATTGCCCCTGGCTTGGAGGGACTATATGGGACGCCGGGGGATCAAACCATGGTCCTTCCTTGGCTAGCGCTTGCAAGGCAGACACTTTACCTCTAGCACCACCTCACCAGCCCCTCCTTCTTCCATTTTTATGTAGCTGGGGTTGACCTCCTTGTATCAGTATGCAGTTCTGCAAATCTATCCTTGCCCCACCCTACAAGGCATACTGACCCCTCACGTGCCTTACTATCTCACTTATTTCCCTCCAAATATTTGGTTTGATATGTTTTCTTCATTCATAACTATGGTTTCTTCTCCCCTTCCAAGTGTCTTCATAGGGAATTTGTCTTTCTCTGATGACATTACCCAGTGGTTGATTTTGTGTGAGGAGATGGGTCTCTCAGAGGGATCCAGAAACCACTCTGCAATTTGCAGCCAGTCAGGCCAGCCCTTAATGCAAGGAATTAAGGATGCAATGACTACTCAGGCCCAGTGGTACCAAGCATTCCCAGAGCACCTCCCTGGAGGTGGTGGGGTCTCCAGGACTCCATCAACTAGCCTCATGTTTCTAGGGTCTAGCTCAGGTTGGATGCAACCAAGGCAAGCATCCAAACCCATAGACTCTTTCCCTGCACCCTGGCAGCTTTTTAATAATAATTTCCCAATGACCTTTTATTGTTTCTTCTCATTGTCTTTCACCCTCTCTTTTTTTTTCTTTATTGATTCTGATTTATACCAGTATTATTGCTTATCACAGAAAAGCAGTAAGCAAACAGAAGAAGACAAAAGAAAATGTCACTGGAAATCTGACCTTTCACCTTTAAAATAATCAGAGTCAACATTTTGATACTCAGAGATCAAGAAAAGGAGAATTCTTTTTATAAATATATGTAATTTTTTGGTTGGGATCTTTAAAAGTAATAAAAAATTGGCTTGTTGCAAGTTAAAATTTAATCTGTTTTTTATCTCTTTTTGATTTGGGGGTCACATCTAGCAGTCTTGGGGTGATTCCCAGATTAATGTCCAAGGTTTGCTTCTAGCAATGCAGGGCATCAAACCCAGGTTACTTGCATACAGAGCTGGTTCTCCTTACTGTTGAACTATCTCTTCCTGGGAAATATAACACTCTTGACAAATATTTTGCTATTAGAGAAACAAAAACAAAGGGAGCTGGAGAGATAGTACAGTGGATAAGTCACTTGCCTTGCATGGGCCTCACCCAGGTTCAATCCCTGTCATTCCATATCTCCTCCACACATCCCCAGGAATAATTCCTAAGTACAAAGCCAGGAGTAACCCCTGAACATCGCTAAGTGTTAGACACACACACACATACACACACACACACACACACACACACACACACACACACACAAATGCCTGGTTCTAGAGAACTAATATAGCAAGTAGGAAGGACACTTGCCTTGCATGCAACCAATCGATGTTCAATCCCCAAAACATTATAAGGTCCCTCAACCCCTACCAGGAGTGGTACCTGAGTACAGAGCCAGGATAAAGCCTTGAGCATAGGCAGATGTGACTCAACAAAACAAAACAAAAATTAAATAAACAGAAAGTAAAAAACACAGTGTGTTCTTACATGATAATTCACAAGTCCTTGGGGGAAAAAAAGACTGAATTGAAACTTTGCTGGATGAGTAGGAGGAGAGAGATTTGGAGTAGGAATGAGTAGGAAATCAAAGAAATTTATAAGTAAAAGGAGGCAGCCAATGTGGACAATCTAGAAGTGGTGAGATAGAAGGAAGTGACAGAAATTTAGGTTGGGGCCAGAGCAGGTGGTGCAAAGACAGAGCATGAGGCACAAGGCCCTTCCTAAAAGCAGTCCCAGCAGACTACAGGTTTTAGGGTCACTAAAGAGTGTCCAAAGAAAAGAAGAGGCCAGGGGGCCGGGCGGTGGCGCTAGAGTTTAGGTGCCTGCCTTGCCTGCGCTAGCCTTGGACGGACCGCGGTTCGATCCCCCGGTGTCCCATATGGTCCCCCAAGCCAGGAGCAACTTCTGAGCACATAGCCAGGAGTAACCCCTGAGCATCACCGGGTGTGGCCCAAAAACCAAAAAAAAAAAAGAAAAGAAAAGAAGAGGCCAGCAGCAGAGATGGCTTCTGGACCCTACCTGAGTCATGTCCAGGAGATGTTCCTTCCCTCCAAGAAGGCTGCAAGAGAGTTCCCCTGCTATCCTGCAAGCTTAAGCCCCCTGTCTTAGAAAGTCAAGGATGAGACCCTTTTCCAGACATTGCCCCCATGACAGGCTCTCATCCCTCCCACATTCTCCCCAGGGCCAATTAGCAGAGCCCAGAGAAGGAGCAATCAGAGGAGGGAGCTGAGCACGGAGAACATGGTTTATAATTAGGTGGCCTAATCACCTGTGAAAATTGTGTATTTCTTATGATCGATGTGCTAAATGGCTCAGGTTTAATTAAGTTCTGCTGACTCCTTTCCTTTGAAGGCCCACTCAAGTGTGATTCACAGCTCACCCCATTAATATTGGGGAGAGAAGCAACTTCTCCTCACCCCCTCACAGCCCCTTGCCTGCCCAAGGATGATGCCCTTAGCTAACACAGTTGAGGATGGGGTTACTACCTGCTACTCTGCTGCACGACCTAACAGTGGTCGGCAACCCGCGGGTTTCTGTGTGGATACTTGCATGCAGAATATTCTCAATAAAAACTTGTTGAAACTAAAAACAGTGTACCATCCTATGTATTTTCGGTTTTAAAAATGTGACTCTCGAAATACATTTCAATCGTGGTTTTGGCGAGATTTGGCTCAGTTGAAAAAAAAAAGTTGCTGACCACTGACCTAGAACCTGGTCAGTTTTCACTTGCAATTCACTGCTCCTTCCGGGGCTCAGGAGAAGAAGGGGGGCTAAGCAAAATCTGTCGAAGCAGAATCTGGAATACTTCAGTCTTTTGGTATTTAAGACTCTCCACCTGGCTCTGTGGATATGTGGGGTCAGACTTTCTGAGTGTGCAAACCCCTATCATCCATAGTATTGTAAAGCTCAGTGCCCTTTAAAAAAAAACTCTTTTAAGAATAATTGTTTTGAAAGATTCTCAATCCATATATTGGGGGCCCCTGCCACCCTTGATAATATTTCATTTTCATGTTCTTGTTTAATGAAGTCCCTCCTGGTTCTCTAATTCTGTGCCCCACGCTTTATGTTCTGCTCTCTGTGCCTCATACTTTATTCATTTTATTTCTCTCAGGTCACCCACTGAGGTCTGAAATACACCTCTAAGCCCTCTGAACCCCCTCCCAAGAGGGAATTGGTGTAGCCTCTTGCCTACAAAGGGAAAACAGAATTAAAGATGATCTTCTTGCCAAAGCTGACCCCTGGTCACTGCTTCTCCCCATCAGCTCTGCCCTGTGCCATGGACAGGTCCATTCAGAGTCACTACCTGTAGAGGTTGAATAGGTAGGGTATTTGCCTTGCACATGGCCAACCCTGGTTCAATCTCCAAAACTCCATATTGTCCTCCAAGTCAGCCGGAAATGGTCCCTGAGTGAAGAGCCAGGAATAAGACATGAGGAAAAGCCAGGTGTGGCTCTTCAAAAAATATATGATTATTCAGAGTTCCTCTCCTTCAATGGAGATGCCTCTTTCTCTAGATATCAGCTGAGAGAAGTGTGTGGTACGTTCTTCCCCTCTGACTTCCCTCCCCAATACTTCTAGTCCCTGACACCATCAAAGTTGGCCTGATCCCTGAGAGCTATTCTTTTGCCTAGAGCAATATGACCATTAAAGGAAGCTGTAATTCCTGGAGAAAGTTAAACTCTAAAACATGACTTTGGGGGGTACAGAGAGATAGCTCATTGTGTTGGGTACATGATGCAAGAGGCCAAGTTCAGAGTCAAGGGGAGTTCCTGAGGGCCACCTGGTCTGCGAAGTGCAAGGGTATAAAAGTTTAAACTAAGCTACATATTTTTTCAAGAATCTAGTGAGAACAGCTATAAGGCAGTTGACTAATAGGACTTTGTCTGGTGATTAAAATTTTTTCTTTATGTACACTTTCCAACATTGTAACCCCTGACCATGTGTGTATATTTAATTATGGCTACTAGGACTGAGTAATGAATTTTTTTATTTTATTTATTTTTTATTTTCTTATTTCTACAGCCACCTGTAGACTACCATATCGCACAATAGAGTTCCAAGGAGTTCATCTGCTCCTCATGTTAGAGCTCACCAGTCATATTCTGGGGAGACCCACTCTAAGAGAGTAACCTCTCCCTTACACTCTACATTTCTCCAAGTTGAATCATTTGATCTAGGTTAACTTCCCATGAAGATACATAGGAGGACAATTAATTCTGCCTATTGACTTTCCAAGAACCCAACTGTCTGATTTTGTTTTCTTTTTAATATATGTTTTTTCCATTTACTGTTTTGTTTGTTTGGGGCATGTCTGGCGGTGCTCGGGAGTCAGTTCTGGAAATGCCCAAGGACCATACTCGGTACTAAAGATTGAATCAGGGTCCACCATATGCAAGACAAGAGCTGTATCTTCCCTCCTCACTAACAGTTCTGCTGAAGATACTCTGGTGCTCTAATTCCTGCTAGCTAATCTATTTGGGGACTCATTCTGCATCTTCCCACACTTATGCACTCCTCTTTATTCCCTGGAGAAATCCTCAAGCTATTAGAGACACATCAAACCTCTCTACACCCCATTATTATCACCCCTGCCACCATCTTCATCATCATCTTTCAAAGGCAAACATTTATCCTGGGGCTATAGAATTCAAATCAAATGATAATGACTAGTTTTCAAACCAGTCTGTAACGTGTCAGACAACACCTGTTCATGAAGATAACCTTTACACTCCTGTGCAGAATAGGATTTAAATCCCTTTTGTTCTTCATTCCAACGTGGAAGCTTTGAAATCATTATTTTCTTAAGCCACTTGTACTTAGTCCTGATTCCCTACATTTCCTTCAGAGGGAAAGAAAAGAGAATGCAACTTATTATTGTTATGAACAATATCCTTCGACAAATCTTCTGTTCTCTGTGTTGCTTTCTTTCCTGTCCGCAGTTTCACATGCCATGTTCCTTTTCTGCACCCTCCATTGAGGAGTTCCATATTCTCAGAAGAATCCCACATCAACCTGCCCATTCATTTCATTTGGTGCTATTATTATTTGTTTATCACTTTACAGTTGCAAAAATAATAGAGAATGGCACTTTCTCGTGACTGTCATCTAAAGTTGCCAAATGCTGACCTCTTGATGAAAGAAATGAATGAACAACAAGCTGTCAGCACAGATTATTTTTTTTGCCTCCTATAGACAGGATCTCAATGCCTCTGAGAAACTAGCTACAGAGAAAACATCCCAGAAGAGCTTAGTGACTTACCTGTAAACAAGCAATATCAAACATATTATTTTCTGCATGCCAAGGGGATAGTCCTGGGAATGGATGAGGATCTGGGGACATTGGTGGAGGAAATTTTACATTGGTGGTGAGATTGCTCTTTGAATAAATGTATTATGAGGAAATATGTAATACCTGGTCTTTAAATAAAGTAATTTCTAAAAAACAATATTCTAAAAAAAGAGGAGAAGGGGCATAAAGAAAAAGCCTGGTGAGAAATTAACAATGGTCAGTCTCTACTTCAATTCTGATTCCATTCAGCATCACCTATTAAATACAACACAAGATGACACATAAAGTAAGTGTTTAGTCAGAATTTAGTTAGACTGAATAAATAGTAATAAATAAATAATAATACTTAAAATATATAAAAATAAATAAAATAAATAAACAGCAGACAGGGAGGATGCTTTTTAACACGCAGCCAAGTCAAGTTTGATCCCTAGGACTCCATCTGGTCCCACAAGTTCCATCAAGAGTTATCTCTGAATGCAGAGCCAGGATTACGCCCTGACCACTGCTCAATGTAGCCCCAAATTTTTTTAAGTTGAGTAATGTTTATTTATTAAAACAGGCTGAATAGGAAGCTTAATAGGCTAGAGCTTTTGATTTGCATGCAGAAGCCTAGATTCACTACCCAGTACCACATGGTCCTAGAGATCACAAAGGGTGACCCCCCCAAGCACCAAACTGAGAGTAGTCCTTGATCACCCCCTAATTTTATGAATATTATAATAATTAATGTGATTTAAAATATTTTAAATAAAGGGACCAAAGAAATAGTAGAGAAATTAAGCTGCTTCCATTGCATGCAGCTGAACCTTGTTTGATCCCAGCACCAATTATGGTTGCCACACCACCATAAATGACCCCTGAGCTCAGAACCCTAAGCACCAATCAGTGGGTGTAGGTCAAAACAAACGAACAAAAAAATCAAGCACAAAATAGTTCTGAATTGAAGATGGACTAGAGCGGGTTAGAGAAAGAGCAGTATTTCTGCCCATGGGGGCTCACAAATCTATGGGTTGCTCCAATGAGGTCAGAATGATTGCATCTCTGCCTTCCATGCCCTTGGTGCTTCCAAGAGTCTGCAAAGTGCAAAAAGCATTTTGAAGGAATTTTATGAAATGGATTAACAGTGAAAATGAAAGGGAGAGGGGAGACTAAAAGCTGACTGAAGTGCATCTCCAAATAAAGTAACAGGGCTAGGGACCAGAGAGATAGCATGGAAGTAGGGTGTTTGCCTTGCATGCAGGAGGACGGTGGTTCAAATCCCAGCATCCCATATGGTCCCCTGAGCCTGGCAGAAGCAATTTCTGAGTGTATTGCCAGGAGTGACCCCTGAGCGCTGCCAGGTGTGACCCAAAAACCAAAGAAAAGGGGAGGGGGCTAGAGATTACTTCAAGTTACAAAAATTGCCTCTGCCAGCAGTCTCCTAAGGAAACCAAATCTTCTCTCTCCTCTCTGAACATCCTTACTAAACAAACTCAAACTCATACCCCAGGAAAGTTTAATGGCTAGTGGGATATGCGTGTGACAGATGGATGGAGAGATGGATAAAGGATGATAGATAGGGAGAGAGAGAGAGAGAGAGAGAGAGAGGTGTTCTTTATAAGACTGAAATCCAACTATGATCATATTTGTAATCAAAGTGTTTAAATAAAGATATTATTTAAAAAATAAAAATAGGGAACCCGGAGAGATAGCACAGCGGCATTTGCCTTGCAAGCAGCTGATTCAGGACCAAAGGTGGTTGGTTCGAATCCCGGTGTCCCATATGGTCTCCCGTGCCTGCCAGGAGCTTTTTCTGAGCAGACAGCCAGGAGTAACTCCTGAGACTGCTGGGTGTGGCCCAAAAACCAAAAATAAATAAATCAATCAATAAATAATAATAAAAATAGGGCCAGTGAGATGGCGCTAGAGGTAAGGTGTCTGCCTTGCAAGCGCAAGCCAAGGAAGGACCGTGGTTCCATCCCCCGGCATCTCATATGGTCCCCCCAAGCCAGGGGCAATTTCTGAGCACTTAGCCAGGAGTAACCCCTGAGCATCAAATGGGTGTTGCCCGAAAAACCAAAAATAAATAAATAAAATAAAAATAAAAAAATTTTCTCGACATTAAAAAATAAGTGAGTATTTTTATGTGTTTAATTTTGGTTTGAGGACTTTGTTCCAAGAAGACTAGAGTTACAACCCTGTTCTCAGAAATTTATGACCAGGAAAAGAAACCCACTGTCACCTCATGTGTGCCTCATGCAAAGTAAATACATAAGAAATGCAAAAGTGGGGCCAGAGCAATAGCGCAGCAATAGGGTGCTTGCTTTGCACGTGGCTGACCCAGTACAGTCCTGGGTTCGATCCCACAATGGTCCCCTAAGCCAGGAGCGATTTCTGAGTGCATAGCCAGGAGTAATCCCTGAGCGTCACAGGGTGTGGCCCAAAAACAAACAAACAAAAAAATTATTTCTGGCAGTGCTCGGTGGATCATATGGAATGCCAGGGATCAAACCCAGGTCAGTGGTGTAAAAAGGCAAATCCCTACCCACTATACTATTGCTCTGGCTTCACATGTTCAAATTCTTAATAATTTTATGTTTGTGCTTTCTAAGAGAAGTTCACTGAACCCAGGAGTCAGACATCAGGGTCTTGGAGCCTCAATTTATAACAACTGATGCTTTCACTACCTCCCTGTTTCCCTAGGATGGGTACCAAACCTATTTGTCCACTGGACCAGCAACTACAGCTGGTACATCCTATAAAGAATCAAATGGGTGGATGGAGAGTGGTGCAAGTTAGATAGGATCAGATATATATCAGCTCACATCAAGAATGGGTGGTCCATAACTTGAACCATCTAGTTCCGCCTCTCAAATTGAGAGTGAAATCATGGAGGGTACCACAAACAAACAGTTGTATGATCATTAAGTAGTAAGCTAGACACAGGGACCACTTACTCTAGCAGCCCGGCAGGTAAGGGTGAGGGATATGGGATGCAAGCTGGAAATGGGGGTGGAGGGACAACTTTGGTGATGGGAATTCCCCTGATTCAATGTTAATATGTACCTAAACTATTACTGTGAAAGATATGTAATCCACTTTGGTCAAAATAAAAATTATTACAAAAAAAAAAAAGAATACCAGAGGAAAAACAAAAGAATGGATGGTCCCTGGATCCCTGTGAGAGTCTGCACCATCCTGTTAGTATTTCTGTGTCACAAGGAATATAACCTTCTATAACACCTTGACAGGTAGAGAATCTGAGAAAGAAAAATGTTTTAAGGTTTTTTTAAGAAGACCACATTTTTCTTTTGCATAGGTCCCACAGATGGTGTAGTTGACCTTGAGTAGATAGAAGGTAGATAGGAAGAATGGAAACAAGTTGTAAGGGGTTGACTACTGTGGTGGTAAGTCTTCACTTTGGGGCCAGAGGTAAGGCATTTGCCTTGCATGTGATGACTCTACTTCTTACTTTGCCACTGCAGATAATCCCTTGAACACTCTCAGGGATCACTCCAGAGCTAAGAGTAATCCCTAAGCACTGCTGAGTGTGACCCCAAAACAAGTAATTCCCCACTTTGTAGACTGACTTTGACCGATCCTCTGGAAAGGTCCCTATGACCATTATTTTAGAACTTACAGGCTACAGGGTCTATCTTGCAGTGAATCAACTCTGACATTATAGCAAAAGTAAGCACAGATGATACATACACAACTGGACAGATTGTGTACCAATGCAGCTTTATTTATAAGCAGACAAAGGTCTGAGATGACTCTGGGGCAAGTTTGCCATTCTTTTTTATAGGCAAGGAGTAAATAGTGAAGGCCACAAAAAACAAACAACCAGATAAATTTTTAGAAAGCCATGTTGGACTCACAAGCCACGATGGATGGAAAGAAAAAAGTCAACATAGAGGCAGAATTTGTAGAAAAGAGATTGGCAAATCTCAAAGCATGAGGCAACAGGGAGCTAAGACTCAATTGTGACAGCAGGTATTAAAGGGGAGAGATGAAGTATCACAACTTTCATATGCCAACACTGAGGTTAATCACCCAATGTGGCCTCTTCCATCCAGAGGAGAAGAAGAGCAAACGGAGGGTCCGAACCACCTTTACCATAGAGCAGCTGCATGAGCTGGAGAAGATCTTTCACTTCACCCACTACCCAGATGTTCAGACCCGCAATCAGCTGGCAGCCAGGATCAACCTCCCAGAAGCTCGGGTGCAGGTATGAACCATTCTCTTCCCACCTTGAGAGGCATCCCCACACCAAGGCACCATGGGTAAGAACCCATGGAACCTGATCCCTTCAGGGCTGCTTGAACACAAACTTCCATCCTATTAATACTGTATTTGTCAAATATCACCATCCTTCCAAGAATTCCCTCTGTGAGAGAACATCAATGGGGGGCAATGGCATCTCACATGAACATGGATATCCACTTCCATATACTTTCTCTCACTCAACAAGAGCTACAGAATGTCATCCACCATGACCATCTACCAATGGTCCTCAAACTACGGCCCTCGGGCCACATATTGTATTTATTCCCATTTTGTTTCTTCACTTCTAAATAAGATATATGCAGTGTGCATAGAAATTTGTTCATAATTTTTGTTTTTACTATAATCTGGCCCTCCAACAGTCTGAAGGACAGTGAACTGGCCCCCTGTTTAAAAAGTTTGAGGACCCCTCAGTGGTTCTCAAACAACAGCCCATGGGCCACTTATTGTATTTGTTTCCATTTTGTTTCTTCACTTCAAAATAAGATATATGCAGTATGCATAGGAATTTGTTCATAGTTTTTGTTTTTACTATAGTCCAGCCTTCCAACACTCTGAGGGACAGTGAACAGGCCCCCTGTTTAAAAATGTTTGAGGACCACTGAAGACCAAAGATCAACAAATGTATTTTAGGACTGGAGCAATAATACAGAATACAAGAATAATACAAGAATGACATCTGCCTTTCACATGACCAACCTGGGTTTGATCCCAGGCATACCAGATAGTCCCCTGAGCACAACCAGAGTGATTTTTAAATGTACAGTCATGAGTAACCCCTGAGCATCACCGGTGTGGCCCCAAAACAAAATTCAAAAGTTGTGTTCAGTAAAGGGTCAGAGGGCAATTATGGGATACATGGTCAAGATGTGAGCAAAATTACATTGCTATTGCAACTATTCAACTCCCCAGCACTCCACAACTCTCACAGCTCCTCTTAGAACAAGTGTCTGGCAACATTCCAAGAAAATTTTATCAGAAACCAGTAAAATCCAAATTTTGTATAATTTGCAAGGATCACAAGATGTCTTCCTTTGGTTGGTTGTGTGTGTGTGTGTGTGTGTGTGTGTGTGTTTCCTCTCCCACTCATTTACAAATGTGAAAACTATTCTTAGCTCATGGACCCAATTGCTCAAGGTGAGGAGGGAAGATTTAGAAGATTTAGTCATTGGCACAAACTTGATGTAGAGTATAGACTTGCAGGGGTCTCAAACTCGCAGCCCAAGGGCCATTTGCGGCCCTCCATATAACGTTTTGTGGCCCTGCCCAGAGGAATCTTTTTTTGTTTTGTTTTAGTTGTTTGGATCACACCCCCCAATGTTCAAGGCTTACTACTGACTTTGCACTCAAGGATCACCCTGACTTTGCCTCCTGTGGCCCCCAGGTAAATTGAGTTTGAGACCCCTGGTATAGAGGGTAGATAATAGAAAAGAGTGAAAGGGGCCCTGGACCACACATACACCAGCATTTGGTTGAAGCTCCAGTAGTTTAATATGTAATTTTTAATTTGTTCCCCCACACCATGATTGTAGCTTCACCCCTGGTTAGAGAAAGTCAACACTGGGCCCTTACCAAGCAAGGTCTTGTCCATGTTCTGCCTCTTCACATAATCCCAATTTTGCAAGTAATGTTCTAGTGGCTCCAGAGTCAATTGTTTCTTTATTGGTTCACTCACCAAAACAATTTTTCTAAGTCCATTTATTTTTTCTCAGCAAAGGCAATCAGATTTGTTCAAATGGAAACCTTGAACCAGATCAACACCCCACCCTTTATTTCCTCTCGTTAAGGGCTATGGCTTACACACACCCCTCCCCAACTTGACTTCTCACCCTTTGGCTTCCCTCTTGGAATCAATCACCAGTTAAGTCATCAGTACTCATGGCTGCTTCAGCAGAAGAACCAAATGTAACAGGCACATGTCAGGGACAATCAGGGATTTGTGGTTGCAGAAAACTCACTATGTTCCAACTCTAAATGCCCAGGGGGCCCCCCACAGTGGCAAGCAAATGACTGGCCATCAGGAACAATCCTGAAACATATGAGTCTCATTAGGTCTACATGGTAGGCATCACATCACTTGAAGCTTTCCCCTACAACAATAAAAATTTTGCCCTTGGTAATCAGATGGGACTGCAGTTCTGGGGCTATTAGGCTAAAGTTGGAGAGTTTTTGCAACAATCCCAAGCAGAGCTTTGCAGCTCTTTTTATTTTTTTTTTTCTGTCTGCACTGCTTCTGCATGAATCTCACCCCAGCCCTCCATATAGGCATGAAACCTCATGATATTTGGTCTCCTTTCAATATAGCTGACCTCCAGATCCAAAAAAACTCTAGATGCCAGGGCATTTTCTCAACTGTAGTAAGGCACAGCTAAGGGCAAGGGGCACAAAGTTTAACATGGAGAAACTCCTTCTGCTTCTCTTCACCCTCTCTTGCTCTCATCTCAGATCTGGTTTCAGAATCAGCGTGCCAAGTGGAGGAAGCAGGAGAAGACTAGCAGCCTGGGGGCCCCCCAGAAGTTGAGTGAAGTCACAAGTCCGGATGTAGTTGTAAGTGTTTCAGACATCAATGAAGGGTGCTAGGAACCAGAGTCTGGACTCCAGACTCAGATGTGAGAAGAACAGAGGTAAAGAGGAATCTCTGTGTACAGGGGAGAAATAATATTTGGGGGGGGGGAAGGTGCTTGCTTGCCATGAATGCCACAGATCTAAATTATATCACCATCATTAAATATGGTTCTTGCCATGAGCCCCACCATGAAGGATCCCTGAGCACTGACCCAAAAGAAGCACTGAATCTCTAGGTGTGACTCCAAAAACCATAAATAATATTTTTAAACAAGTGCATGGGGGAGAGGACATACAATGAGAATTAGTCAGGACACAGAACCTCTCTGTCCCCATGTCCCTCATTTCCTGAATAATTGTGGACTGTACCCAGAACAGGGGCATAGAGCAAAGAGCAGAGCAGTGTGGTTAGACCTAGGGGCTCTGGACTTAGTGTGCCCAAGTTCAAATCCCAGATTGGCACTTTACAGGGTCACTTAGAGTCACAGTGTCCCTTGGTGGACAGGAATAGCACCTTTACGAGGTATAGATGGGGTCCTGATGGGCTACTTTCCCAAGTGGCTGAGAAAGAAAGAATTGCTTGAAAGAGCTACGAAACCATTAGCGGTCCACTGAGTTCTGACATTTCAATGAGTGCCAGCTGCTAACAAATAGAATAAATGGATGATCCAAGGCCTTCAAGGCCTCTAAGTGGGACTCAAAGAGGAAAGGGCTTTTTGTTCTTTGGTTTGGTTTATTTGCTTTGGGTTTTGTTTTGGAGCCACAGCCAGCGATGCTCAGAACTTACTCCTGGCTCTGCATCATGAATCACTCCTGAGTGATTCATGAGGAGAATGGCTTTTTATTTAATTATTCATTACTAAAGCCCAAACTGGGGTTGTACTTTTCCAAGTCCAGCCATAGCTGAAAGGGACACTAAGGGCAGATTTCTGAGCCCTGACATGCAGTTGTCCCCATCTGATCCCCCTTCTCACCCCAGGAGATAATATGAGAGACTGTAGGACAGACTCATGACTCTCTCTTGCCATCCCTCCTGACAGCGGCCACTGCAACCATCACCAGTACTGCCTGGGTCAACCCCTCTTACCTGCTGCTACCAACCACCTCAAGGTCAACTGGCCTCCATCTGGTTTCCCGCCAAGTTCACCCTCCTCCCATGCCAGCCCTGGGAGACAGCGCCTCTCCAGGGACCTCTCAACCAGCAGACCTACGTCCCAGCACTCTGCCTCCTCCCCGTTCCACACCCCAAATGGAGCAGTGCTTGTGTGACTTCCACCTAAAGAACTGGGACCTAGGAAGCCAAAATCCTCTCCAGGGAAAGGCAAGTGACAGGAAGGTGGCCACATGGGATCAGCATCCCTCTCCAATGATGCCCAATCACCCAGAAAGCCACTCTGAGCCTGTGCCTTCGAATGTCTCAGCAAGGAAGCTATTGTGAACATGTCTCTTGGAACGGTAGTTAATGAGTTACAGGGACACTGTTAGGAGCTTGCTTTGCCTGAGAACAGCAAACAATGCAGAAAGGAAGCTGCTCTCAGTCTGGGCCTCAATAGCTTCCTCATATTCAGCCACTAAGAACCAGAGTGTTCATTCTTCTATCCTTCCTGGGTGAATAAATAACTAACAGCAGCCACACAAGATCTCAGAATGAGCCCTGAGAGCAGGGGTGGATCATCCTCTGGCTTGCTGGGTAACCTTCCTCTGGCCCCCATATGTCATCTGAGGCAATTGTATCTCTGCAGAACCTTCTGGACCTTACCTAGGTGAGATGAAGCTGCAAGAAGAGAAATTTATGCCTGTTTCCATGATGAATACAGTATTTGCCGGCATATAAGACGACCCCCTAATTTTGCAGTTAAAACATAGGTTTAGGCCTATATTCGCTGTATCAGACAGAACATTCCTGTGCTACAACTGAATGTACCACAGTGACCCAATCACAACAAGCAAAGGTTCAGAGGTTATACTGTCATAGACTTCCCCTCTGACTCTGGCCAATCTGAGCAGGCTTTTGACAGTGTGGATTTGGGTCCAGAATATTGTCTAATCTGCATGCATAAAAAGCCTGCTTGGGTTGCTGAGTTAGAGAGGCGGTCCAAGCAGCCTTGCAGTGATTGGTGCCAGATCGAGTTGGAAAATTTGTTTTGTAGCAATATTCAGACAATTTTCGTTTAGCGGCATTTTGAAACATTTTGGGGGGGATATACTTGGCGTATAAGACGACCCCCGATTTTCGGTTGACTTTTTTTTGTTTCAAAAGTCGTCTTATACGCTGGAAAAGCACTTAGGTAGAGTTCTAGGCCTGGAACTAGATTTATTCATGAACATCCGAGTCTACCTCTCTTGGAGCTGAGTCCAAGAGTCTTTTCCACTTTGGTTCAAGAGAAAGTACAGGCACACCCCTCAAAAAAAAAATAACATTTGCACAATGTCTAGTGCTTTGGGGCTACATCAAATACATTTTGTATGGCTGTATGTGAATGTCCTAAAATGAGAGAGAATGATAAAGTTGGGGAAGGGAATTATGTTCATTTGAACAGGGTTTAATGTCTTGTTATTCTTCTGTCTATGAGGGTGGGATATTGTTGTTGAAAGATAGAAATGAGCCTATCGAGTCATAGTATAGAAGGCAGGGTGCTTGCCTTGCATGCAGTCAACCTAGGGTTGATCTCTGGTATCCCATATGATCCCCAAATCCCAACAGGAGTGATTCCTAAGCACAGAGCTAAGAGTAAGCACTCAGCATAGCCAAGTGTGACTCAAAAGCCAAATATATATAAATTAAATAAAGACCAGAATAAAAGGCAAGAAGGGCCGGAGACATAGCATGGAGGTAAGGCATTTGCCTTGCATGCAGGACAGTGGTTCGAATCCCAGCATCCCACATGGTCCCCCGAGCCTGCCAGAAGTGATTTCTGAGCGTAGAGCCAGGAGTAACCTCTGAGCACTGCTGGGTGTGACCCAAAAACAAAACAAAACAAAACAAAAAAAGAATAAAAAGCAAGAGTTTCAGCTCTTAGGAATTTATTCCCTAAACTGAACAGAAGAGGCAGGATGGGCCTACTCCATGCACCTCAGGCTATGGTTTCCTTGGGCTCTGCTGACTCTCTGTGGAGGCTTGGGCAAACCACAAGCCATTCCCAAGCCTGGCTTTGCACATCTAAGAAAAAGAGGAGCTGCTCCCACCTCTGCACCTGAGTGGGTGGTTCTGAAAGGAGAGGAAGGAAGGTGCTTTACAAACTATGGAAGGTCTATCCTGGGCAAGGATATTGTCATTATGAATATTCCCCGGGAAAAATGGCTGCTACAGGTACCAGTTCTGAAACTAAAAATGTTTGCTCACATGAAGACCTCTGCGAGCTGTCCGAGAGTCCCGACTCTCTTGGGAGTTGGACCACCTTGATGGGAAGATACACTCTCTAATTTCCTGTGCAACCTTGCCTTCTCCTCTGTAAATTGGAGGCACAAGGCAATCATTGCTTTCAGAAGGGCCACATCCCAGCCCCCTCCCCCTCCAAGATACGAATGTACTTGGCAAACAGAAATGCCAAACCAGAGCTTGAGAAATAGTCCTGGGATTTCAGTGCTTACCTTGCACATGAGCAACCTGGTAGCCCCTGTGATCTCTCAAGCACGGCCAGGAGTGATCCCTCAGCACAAATCTAGGACTAAGACCTGGGCACATTAACTAAGCCTTTTTCCCCATAATGCTCTCTTCCAAAAGATGACAAAACCAGTCCAAGCTCAGGAATGTTCTTATTGATGCCTGGTTTCTAAGAAGCTCAGAGCAACAGGAAAAGGCAGGGGTGTGGGACCCAGGGGTGAACCATCTCAAAGGCAGGCAATCCTAGCTGACTTGGGTGACTGTTGTTGCAGTAACCAGTTTTCATTCTGTTCAGGATAATTCTTTTTTGCTGGTGCTTGTTACTCATAGAATCTAAGTGTGTCTGAATTGGTCCCTTACCTACCTGTTCTCCACCCAAGGGGATGGTCTTTCTCTTCCTAATAAAGATCTCATGTCTCAGGGAGAAAAGGCTTGCAGTTTCGTTTTTCCACAGCTAGTGGGTCTGCCTGCTAGTATCTCTTGCTAGGAGTGGAAGGTTTGTGGTAGAATATTCCTGGACCCATTTTATTTCCCTTAGTTCTGTGTGGATTATTTCCTGCATTGCTCTTTGCTCCCAGAACCATGTCTCCCCAATCCCTTGGGATTAGGGCATAAGACTTCCGCTTTAGGCTGGTACCCAGTTCAAGGCCTTAAATTTGAGTGTGCAAACAAAACTTCTGACTTTCCTATTTGCTTTTGGTGTTGTTGGAAATGCATTCTAGTATCTTCTTTATTATAGGTTCTCCAGGCACTTCTTTCTGATTTCAACTCAGGCACACTTGAGGGATGGAGACAGAGTGCAGGGATTCAACCACTTGCCTTGGTATAGAGCTGACCACTGTTCCCTCCCCAGTGCTGCATAGCTAAGCATACTGCATTCTCCTGAGCACAGAACCAGGAGTAACTCCTCTTTTTACCCTCAGTCATCTTTGCTATCAGAAGGGTGGCTTTGTGAAAATATTCCTCCAGATACTACTACATAATCTCAGGAGCTACCAGAAAGACTAGAACTAGTCTTCATAGCCCCTGCTGGCATGTGCTGAGTGCCAACTGCTCTGGCCTTGGGTGCACCCCCTGGATCAACCCCCCATTATGAACCAGCCCCCCCCCACATTTCATCATGTCCTCTCTCCACTTTCCAGGTTATCCTTCTTGAGTGAGGAGAAATGCTGATATTTCACACACACACACACACACACACACACACAGAGCAGGCCTGAGAAAGGGAAGTCACAGCTGAGTTGGCAGGTACCCAAATTTCCCCATAAAGGGGAGAGACTCAGGTCTCCCACTCACTATACTGTTGTGGGTGTTCAAAAAAAAGGGTGCCAGAGAGATAGCACAATGGGTAGGGCACTTGCCTTGCATGCAGCTGACCAGGGTTCAATCATTGACATCCATCTAGTCTCCTGAACCTGCCAGAAATGATTTCTGAGCACAGAGTGAGGAGTAACCCCTGAGTATCATTAGGTGTAACCCAAAAACAAAAAAAAAGCAATTTTAGGGGCTGGAGAGATAGCATGGAGGTAAAGCGTTTGCCTTTCATGCAAGAGGTCATCGGTTCGAATCCCAGCGTCCCATATGGTCCCCTGTGCCTGCCAGGAGCAATTTCTGAGCATGGAGCCAGGAGTAACCCCTGAGCACTGCCGGGTGTGACCCAAAAACCACAAAAAAAAAAAAAAAAAAAAAAAAAAAAAAAGCAATTTTATATATTTTTAAAATATATTCTATTGTATATTTTATATACTGTATTATATTTTAAATATATTTTATTATGGGGGCCAGGGAGAGTACAGTGAGCAGGGCATTTGCCTGGCATGTGGCCCACCTAGGTTTGATCCCCAGCATTGTATATGGTCCCTCAAGCCCACTAAGGAGTGATTTCTGAGTGCAGAGCCAGAATTAACCTCTGAGCCCTGAGCACTGCAGGGTATGGCCCAAACACCAAAAAAAAAAAAAATATATATATATATATATATACACACACACATTGTATATATTGCATCATAAATTTTACATATAACATGTTATGTTTTTCAAGTCTATACTACCATATGCTCTATTTTGTATACTTAATCCAGGTCTAGATGATAGAACATACTATTGCTATTGTATGTTATAGTATACTATTGTATACAGTAGTATGTATTTTATATACAGTAGAAGAATATAGTGCAAACATATATTTGCATTTATAATGCATAAACTGGGAGACAAATCAGTTATAAGGAAATGGTTCTTGTGGTTATGAAGACCGTGGAGAGCAGATGGCCGGAGCTGCCAGAGAAATCTGGAAAACTCCATCCCAGCTCAAAGACAGTCTGGAAGAATGAACTCTCCCTCCTTCTGCCAGGTCCCACTCAGGTTCAGATGGATTAGTATGGGCCACCTGCTTGATTTCTACACTTGATTTCAAATGTTTCTACACATTATTCAAATGGTCCTCTCATCCCTAATTTTTTAACAACCAAAATAATGTGTCACCGGGTCTTTGGACATCCTGGGACACTAGTCAAGTTTGTCCCTAAAATCAACCATCCAAGTCCCCAGTTTCCCTAGACCCTCTTCTCCTTTTCCCTAGAACCTTCTAGAAGCATAGTTTGGCTCATCGCCTACATGTTCACCTAAATGTCTCAGCTTCCTTACACATAATAAACATTTATTGAAGGGATTAGATGGGGATTGTTTTTATTTGTGTGTTTGTTTAGGGTCATACCAGTCTGTGTTCAGTAGTTACTCCTAGCTCTGCAGGGGACAGAATCCCGGTTGGCCACATGCAAGGCAAATGCCCTACCCACCATGCTTTTTCTCCAGCCCAGATGGGTTTTGTTTTTTCCAACAATAGTTCTATTTCCTCTTGCCTTTTTCTGTGGTGTCAAGAAATTTCTTGGGGTTTTTGCCATCCCCTCGGAGTACTGATCCCAATATACCACATTTCTTTACAATTACGAAAATGAATACATTTAGGCACAAAAATATCATTCAATAAATAAAAGTTAGAGGAAAGAAAAATTCCTCACCTCACCTCAGTTCGCTCATCTAATTCTTTGCCTTTGATTTGAAAGCAATTATCCTCATTCTAGATTCTGTCTCCGGAGTCCTTAAGCCCTCTGGGGCACACAGGGAAATGGGTGTCAAAGTACTCTTAAGAGAATGCAAAAATTGAGGGGGTGGGGTGTTTTGTGATGTGTGTCTTTTCCCTGGGGAAAAGATCCACTTTTCTAAGTGCTCTGAAACTAAAAATAATACTAATAAAAAGGAATTTTTGTCAAGCACAGCTAGCTCAAACTGACAGGATCTATTCCAGGCAAGTCCTGGATAATCACTTTTACCAAAAAAAAAAAAAATTATACAATTGACTAGATACAGTTTTCCTTGCATGAGACAGACCCAAATTTAATCCCCGGCATCCCAATAGGGCATTCCTGAGACCCACCTGGAGTAATTCTTGAGCACAGAGCCTAGTACTGCTGGGTGTTGTCCAAAAATAAGAGTAAAAAAAAAATCATACAAGTATAATGAAGACATGCCAAAGTTTGATTTAATTCTCTAATTGAGATGGAGCTAAAAAAGAAGGTAAAACAGTTCCAAGGAGATTTCACAGAGATAAAACATACAGAGGCAGTGGAGAAAAAGAGAAGTGAATTACCAATAATAGACTGAGTCAAATCCCTTTGGAAATGATCTCTTGCCTCTCCACTAGACACAATTCATTTGCATCTCTATGGACAAGAATCATTTGAATTACTAACAGCTTTGGACAATTTAAAGAGCCTAAAGAAAACAAGCTCCCACAATAAAAGGGGCCTAATATGGGTAGGACAGTGTCAGAACTTCCGGCTGTCTTTCAAAGGCTTTGACAATTGTCCCTTACCCAAAGGGGCCTCTTCTCTCTCAATCTCATTTTTCTCCCCAATTAAGGGGGAAAATAAGCTTTAGATATGACAGCCTGGAAATCCGATGAGATGATATCAGCAAAATGCTTTGTACTAGGGTACTTTTTATATTTTTAAATCACTTTATGAATTTGGGAAAGTATTATTGATTGCCTTTTAAACTCCTCTAGAACTCAAATTTAAACCTTCATTTTAAAAAGTGCTTAGGAACCAAATAGCATTTCTTGAATATACCTTTGATAGTACAATTTAAAAAAAAAAAAAAAAAAAAAAAAGACTAATCAGGCCATAGAAACAGGCAAAGAGCAGAGATTGAAGAGGATTGGGGGGGGGGGGGGGGGTACCAATGGTGTAACATATTCTCAACTCATCCATAATTGACATCTTAAGTACCACCTTAGCGAAATACTTCTTTTACCAATCAGATTGGCAAACACTTAAAAATAAAAGCTTTTGCTGAGGGGTTAATGAATGAAATAGTTTCTCTAACATGCAAGGAAATATAAATTAATGAATCATTCTGGATGATGATTGGACAGCTAATTTATGTTGGAAAGTGAAAATTCCCTTTATGAACCCAAGTATATTTGCAACATTCTTCTCTAATCAATAATGTGTGTATCTAAATAAATACCTAGGCTAAGAAGGTTCACTGAGGCTTTGTAACAAGGAAACACTAGAAGTTTGCTAAATAGGGCCTGGATTGGAGCAATTCTGGCATATTCATTCAGCTGTTAAATTAATAACAAGACTGAAATGTACCTCATGGGCAAATGTCATTCGACATGGCACTCCATAGGGAACAAGTTACAGAAGAGTAGTATGATCTCAGTTGAGGAAGAAAATGATAAAAATATCTTTAAATGCCTAAACATCATCTAGACACTGACGCTCCCTGCCTGTTAGCTTTTGCTGCGGAGTGAGTTGCTCCAAAGTTTATTAAGTGAACAAGTTTCTTGGGATTATGATTCTGGCTTAATTAGGCTGAGCTGACCGAGCTAATCCCAACCCAACTGGTACCTATGGGACTCTGTGCTTGCTGGATGGTCTAGGATGGCCTATATTTGTTAGGTTTGGGCCCTGAAAGCAAAAGGAGTAAGTATATGTTCCAAGATAAACAATATGTTCAAATCACACATTAAAAGGAGTTCATGAATGGGGCCGGAGAGAGAGCATGGAGGTAAGACGTTTGCCTCACATGCAGAAGGTCGGTGGTTTGAATCCCGGCACCCCATATGGTCCCCTGAGCCTGCCAGGAGCGATTTCTGAGCATGGAGCCAGGAGTAACCCCTGAGTCACCCCTGCTGGTGTGACCCAAAAAAAAAAATTTTTTTTAAAGGAGTTCTTGGAGAGGACCTGAGTGATTGCACAGCGGAAAGGGCATTTGCCTAGCATGTGGCCAATCCAGGCTTAATCCCCAGCATCTCATATGGTTCCCCCAGCACTGCCAGGAATGAATCCTAAACCAGAGCCAAAAGTAACCCCTGAGCACTACTGAGTATGGCCTAAAAACTTAAAAATAAAATTAAAAATAAAAGGAGTTAGTGGAGTAGCCAAATGCAGTCAAACTTGATTCCATCCCCAGATCTGTCTAAGATTTTCTGAGCCCAGCCAAGAGTAAGCCCTGAACACCGCTTGGTATGGACCTGTAGAAGAACTAAACTAAATATATGTATAAAGTGAGTGCTTGGAGCCTGGGAGGTGGCTCAAAGGTCTGAAGCACACACTTTGCTTTGCCTGTGGGAGCTCCTGGTTTCTTCCGGGCTCCTTTAAGCTCTACTGGTTTCCATCTCGCTGTTCCTCCCCAGCCCCCCAGTCTCAGAAAAGTCTAGATACTTTTAAAAAGTCTAGATACCTACTCAGAGACTTCAAGACAACACCACTCCACAGGATCTGTGGATCTAGGACAGGAGTCCTCAAACTTTTAAACAAGAGCCAGTTCATTTTCTCTCAGACTGTTGGAGGGCCAGTCCATAATAAAAAAAAAAAAAAAAAAAAACTATAGGGCCCGAAGAGATAGCACAGCGGCATTTGCCTTGCAAGCAGCCGATCCAGGACCAAAGGTGGTTGGTTCGAATCCCGGTATCCCATATGGTCCCTGTGCCTGCCAGCGGTGATTTCTGAGTGTAGAGCCAGTAGTAACACCTGAGCACTGCCGGGTGTGGCCCAAAAACCAAAAAAAAAAAAACCTATGAAGAAATCTTTATGTACACTGTACATATCTTATTTTAAAGTAAAAAAGAGAAAGAAGGAGGAGGAGGAGAAAGAGAAGAAGGAGGAGGAAGAGAAGGAGGAGAAGGAGAAGAAGAAGAAGAAGAAGAAGAAGAAGAAGAAGAAGAAGAAGAAGAAGAAGAAGAAGAAGAAGAAGAAGAAGAAGAAGAGAAGAAGAAGAGAAGAAGAAGAAGAAGAAGAAGAGAAGAAGAAGAAAAGAAGAAGAAGAAGAAGAAGAAGAAGAAGAAGAAGAAGAAGAAGAAGAAGAAGAAGAAGAAGAAGAAGAAGAAGAAGAAGAAGAAGAAGAAGAAGAAGAAGAAGACAGGAACAAATTTAACCAATATTTCAATGGAAATTATGGGCCAGCTTTTGGCAGGCCTTAGTTTGAGGACCCCTGCCCAAGACCGAGAGGAGTAGAGAGACAGAAAGGAGGGGAGTCAGAGAGTGTGACGCACATCCCACACATGCGCACTGAAGGCCCAGAATGACTCAGCTGCTAAGCAGGACAGGCAGCAGTGGCAAAACACCCAGCAGGTGGGATAAAAGTCCTCAGTGGGCCACAATTTGAGGACTCCTGACTTAGGAGACCATTTCCATGGTACAATCAGATGACTAAATTAAGTAGGTGATTCTTCTTGATCTAAAGCCCCCACTGTCTTCCTGATATCCTGTCACCTCTCAAAGGAGCCTGTATTTGCAAGTTATCTGGGTCCCTGGCTTCTAGGGTTGATTTTCATGAGAGAGGATGAACCAAGGATACAGCAGTGTTCTGTGGGCTGCTCCATTTTTCTTTGCAAGACATTTAGCAGGGCTGGGGAGATTGCTTAGGGGAATGCATGTGCCTTCCATGTACAAGGACCTGACTTTGATCCCTGGCACTCCATTGCATCTGAGCATTACTGGGTGTGGTCCCAACATAGCAGAACCCAAATGGTGCCACCACACTGAGCACAAGCATTGGTCCCTCTAGTCTGGGTGGCCAAGTATCATTGGCCAAGACTTTCAGCAACTTGGGGGTAAAGGACAAATCTTAGGATCACTTGTGTCCTGGTTTTGCTAGAGGCTTCAGACCTCATTTGATTTCCCTCCCCTACCCCTGTAACCTATTCCCCAACACAGATCACCTTTGTCATGTCAGTGACAGTAAAGAAATAACAATGCAGAAGTCACTTCAGATATGGCAAGCACCTAACTCATCTGTTTTCCTCTGCTGCCACATCCCAGCCCTGGAAGATTCCTGAGCATAGTAGGCATACAGAGAGCAGGGTCAATGCACATAGTTGGTGCTCATACAGTAGGTGTTCAGTGAGTCTGGCTGAATGGGTGAACTTCTCATCCAGAGGGTCATCTCAGAATCCAGCCTGAACTTTGCTTTAAGACTGTAAAGGCCATTTCATAGATCACAGGCAAGATGAGAGAACTTTGTCCCGCTTCTCATTGCATCATTATGATACTTCTAAGTCTTATTTTTCTTAGGGTCCCCCTGGCAAGTCTGCTTCTGCTTCTGCTCCTCTGGATGGCCTGCACCTCTTTTATCTCCTGACTTTAGAAAACACACACACACACACACACACACACACACACACACAATTTCAGAGCCCTCTCGAAGGAAATATTCCTCTCAGCCATTCCAAACCTTTTCTGGCAGAGTTAATTGGTGACCTCTTTTGGCCTTTGCCTTGGGATTGAACAATTTCCTTCTTTCCTCCCTCTTTCTCTTCCTCTCCCCCTCTTTCCCTCCCTTCCTTCCTTTCTCTTTTCTTCCCTCTCTTTTATTTATTTTTTTTTGTTTTTGGGCCACACTCAATGACACTCGGGTGTTACTCTTGACTATGCACTCAGAAATAGCTCCTGTCTTGGGGAACCATATGTGACGCCAGGGGGATCGAACTGCAGTCCATTCTAGGTTAGCACATGCAAGGCAAATGCCCTATAGCTTTCGGCATCACTCTTTCTTTCTGTCTTTTTCTCCTCTCTTTTTTCTCTCTTTCTAACTCTTTCTCCTCTCTTTTTTCACTCTTTTTTCCTTCCTTCTTCCTTTCTTTATTTCTCTTCTCTGCATCTAAAGGTGTTTCACTCCTGTATGCTCAGGGATCACTCCTGGTATGTTTGCAGGGAGGAATATAGAGTGCCAGAGATGAAATTGGGGTTTACTTCATGCAAAATATACACCTTAACCTTCTACCCCAAGAGCCTATAGTTTTAAAGACCACTTTTTCCAATACCCACTGGATCCAACTCAGGAGGAAAAGACTGAACCCCTTTTCTCTTCTGAGGCAGAAAGACAGAGGGGAGAGAGACCATGTAGAGGTGATAGTGAGCAGCCCCTCAGCTCTACAGAGCCTTTCAGGGTAAAATGGAAATGACTTCGTCTCATAACTGGAGGACACAGAGAGGGTCCCACATTTATTCACCATGGTTTGGGCAGACCAGGATGAGGAGTGAGAGAGAGAGAGAGAGAAGGATCTAACTTTGCTTTTGATGTAGAAGAAACTTCCATAATTTCAGACAACCAATTAAGTAAAATAGGGGCTTTGAGAATAAACCCTTTCCACCTCTTGACACTCGTATGTGACTCAAACAAGTTCCTTCACCTCTCTGCCTTCTCCCCTGCAAACCCAAGTCTCCCCCACTCCATCTTTGGGACCCAAATAAGGTCTATGAGTAGTCAGGCCAGAAGTATAGTGAATTTGAGTGGGGGTTACACTTACAGGTCCTATTGGTTGAGGACCCATATTTTCTTTCTTTTCGGGAGGGGTCACACCTATCAGTGCTCAGGAACCATGCGATAGTGGGAATTAAACTCAGATATCTTGCATGCAAAACCTGTATTTGGCCTATTGACCTCTCTCTTCAGTTCCAAGGCTTTGAGATTTGGGTTCCTGGTTATCAGCTACAGAAATCCTTTCTTGGAAAGGTTGAATAAATGGGGTTTCTCCCTACCTTTCTACAAAGTTCAAACCACAGAAAGAACCCTAGGGGCTTTGGTGGCAGAGGAGAAGGCTGTAGACAGCAACTACATAGCACAAACAGCGACTACATAGCACGAATAGCTGATGCAAAGAGCTGGCTGGCCATAAGTTCTGGGAAGGGATCCCATAAAAGTCATTTTTGCAACAATCCTCAGAGAGACAATGAGAGGAGGGCTGGAACTTCCAGCTCACTTCATGAAGCTCACCACAAAGAGTGGTGAGTGCAGTTATAGAAATAACTACACTGAGAACTATCATAACCATGTGAATGAATGAGGGAACTGTAAAGCCTGTCTGAAGTACAATGGGAGTGGGGTGGGATGGAGGGAGATTTGGGACATTGGTGGTGGGAATGTTGCACTGGTGAAGGGGGGTGTTCTTTACATGACTGAAACCTAATTACAATCATATTTGTAATCAAGATGCTTAAATAAAGATATTATAAATAAAAAAGTCAAGAGTTGCAAAGTTATCTGTGTTCTATGACACAGGAGCACCTCAAATAGAATTAGTCTGTGGGTGGGCTTCTTGCTCTTTTTCACTTATAGAATCTTCTGGCATCATTTTATGCTCTGTTTTTCAATGGAAGGAATAGATTACAAAAGATTTTTATTTGGGAACCACTTTCTGTGGTGCTCAGAGAGCAAATCCCAGCTCATTGCTTGGGGTTCATTCCTAGCAATGCTGAGTGAACTCACAGCTATGTAATATCTATTCTATATCCATCTATTCTATATCCACTATATCCACTCATTTATTACTGATGGATGTTCGGGTTACTTTTATAGCTTGGCTCTTGTGACTCATGCTGCGATGAACAGAGGGGAACAGCTATTGTTTTGAGGTAGATGGGTGGCTTCATATCTGTTGGATCAATACCTACTAGTAGAATTGCTAGATCAAATGGTAGTTTTAATTGGAATGTATTGGAAACTCCCAGCTGTTTTCCCTAATGACTGTAATGATGGAAAGCCCCACCACCACTGCACCAGCATTTTCATTTCTCCATATTACTGCCAACACCACCACTAGTCTTTTCGATAATAGCTAGGTATGGGGTGATAGTTCATTGTGGTTTTTAATTTGGATTTCCTAATAGTGATGTTAAAGCATCTTTCCGTGGATCTCTTAGTCATGTATAGGTTTATTTTTTTAACATATATTTGGAGCTTTTGTTCATCTTAAAAATAGATCATTTGGGGCTGGAGAGATAGCATGGAGGAAAAGTGTTTGCCTTTCATACAGGTCATTTGTTTGAATCCCGGCGTCCCATATGGTCCCCTGAGCTTGCCAGGAGCAATTTCTGAGTGTGGAGCCAGGAGTAACCCCTGAGCACCGCTGGGTGTGACCCAAAAACCAAAAAAAATTGATCATTTTTTTTTTCTGAGTTGTAAGAGTTTTGTATATATATTTTGGATACTACACTTGGATGGAATATTTATTTGCAATTTTTCCCAGCCTACAGATGACGTTTTTTGTCCTAATGATTCTTTATTTTGCTATACGGAAGCTTTTTAGTTTGATTTTTAATCATTTATCTTTTGGGGGGGGTCACACCTGGTGGTGCTCAGGGGTTACTCCTGGCTGTCTGCTCGGAAATAGCTCCTGGCGGGAACGAGGGACCATATGGGACACCGGGATTCGAACCAACCACCTTTGGTCCTGGATGGGCTGCTTGCAAGGCAAACACCGCTGTGCTATATCTCTGGGCCCAATCATTTATCATCTTAGTTATTTATTGTATTTATTGTTTATCTACTTGTTTAGTTTTGCTTTTGTTTTCATTAACAAACCATCCTAGAAAAGATCAGTGTCAAGGATCTTTCCCTCTAAGTTTTTTTTTTCTTAAAAATGTAAGGGTTTAAAAAAAGAAATGTAAGGGTTTGGGTATTATATCTTTTGGGGGTGGGCACACCTTTAAGAGCTCAGGCATTACTTCGTGGCTCTGCATTCAGGAATTATTTCTGATGGGATCAAGGAAACATATGGGATACTGGAATCAATCCTGGGTTGGCTGCATGTAAGGTAAATGCACTACGTGCTATACAGTCACCTCAGCCCCCAGGTCTTAGGTCATAAATCTACTTTGAGTTGATTTTTGAATCTGGTATAAAATAAAGATTCAATGTCATTAATTTATTTGTGACTATCCAGTATTCCCAGTGCCATTTATCAGAGAGACTATCCTTTCCCCATCATGTGTTATCAGCATCCTTCTTATAGATTAGGTAACTAAGAGTTGGGGGGGGGGGTTGTTTCTGGGCTCTCTAGTCTGTTCCATTGGTCTGTATTCCTATTTTTTAAGCAATACTATTCTGAGAAGTGTAACTTTGTAATAGAGTTTGAAAAGGGGCCATCTGATGCTGGCAACCTTGTTCTTTCTCAAGATTGCTGTGTCTTTGAGGGACTTATGAATTCATATGAATTTGGGGGTGGTGTTATTTCTGTGAAATATGCCACTGGACTTTTTGTAGAGTGGACTACATGACTCTGGGTTATCTTCATTATCTGAAAGTGGGTTGTGCATATTGGTACAAATGGTCCAACTGAATCTCCAAGTCCAACTTTACTTCTCCAAGTACATGTAAGTACTTCCCAGGTCTACAAGTTGAAAGTGTAGAGGTGGTAACTGGGATGCATGAAGACCGCTGAGAGTATTTTATCTCTAGGAAATTTTTAATCTAAGTACAGAGAAGCTATGGTGTTCTATTTGCCTCTACTGTGCAAATTAGGTGTGTTAGCAAACTCTGCTTTTGTTTTTCATGAGAAAATAGGAATTCTAATAATACCGACTTCCTATACCAATGGGAGAGCTCAATGAGTGATACCTACTATGTATTTAGAATGACACATGGTACTGTATGTCTTTGCTCACTTTCCATGTAAAGTAACCTGATGGCTTCCAACCTTGATTACTTCCAATCAGATGGTGAAATGGAGGTTAACGTCATGATCATTATGTGTTAAGGGAAAGGACTTTGCAAACTCATTCTATCCAGATTTTGGATTTCTAGAAACTGGAAGGATGATTAAGTTTGTCAAGACCAGGGGATGCTAAGTTACATTTCTACCTTACCTCTAATGTCTTTCCACTCTGTTCTTACTGTCGTCTAATTCTTCAAACATACCCTTGTTATTTTTACCCTAGACTTTCAACTTGATAAAGTGTGTTATTGGGATATGGGCTCTAAATCTTCCCAAGCTGACTTTCTCTTGTGCCTTAGGTCTCAGCTTGAGTGTCCATATGCTAGAAAAGTTTCATTTAGGCCACCCTTACTTAACCAGTTCCTCTTCCAATATGATTACATCACCTATTGGGAAGCCTTCTAGTTCTCTGACATTTTATGTTTATTCTTGCTTACTTGGTTCTTCTCTTTATAGGCTCCAGGATAGCAGGGCATTGATCGAACTTGATGTCAATGTTTTTCTACTTTCAAAGAGTGCTTTGACTAATATACATTCCCCAATGTCTGCTAATTCCTACACTTCTAAAGTTAGCTCTATTTATCCACTGTGCTGTCAGGGAATTCAAATGGAGTCAGATAGTCCATAGAAACGTACACTATTAGAAAGTAACTTTTTTTAATGGCATCTGTTCTGCCCTTTGGGAATAGAATAACACAACATTCAGATCTCTATCATCTAGATAGATGGAATTCAATTGATTCCATTCTTGATTTATCCAATGATTCCCTCTGTCCTTCCTTTTTCTCTTCCCAGGTCCTGTAGGCTCAAATAAACTCAAGTAAGATTATCAAGTAAGATAATTATAGGCATCCCCCCCTTCCTTACACTGATGCACCTCACATGGGTGACAAGCTACAGCTAAGTGCAAACAAACACCCGTTCTATTTGAGGCATGTGGAACGTAAGTCCACTTGTTCTAATAAACCCTAAGAATGTGAGGGGATGGAGCCGTGGATACACATTTCCTGAGGTTTATTGTGCTATTGGGGTGGAAAGGTTCAGTGGTCAAAGTCTGGCTTTCATGGACTTCAACTTTCCTCTAGCACCTGGCTCTTTCTTGTTGGTCTTTCCAGAACCTTTGAGATGCAATGGGCTCTCTGGCTATCCAGCAGGGAACCACCATTCACGAATTTCTCAGGTGGATTCACCTGAAGAAAGATTTTTTTTACCCAACACCTACATACATTTCACCCACCACAGATGTTCAGGGCTGCTTATAAAGGAAACCCTGCACGCTGTGCTTCTGGAACTTTCCTAGAGCTAAGATTTCAAGGCTCTGGAGAGATCCCTGCCAGGAATAGGCCTTTCCTCTGCTAAATCTATGAGGAGAACACAACCTTGCCCACCTCTGATGAAGGGAACTTCCCGGTTACCTGGGGGCAGCCATCTTTCTTCTTTCATTGCTCTCCTCACTGGTCATTCCAACAACAACCCCCCTTTTCTAGTTTATTACTCCCTTTCAAATAACATCTAGGATTCTTGGGGAGATAAGAATCTCCAGATAATTGTTTGGGGTTGTAAATGACTTAAATTGGTTAGAATTCTAATTACCACCAAATGATTTTATTGCATCCTGGTGATAACAAGGCTGTAACCTTCCTCCTCTGGGGGAGCTCAGGGCTCCACCTCCTAGGGGTCACAGGACGGTCAGGGCCTGGCAACTGGGGAGGAGGGGACCTCTCTTTGCCCAAAGGCTCTCTTCACTCCTGCCTGGCTTTCCTTGCACTGAGTCTTGATACTTGCCTGCGTGAACTGCCCTGTTCTCTCTCTTGGAGCCCAGCACATTCCTTTCTTCCTGCTCCCCAGAAGTTGGAGTGGAGGAGGAGGTAATTTGTCATGATCCAGGCTTGGTTCCTTCCAATATCCTGCTCAGATATTTATTGAGCATTGATTGTGTGCTGGATTCTGGGCTAAAAAAGGCAACTAGGGCCAGTGAATACAGAGAGAAGACATGGACTTCCTTACTCACTCTGAGTAGATGTAACCATGTGCTGAAGCAAGAACGCATTCATGGGGCCTGCGCAATAACACAGTGGGTAGGGTGTTTGCCTTGTACACAGCTAACCCAGGTTGGATTCCTGGCATCCCATAGGGTTCCCTGAGCCTTCCAGGAGTAATTTCTGAGCGCAGAGCCAGGAGTAACCCCTGTTAACTGCTGGGTGTGGTAAAAATAAAGAAATAAAAGAACGCATTCATATCTTAATTGCTATTAAAGTGAAAGTGCATGCTAATATATATGTACACCATCAATGCATTCACATTATAATTGTTATTAGAATAATCATGCATGCTAACATATCTACTCCACTGGTCCATTTGTGTTATAATCATGG
This sequence comes from Suncus etruscus, assembly GCF_024139225.1. Lineage (NCBI taxonomy): Eukaryota > Metazoa > Chordata > Mammalia > Eulipotyphla > Soricidae > Suncus > Suncus etruscus. The sequence goes on along the minus strand of NC_064851.1, from coordinate 8,861,044 downwards.
TTAAAGCAATAGTGTGCACGAAGAGTATCTGTGCATATACACACCACTCAGAAATTGATTTTATAATTAGTACTATAAGTAATGTGTTTATATAGTTCAAGTGAACTTTTATTATTGGTGTTTGCGCCACACCCAGCTGTCTGTAGGGCTTATTTCTGACTCTGAGCTCAGGGATCACTGTCGCAAAGCAAAGCGAACACCCTACCCACTGTACTACTGATTCACTCTAAAATTTATGCATTTTATATCAATGCTATTATAGAAAATAGAATACACACGCTCATGATTCATGCAACATCAATATCATAACCGATTTGTAAATTAATAGTGTATCTGAATACATGCACACCATGCCATTTATAATAGTGTGTATTTATGTAGTTTATATATTCATATTACAAATATTGCTGCCACGGTATATGTTTACATAATCATGCCATTTTGCATTTGTAGGTACTATTATAGTAGTTCACATTTACATATATATGTTTTATTTTCATAGTCTAAATACTATTATTAAACTATACTAGTACATATATGCACCATCACATCATTGATACCTTCTTATTACAAATGTTATAAATGATAATATTAACCTATACATACCATTTATATATTAATATTACCCATGCTGTTATAATTGCTATAATTAGAACTTATATTTATATATACTCCCACGATGCATTCATTTTATAAATACTTCTTTTTTTTTCATTATAAATACTTCTATAGAAAATGGTGATATGACGCATTATTGATGCCTTCATGTTATAAATTGCCTCAAGAAAACCTGTGTTTACCAAGTAGATCAAGTTAAAATGTGTATTTAACCAAATTATATCTCTGCCAGTGTCTCTGGAAGAAGAGATTGTGAGGGGGCTTCTCTCGTCAGCTCTTGGTACTGACCTTAAACTTGTCTCCCCTCGTGGTCCCCAGCTATGTCCACCTAGGACTGTTCAGAGCAACTTTTCCTCCTCACCCAAATAAACCCTTTAGACACTTGAATGCAATACCAGCTTCCCAAGAATTCTTGGTTCTTTTCTTCTGCGACTCTCAAGAGACCTGACTTTAGAATCCTGTGTCTTCCAGAATTTAAGTGTATTGTCTCCCCGAAACTAGATGTTATTTCCCCAAATACATTTAAAAAATAGCTTCTGTATTTAAATTTCATTATTATCATTATTTTTGTTTAAAACTACTCCTAGTGGTGCTTAGGGTTTACTCCTGGCTCTACACTCAGGACTCTGAGCACAGAGCTCATTGAGGACCATATGGGGATTGAACCTGGATTTGCCCTAAGCTTCTTACCTGCTATACAATCTCTTCAACCCTGAACAAGGGACCTAAGACATAGAGGAAGAAGCTGGAGGAGGACCTGGATTGACCCCAGCATCACACAGTTCCCAGCATATCATCAGGAGTAATTGGTCCCTGAGTACCCAGCTGGAAGTAGCCCTTTAACACTGTTTGACCTATCCAAAGAGGAAATATCATAAGAAAATGACAGCTGGGGTTGTGTTACAGAGAGATTCTCCTCCCTCAATCTGTCCCTAATACTTCTATTTCTGCAATCGAGGCTTAAAGAAGTCATTTGGGGATACAGCACTCTTCTAGCATTGCTGTGCTCACCATTGAAAAACTTACCTAAGCAGGGCCAGAGAGATAGCACAGTAGATAGGGCATGTGCCTTTTATGCCACGGCCAGCCCAGATTCAATCCCCAGTCTCTCATATAGTCCCCCAAACCTGCCAGGAGTGATTTCTAAGTGCAGAACCAGGAGAAACCCCTGAGAGTTGCTGGGTATGGGTCCAAACCTTAATTAATTAATTACGTAAGCATTATGTTCTCCTGGCATCCCCTCTTTTTGGTGATTGTAGAGGATCTCTTCAATAGTACTGGAAACCACCAAAGAGACAGTGCTCCAGAAACCAAGGTGACAGCCAGGTTTACATCTCAGGCATATGCTTGCCTGGGAAACGCACTAGTCTCCCCAAACTTTCCTTATAATTTTTTATCTCTTATATGGTCTTATATACATACTTATAACTATATTGGTCTAAATCAACTCTTTAAGGCTCCTTTCCAATGTGATTATTTTTGTCATTGTAGGGAGACTGATAGGAAAAAAGACTAAAAAGAACATTGATATTTTATTCCTTCAGTTTATAATGAAAAATAGAAATACAGAGAAAGTTCCCTTTTTTATGAGTTTGGTTGCTCAGAGTCACTAACTATTCTTCCGGGAATGTTAATCCTCTTCCCAGAATGTTGACTAAAAGGGACTAGAATGGCCGAGAACAAAGACATGACATAGAGAACTATGATCAGAGCAAGTTGCCCTAAGTACTGTGCTCAAGGATAGCAAAGCGTCAACTTTCTTTGGAACCTCTTGAACTAAAGTCCCCTTTTGAAATCCATTGATATAGACAAGGCTTTATTTCACCAGACTTCAAACAAGTGGTCTAATAAAAAACAAATGTTCTTGAAGTCCTAGAGATAAGAAATGAAAACCCCAGTTTGAGACTGGCCCTGGGCACAAGATACCTGGAACCCAGCTGGATCCATTTCTTGGTCATTGTTCTTTGAGGAGTGTCACCACAATAGTTGAGCATTGTTAAGAAATGCAGTGTAGGGGGCCAGAGAGATAGCATGGAGGTAAGGTGTTTGCCTTGCATGCAGCAGGTCGGTGATTCAAATTCCAGCATCCCATATGGTCCCCCAAGCCTGCCAGGAACGATTTCTGAGCATAGAGCCAGGAGGAACCCCTGAGCACTGCCGGATGTGACCAAAAAAAAAATGCAGTGTAGGATGGAGAAATAGTACAACAGTTAGGGTGCTTGACTTGCAATTGACTGACCTGGGTTCAGTTCCAACATTACATATGGTTCCCTGAATCCTGCCAGAAATTGAGCCCTGACTACAAAGCCAGGAATAAGCCCCTGAGCACTGCCTGCTGTGTCCCAACTGCTTCCCCCCACCTATAATAAAAGAAAAGAAAGAAAAAGAAAGGAAAGAAAGAAAGGAAGGAAGGAAGGAAGGAAGGAAGGAAGGAAGGAAGGAAGGAAGGAAGGAAGGAAGGAAGGAGGATGGAAGGAAGGAAGGAAGGAAGGAAGAAGGAAGGAAGGAAGAAGAAAGAAAGAAAGGAAGAAAGAAAGAAAGAAAAAGAAAGAAAGAAGAAAGAAAGAAAAGAAAGAAAGAAAGAAGAAAGAAAGAAAGAAAGAAAGAAAAGAAAAAGAAGAAGAAAGAAAGAAAAAGAAAGAAAGAAGAAAGAAGAAAGAAAAAGAAAGAAAGAAAGGAAGAAAGGAAGGAAGAAAGGAAGGAAGGAGGAGGAAGGAAGAAGGAAGGAAGAAGGAAGGAAGAAGAAAGAAAGAAAGAAAGAAAGAAAGAAAGAAAGAAGAAAAGAAAGAAAAAAAGAAAGAAAGAAAGAAGAAAGAAAAGAGAAAAGAAAGAAAGAAAGAAAGAAAGAAAGAAAGAAAGAAGAAAGAAAGAAAGAATGAAAGAAAGAAAGAAAGAAAGAAAGAAAGAAAGAAAGAAAAGAAAGAAAGAAAGAAAGAAAGAAAGAAGAAAGAAAGAAAGAAAGAAAGAAAGAAAGAAAGAGAGAGAAAAAGAAAGAAAGAAAGAAAGAAGAAAGAAAGAAAGAAAGAATGAAAGAAAGAAAGAAAAAGAAAGAAAGAAAAAAGAAAGAAAGAAAGAGGAAGGAAGGAAGGAAGGAAGGAAGGAGGAGGGAAAGGAAGAAAGGAAGGAAGGAGGAGGAAGAAGGAAGGAAGGAGGGAGGAAGAAGGAAGGAAGGAAGACGAAAGGAAGGAAGAAAGAAGAGAGAAAGAAAGAAAAAGAAAGAAGAAAGAAAGAAAGAAAGAAAGAAGAAAGAAAGAAGAAAGAAAAAGAACGAAAGAGAAAGAAAGAAAGAAGGAAAGAAAGAAAGAAAGAAAAAGAAGGAAGGAAAGAAAGAAAGAATAAAGAAAGAAGAAAGAAAGAGAATGAAGGAAAGAAAGAAAGAAAGAAAGAAAGAAAGAAAGAAAGAAAGAAAGAAAGAAAGAAAGAAAGAAAGAAAGAAAGAAAGAAAGAAAGAAAGAAAGAAAGAAAGAAAGAAAGAAAGAAAGAAAAGAAAGAAAAGAAAGAAAAGAAAGAAAAAGAAATGAAATGCAATGCAGCCTGCCCTGGACACTTTGCTGAATCTGTCTGCAGAGAGCATCCACTAGGTTTTTATTTCAGATTGCTTGGAGCTCTGTAGTCCACCATCAGCCTTTCATGTAGCAGTCCTGGGACTGAGAGACTGACTGTCTGAACAGGTGTCTGGACTGAATCAGTCTTCACCTGATTTCTCCATGGAAGACTTTGGGATACAGTTTGGCATATGAAAAATGGTGTAATGTCACACACTCTTTATTCCTGTATTCATGTGCCTTGCCTCAGATATGGAGATAACTCTGAGTTGGAGGCATTTGAAGATAATGGGCTTGGAGGGGGCGTTGAAACCGAAAGAGTATACGATGGCAAATGAGTCAGTCAGCCCAAGATCTTGGAAGGGACCATGCCCCTTGGAACCTCATAACCTTCCCATTGTCCACCTCTGCATGCATTTGCTTATCCTTCTTTTCCTTAGATTTTGTTTTAGGTAATATTTTCTCTTTTTGCTTTTTTGTTTGTTTCTTGTATCTTGGGCCACATCCTTCAATGCTCAGGGGTTATTTTTGGCCCTGAACTCAGAAATTACTCTTGATGGTGCTCAGGGAACGAAACATATGGGATGCCAGGGATTGAATCCAGGTTGGCTGCACTCAAGACAAATGCCCTTCCCTTCATCCTATCCATACTATCCTTCCCGCACCCCTTTTTTTTTTGGTTTTTGGGCCACACCCAGCGGTGCTCAGGGGTTACTCTTGGCTGTCTGCTCAGAAATAGCTCCTGGCAGGCACGGGGGACCATATGGGACACCGGGATTTGAACTAACCACCTTTGGTCCTGGATCGGCTGCTTGCAAGGCAAACGCTGCTGTGCTATCTCTCCGGGCCCCTCTTTCTTTTTTTTTTTTTAAAGTCTGTCAAAGTCCTGCTTATCCTTAAGGCCCAAAGCCAATGCTATTTCCTCAGGAAAGTTACTCTGGCTTTCCCAGGCAGGTGGTTTCCCTTCTAAATTACCTTCCTTGTGGCATCATAGCCTCAAACTCCTCTAGGTCCTAGTGTTCTACTTGAATATCTGCTCTCTCCTGCTGGACTGTCCACTCCAGAGGCCTGATTATAAATTCAGTGGATTTCTGGGGTGGATCTAGACCTTTGAGGTTGTCCATCCCTTTGTCGTGTTCATGGTCAATAGTGGCTTCTTAACACTGCAACATGTTTAGCATAGAAAAGAGTGAAGTTAATAGGGGCCAGAGAGATAGCACAGTGGAGAGGGCATCTGCCTTGTATGCGGTTAATCCGCATTCGATCCCCGTCATCCCATATGGTCCCCTGAGCCTGCCAGGAGTTATTTCTGAGTGTAGAACCAGGAGTAACCCCTGAGTTCATCTAAGTGTGACCCAATCTCCCCCCCAAAAAAGAGTGAAAATAAATTGAGACCAACTCTCTCTCTCCCTCTCTCATACACTCACATTTATTCACTCAAACTTTCACATATTCTCATTCTCTCTCACACACACCCTTCTCTTGTAAATATTTACTCACACACATGTTTACGATATATCTCTCTCTCTCTCTCTCTCACACACACACACACACACACACACACACTTGCAGCTTTCTGAGGCAATAGCATTAATTGTGTGTTCGGTTGTCAGAGGAGAGTAAACCCTATTTCCTGATGCAGTGAGTTCCTCCTGCTTTCGCACAGCATTTAACTCCAGACTTAGGAAGGATTAAAAAGGAAAAAGAAAAACAATTACCTGGAGTGGCTCAACCTTGAAGGGGCAATTTTGTGAGCTGTGACTCTTTCCCCTACACACACACACACACACACACACACACACACACACACACTATTAGTTTCCATTGGCATCCTTTCTTTGCAGAGCCCAAGGCTCCAGGCAAGTCTTACCCATTAACCTCCATCTCCCCTTTGCCCAGAAGCAGGAACTTAGCTTCACTGGGGCCAGTTTCCATCCCAAACCCTGGGGACCAGAGAGGAAGTGAGTCATGACTCCTGGGCCCCCAGACTCAGATTCCTGGGAGGATGCAACAGAGGGATAGCAAACTGGGCACTGCCAGGCTGGATGAGAATCAAACAAACCAAACTATGATTCTAGAACATTCCCCTGTCCAAGGGCAAGGCAGGGAGCCAGTGGGCCAGAGCACATATTTTGCATGTAGACCACTATCCAAACTTGAGCCTCAGCATGACAGGTTCCCCTGAGAAACTGCTGGAGTGACTCACAACACCTCTGGGTTTGGCACTTAACCCAAACAACAAAACTAAAAAACCCCAAGGTTAATTTTTATGCTATAATGTGGAAATCTGCAAACAACGTGGAAGTGTCATGTCTAATCTGGGCCTGATTAGGACCCCAGGATGAGAAAATGTGGAGAAGCAGATAAGGCCCTCAGGTTATCTTTGGATTTTGTTTGGGGTGGGGGGATTGTGTCATACCCGGCAGCACTCAGGGGTTACTCCCGACTCTGAGAAGGCTGCCCCTGACAGGCTCTGGGGACCATATGGGTTGCTGGAATCAAACCGAAGTTCATTGGGGTTGGCTGCGTGCAAGGCAAATATCCTACTACTGTGCTATCACTCCAGCCCCTCATTTGTTTTGGGTGTTTTTTGTAATTGCTCTTTGTATTAATCTGATGTTTCAAGTTACATTATAATATGCATAAAATGGACTTTTTCCTTAAAGCCTCAGATTTTTATCTAATATCTTTTTAATAACATTTTAATTGAACCACTGGGAGATCATGATTGAGCTGATCATGATTGAGTTTCAATCATCCAATGTCCAACACCTGACCCTTTAGCAGTGCACATTTCCTGCCACCAGTGTCCCCAATTTGTTTTCTGCCCTCCCCCATGACTTGCTCACTCTTGCTCTCTCATCTCCCCTCCCTCTCTCTCTCTCTTTTCCTTTTAGAAACTGTGCTTTTCAATACTGTTATTGAAGGGGTATCATGCCTATCACTTTATCTCCATCCAGCATTCAATCCTGTCCAAAGTAATCATTCCCAACTCTCATTATCATAGTGGCCTTTCTCTGTCCTAACTGCCCTTCCCTGCTTTTTGTGGCAAGCTTTCTACTATGAACTGGTTTTCCTGGCCCTCGTGTCTATCTTTCAATAAGCAATTTCAGCCCCTTCCCAGGCTCAGGGATAGAGATGAGTGTTGGTTCATGCCTTTAGACATGACCCAGGGCGATGAATCCCAACACCTTTGCTAAGCCTAAAAAGGGGAGAGGCTTTTCCTCCCATAAAGTCAGGCAGATGTGAACCTGGATGCTGGAGCTGCTGCAGAAAGAGGGAGAGAGGAAGGATGGAAGAAGGGGTCAAGATAAGAAGCTTTGCTTTGCTCACCAGCATCTCTCTGTCCTGACTTTGTCTGACTCTCACTCTTCCCTTTCTGGATTGCAGATTGCTGACTAGCTAAGCCAGATGGGAATCAGAGAGCCCCAGAGAAAAAGTCTTGCTTGGTGCAGAGAAATCCTTGAACATTTTCTCCAGGTCTGCAAATGAGTCATAGATGCCCAGAACCCCAGAATCCAGCCCTCTGGGGCTTCGTCCTTGATTCTCCCTCAGAGTTTGCTCATCACAGCACCTTTCTCGAAGGACTCTTCTCCCACTACCTGCGTTTCAACATGGCTCTGTCTTCCGGCCAGGCTAGCAGGCAGCTATAGCCTTCAAAAAACCAAGAAGGGGTCTGTTATCTGACTGCTTTCACATTCCTTCCCTGTTCTCCCCATATTTCTTGCTAGAGAGCTAGACCACTCCTGGAGGTGCTCAGGATTTACTCCTGGTTCATTGCTTGCTCTCAATGACCCAGGCAGGGTCTGCCATGCCTAAGGCAAGAACTGCAATCCTGTAGGCACTGCTCCAGCCTCTACAACTAAGTGTACTTGTCCCAAAGTGCTCTTCCTAGTTCTGGGTCTTCCTGCTTTGGGGTATCACTATGCTCTGGTTTGAATGTGCTCTCCAGTACCCTCTATCCTGCTCCCCTGTGCATGCCCACCCTGCCCACGACCATATTTTTCTTTCCAGGCTCTGTTCTAACCTACTGCTTTCTCAGCAATGGCTCCTTGATGACTTCCTGTTCCTCAAGAAGTTCCCTAGAAGGGAACCCTCCAGCACATAAAGAGGTAAGGAAGAAAAAAAAAAAAAAAACACATTTCTTTGATATCAGGATGGAAGCTTAGAGAGCAAGAGATAAATTAGAAGGGGGAGGAAGCATTTATGGCTTTGTGAGTCAACATCATTTTAATGTGCCAAGTTGTTTACTACACATGGTGAAAATTCAAACACTGCAGGAAGAAAAACATTCGTGCACTGGAAGTAATTGTTGGCAGGGGTTTGGGGTGGGAATGAGGGTTGTTTGTTTGGAAGGTTTTTGGTGAATTTTTTTAGGATCTTTATAGAGGGTGTGTGTGTCTGTCTGTCTGTCTGTCTGTCTGCCTGCCTGCCTGCCTGTCTGTCTGTCTGTCAGGCAAACTTTTTGCAATGTTCCTCTTTCTCCCCCACCCACCTCTACCCCAAGACTTAGCAGGACTCTCTAGGGTCCTGAGGAGCTAAAATTAGCTAAAGGTTAATTGACATTCTCTAAGCTCCATTTGAGTCAAAATTGAAGCTTAAGAACTTTTGTTCTGGGGCCAACCTGGATTTGATCCCCAGCATTACCTATGGTCCCCCAAGCCCTGCCAGGAGTCATTCCTGAGCACAGAGTTAGGAGTAATTGCTAAGCATGGATGGGTATGGCCTAAAAACAAAACAAAAATAAGCACACACAAAAATGGACTTTTTGTTTGCCATAGTGGTAGGCTGGGGCAGGATGCAGGATAGAGAGGAACAGGAGAGTAACTGAAGAATAATGGTGGCAGGAAATAAACAGCAATGAAGGATGGGTGTTAGAATATTGAAGGACTGAACTCTATTATCAAAAACTTTCTTTTGTTTGTTTTTGGTTTAGGGGCCACACCCAGCAGTGCTCAGGAGACTATATGGTCTGCCAGGAATCGAATCCAGGTCTGCTGTGTGAAAGGCAAATGCCCCATTCGCTGTGCTATCATTCCAGCCTCGCAAAAAAATTTAATTATTTTATCTCATATGATTTAATTAAAATTTTAAAATTATTTTAAATTTAATAATTAAAAAAAAACAAATAACCATTTCAGGAAACTCTTCTTGACCTCTGCTCTACTTTCTTTCTCTCTTGGAGTAACACCAGGAATGAGCCCTGAGCACTGGATGTGACCCCAAAACCCAATATCAAAACAAAACTTAAAAAAAAAACAACATCTCCAAGGGCTGGAGCACATGCATCTGAGAACCCTGGGTTTGATCCCAGCACTGCCAGGAGCAATTGCCAAATGGAAAGTGCTCTGGGCAGCATCCCGTGTGACCCCAAAACACAAAGGGGCTGAGGGAAGCCCAATTCATATCAGCAATGCACATCTATTTTCCTTAAACACAGGTCCAGCCCTGGACCCATGGGTGGAGCTCATCACCCCTCCGGGAGCTGCATCTCTGCAAGTCTGCTCCAGGGCAGCTCCAACAACCTGCAGGACACAGATGAAAAGCCCAGCCCTGGACCCATCACCCCTCCGGAAGCTGCATCTCTGCAAGTTCCTCCAGGGCAGCTCCAACAACCTGCAGAACACAGATGAAAAGCCCCAGTCTCTGTTCTTGAGGCAAAATGTGTCACCTAGGAAGGTGACATTAAGGCTCGGAGAGGTTTAGCGACTTGCCTGAGGTTGCAAAGCTTGCAAACATCCAGGCTGAAATTAGAATCTAATCTTCAGGGTTCAGAGCTTTCCCTTCAACTCAAGAATGATTTTTTGTTTGTTTGTTTGTCTTTGGTTTGGGGGCCAAAAATCCGATGGCACTCAGGGGTTATTCCTAGCTCTGTGCTAAAAAATCACTCCTGGCAGGCTTGGGGACAATATGGGGTGCTAGGGATCAAACCTTCCCAAGTCAGCTGCATACAAGGCAAAACACCCTACTACTGTGCTATTATTCCTGCCCCTCAAGAATGATTTCAAAGTCAGAATCAAAGCAATAGTACAGCAGGGAGGGTACTTGCTTTGCATTTGGCTGACCCACTCATTCTATATGGTCCTTACACCTATATTCATTGCAGCACTATTTACCATAGCAAGACTCTGGAAACAACCAAGATACCCTCCAACAGACGAATGGCTAAAGAAACTGTGGTACATATACACAATGGAATATTATGCAGCTGTCAGGAGAGATGAAGTCATGAAATTTTCCTATACATGGATGTACACGGAATAGATTATGCTGAGTGAAATAAGTCAGAGAGAGAGAGAAAAATGCAGAATGGTCTCACTCATCTATGGGATTTAAGAAAAATGAAAGACATTCTTGCAATAATAATTTTCAGACACAAAAGAGAAAAGAGCTGGAAGTTCCAGCTCACCTCAGGAAGCTCACCACAAAGAGTCATGAATTTAGTTAAAGAAATAACTACATTTTGAACTGTCCTAATAATGAGAATGTATGAGGGAAATGGAGAGCCTGTTTAGAGTACAGGCGGGGGTCGGGTGGGGAGGAGGGAGACTTGGGACATTGGTGATGAGAATGTTGCACTGGTGATGGGTGGTGCTCTTTACATGACTGAAACCCAAACACAATCATGTATGTAATCAAGGTGTTTAAATAAAATAAAATAAAAATAAATAAAAAAGTAAAAAAAAAAAAGAAATTCATAGAAAAGGAAAAAAAATATACTGATTCCAAAGCCCCCTGGAGTCCACTTGTCAGAAATCAGCAAAGGAGCCAGCAAGAGAAAACAGCAAAGCACGAACCAGGGAGGCCTGTTATGCCCTGGACAGTGATGTTGGGTATAGGAATTGTCATGTACCAGAGACTAATTGGGACCCAGAGAGGGAGAGAGACTTATCTGAAGCCAACCAGTCAGTCATGAGCACAAAAACTTTGACCTACACACAGCAAGATTTGAGACTGTCTAGCCAGGGACTGTCCCTTTGCATGGCCAGAGCAGAGCACATTCTGTAGGGGGCACACAGGGGAGGGACCTCCTGTGGGTGTCCTCCCACCCCAGCCCCACTGTGTTCAGTAGCTTGATGGTGCCATCATCCCTGCCTTGCCCCATGAGACAGGAGACCCACCAGGACAGCACGAGGCTGCTCAGCCTCCGGAAACTACCCACGGTCTTGAACTTCTGAACCCCTCAGCTCACCTCCACCTGAACCCAACGAAACAGCCTCTTGGCTGTTATTACTTTACTGCCCTGATCGTAAATTCTTCTCTGATTCCACTTTATGACTGGTGGGAGCCCAGAATATTGGGGCCCTGTGAAGAACACCCCAAGGGTTTATAAAGAGAAGCTATGGCCAGAGGGCCCGCAGGAGGGGTGAGCAGCAGCTGGACACCGCCCCCCAACAAGGGGCTCTGAAGCCAGAAGTAGGGGAGGTCCCCTTGAAGGGGAGTCCTCCTGTTCTGAGAGTCATTGGAGGGGGGGGTCCCCAACCCTCTCAGAAATGGGCCAACTTGGCCTCTGATGAGCCACTTGACAGGGGATGAGAGTGGGGGCCAGAGGGTACTCACACAAGGCCATACCCCCCCCATTCCACTTTGTCAGAACTAGCTCTCAGGTCTGGTCACTCACACACACACACACACACACACACACACACACACACACACACACACACACCACTCCTCTAGGAATCCTCGGCCAGTCTGGGAAAGTAGGAACCTGCACCCCCCAACTTGGCAGGCATGCTCATATATTACCCCATTGCTCCTGAGCCCCCCAAAACAGTGTCTCCTCTGTCAGTAAAGGACACCCGAGAACATTCCATGGGAGGAGGGACTGGATGAGAAACCCCCTGGATGAAATCTCACAGGGTGGACATCCCACTGGATCAGCACTCTACTAGATGGAAACTCCATTAAATGGAGACCCTACTGGATGAGAACCCCACTGGGTAGGCACCCCACTCTGGCCTCCTCAGTCTGATCCCTTCTTCTTTCCAGTCCCTTAGAGCCTGTGTATGCCATTGTGGAGGTTCCCTGGTGCCTCACATGAGGTAAATTTATTGGGGTATTTCTCCTGACCCTAGAGCTCATCAGTGATAAAGTCACTGTTTGGGCCCCACAACTACCTCTCACCTTCTCCTGTTTTCCTATGCAGCAAAGGCTCAGATGTGGGGGAGATCCTTGTGCTGGGGGAAGTAGGCCACTTCCTGTTACCAAAATATCACCAACTCCCCCTTGGCTTCTCACCTCCCATTCTCCCTGGTTATGGAATCCCTGATAATCCCTTGGTGATAATCCCATAATCCCAGATGACCTAGCTTGAGGCAGCCACCAGGAAAGTGCTGGCCACTACACCACACGCCTGCCTTACCAGGCCCTTTGGTCCCATCTTGTCAGCTTTTAAAATCTCAATTTCCTCACTTCTCTGTGAAATGGGGGAGTCAGGAGCCAGCATCAGAGAATCCTGTGAGGTCTCTCTGGCACTAAATGTTATTGTCTGATTATATTAACCAGACAATGTTATTGTCTGATTATAATAACCAGATCCTCAGGCAGGCCCCTCGTTCAACTCAAGTAAGCAATGAGGGTAATACAGCAAGACAGGGGCATAGAGGGACGAGAGACCTGAGCATGGTGTGATTCTGGGATTGGAAAGAAGAGAAGACCCTTTCCCTGAAAAAAAAAAAATACCTGAGAAAGAGTCAAGTTCTGCACCCAGGTTCTACAGAATCTAGTCAATCCTTTCAAACAGCCTGTTCTTGGGGGCAGAGTGATAGTGCAGCAGGCAGGACATGTGCCTTGCACACAGCCAACCTGGGTTCAATCCTCAGTACACCATATGGGTTATTCAAACGCTGCCAGAAGTGATCCCTGAGCACAGGTCCAGAAGTAAACACTGAGCAAAATCTGGTGTGGTGCAAAAACAAAAATAAAAGATGCCGGGTAGAGTGGGGAAGGAAAGAATGTTGGAACATTGTATGACTGAAACTCAATTATCAATAGCTTTGTGATTCAATTCTTTAAAATAGTACCCCAAAATCCTGCTGTTTCTCAGTCCTTTATTTTCCCATTGTGTATGGCTTAAGCCCAATGAATAGTGCTCAGTCATTCTCATAGGAAAAAGAATAGAAAAAGAGGATTTTTTTTTTCATTTCCAGGCAAGGATTCTACTTAAGGATCCCCTAGCTTCCCTACCTGTCCCTTCTCTTTCTTTCCTCCAAAAAAGTTCTACTGATCTTTTCGGGCCACACCCAGCAGTACTCAGGGCTAACTTTGGCTCTGCACTTAGGAATTACTCCCTGGCAGTGCTCAGGGAATTGTATGGGATGCAAGGATTGAACCAAACTTGGCTACATGCAAAGGACACTGGTGAAGGGAAGGACACAATGGTCATGGAATTGGTCTTTGAGCAGTTAATGCCTGAAACAACTGTTACTATGAACAACTTGGTAAATCACAAAGTTACAATAAAAATTAGAAAAAAGTAAAGAAAACCAAGGCTTCCAGGAGCCTCTGACCTAATGGGGAAAAAGTTGACCATCTAGCGTTGCTCCCAGCACCCATATGCCCAGCAAAGGGCCCACACTTCGAGGTTCTACATCCCAAATGCCTTCTTCTCTGCAGACTTTTTCTCTCTGTCTATCCTTCTCAGGGTACAGGAGTCTCAAACTTGCGGCCCGAGGGCTATTTGTGGCTCTTCGTACAACATTTTGTGGCCCTACCCTAGAAAATTGTTTTTTGTTTTGTTTTGTTTTAGTTGTTTGGGTCACATCCCTCAATGTTCAAGGCTTACTACTGACTTTGCACTCAAGGATCACCCCGACTTTGCCTCCTGCGGCCCCCAGGTAAATTGAGTTTGAGAGATGGAGAAAGTGAAGAAGCCTGGATATCAGAGGCACCTGCCCTGTGTCCTAGCCCCACGATTATTTGAAATTTGGGGGTTATTTGATCGTTTTTCTCCCATAAACTCAAGATGCGTTACTATAAACTTGTTAATCCTAGACTCACTTTCTTTGTGAAATACACTACTCCCAGTGTGACATCCAGTTCCTTCCCAACACCAAACAAGACCCCCTTGCTCAGATCTCCCACTCTTTTCCCCCTTGTTCCAAGAAGCCACCAGGATTTACACCAGGCCTAGAACTAGTGTTGGGTTTGTTTGTTTTTGTTTTTGTTTTTTTTCTGTTTGCTTTGGTTCTTTCTACAGTGTATAGGTGTGAAAACACCAGCCATTGTCTTTTATTTCCTGATTTAGTTCATTCAGAGTCGCCTCAAGTTCCATCTAGTTTTCCCCCCAAAGAGCACAATTTTTCTCTTTTCTCACAGCAGATTAGTATTTTCATGGACCAACTTGACTGCAACATTTTTGATTACTCTTGTGGATGGGTGTTCAGCTTGATTTGATGTTTGGGCTCCTATAAACTAGATTGTCGTGCCCCAAGACCTTGGGAAAAAAAACTCCATCTCTCATGACCTCAGTTTTTCAACCTACACTGAAGGGGTTAGGAAAGTAGGTACATGTAAAGAAGGCACCAAGGGGGGGGGGTGGAGAATGCAGGTTTCATGGGACCAGAGCAATAGTGCAGAGTAGGGCATTTGCCTTGCATGCAGCTGACCTGAATTCAATCCTCAGCATCCCATATACTTCCCTGAGCATGTCAGGAGTGATTCCTAAGTGCAGAGCCAGGAATACCCCTGAGCACAGCCGAGTGGGGCCCAAAAACAAAAAGAAATGGGGGCCGGCGAGGTGGCGCTAGAGGTAAGGTGTCTGCCTTACAAGCGCTAGCCAAGGATCAGGACCGTGGTTCGATCCCCCGGTGTCCCATATGGTCCCCCCAAGCCAGGGGCGATTTCTGAGCGCTTAACCAGGAGTAACCCCTGAGCATTGAACGGGTGTGGCCCGAAAAATCAAAAAAAAAAAAAATGCAGGTTTCAAATGAGGGAAGACAAGCTTCGATTTCCAGCACCACATAATTTCCCTCCACCCCAAACATCACTGAAGGTGGCCGAAAGTACAAGACAACGCAAAACAGATTAAATAAATTTTTTTCTTGGTTTTTGGGTCACACCCGGATAAGCTCAGGAATTACTTACTCTATGCTCAGAAATTGCTCTTGGTAGGCTCAGGGAACCATATGGGATGCCAGGATTCGAACCACCATCCTTCTGCAAAACATCCTACCTCCATGCTATCTCTCTGGTCCCAGATTAAATGAATTCTTATAAAGCAAAGTGTTGAAATGCACGGTATCTCCAACCTCAGGGTCACACATGAAATAGTCCAAACCAGGCTAAAGGTGAAACACATGTAATCTGGCAGTCTTCTTCCTCAAATGGAGCCCAAGATGCCTGCTAGAACTGCCATTTTTATTGAGTACAGAGACCACCCCTGGGTGGGGTAGTAAGAACAGATAGCTCAGGTTATCCTGAGCCAGTCCCACCCAGGTTTAAAAGGAAGACAATCTCTGTTTTGGGTTAAATCTAAATTGTAAACAAACATACAAAGAAACCAGAGATGACCTTTGTTTTAGGTAAAAACAACATGTAACCTGTGTAACCTAACGCCAGTACTCAGACACTGCCTGCTATATTTAGAGGTTTATTGTTGTTGTTAATGTTAATGTTAATGTTAATGTTGTTGTACATGCATTGGGGTTGCTGTTTTGACTATTCTGGTTAAATCCTCTTCCCTGAGCCATGTAGCTGGAGTTATTTTTAAAAGAATCTTGGAGCCAGAGAGGTAGTACAGTGGTTACAGAGCTCTCCTTGCATGTGGGCCAACCCAAGTTTGTAAACCGTGAGCATCTCGGGGTGTGGTCCACAAATTCACCTCTCCATAAAAAGGAACTTGCCCTAAAGCCTCCTTCCTGGAAACTTGGGAAAGGAAACTCCACTCACCGCACCTCAAGCCAGCCTTTAGCTGGAGGGGGAGGTTGTCATAGTACTATATCTTCAGGGGGGTGTCTCTGGGTTTGGGATTGAGCATCACCTCTTTACATTGGCCATTGCAGAGCAAAAGAAAATTGTTTACACAGCATCTACTGTCTCCCAGCCATGGGGCCAGGTGATTCCTGCAGGAACTTACCTGTCTCCAGAGCACTGTTAGGTGAGAATCCAGATTCATTGGCATGATGGGAGATGAGAGGAGATAAGTGAGCAGCAGCCGAAGGGCTTGGCATCAGTCAATGGGAAACTCTGAACACAGGTTTCCTTTCTGCCTCATATTCTGGGCATGGAGGGATTTCCAGAACCCAAGCCTGCCTCTTCTTGGAATCCTCTTTCTGTTTTCTCTCCTCTTCGCGAGATAGCAGGGCAGGAAAGGGTCCAGGGGCCTCAATAACCTTTGTGCCCCTGACTCTTGGGGAAAGAAAAGAGTAGTAAGAGAATTTTGTCTTGGGCTAGAGAGATAGTCCAGAGGTTAGGGTGCATGCCTGGCACCTGACTTGGTACCATTTCAGGCACCACATAACATTCTGCCCCCAGGCTGAGGGCTGGGAGGGGCTCCAAGCACTACCAGGATGCTGTGGACAATCACAACTCTTCTCTGCCACATGCTCAGACTCTTACAATTAAACAGTCAGCCTGCTTAGCAGAGAATCATCAAGCCTTGTGAGCACCACTTAGGAGCACCATTTTTATTTGTTTTTGCTTTGGGACCACACTCAGCAGTGGCCAGGGCTTACTCTTGGCTCTATGCTCAGGGATAACTCCTGGTGATGCTTAGAGACCATATGGGATGCTAGAAATTAGCATATGCAAGGGAAGTGCCCTACCCACTGTGCTGTATTACTCTACTGTATTTCTCAGCTCACCCCCTTTCTACAATGATGTCCCATTGGCTCCGACTGTCATGTAGGTTTCAGGGAGATGGCCACTACAGTCTAATTCCAGTAATACCACCATCACCTCACCTTCCTGCACCAGCCCTTTTTCCAGAGGGGAACCCAGCTCTGGGAGGAGTTTTTGAGGAAAGCCTAAAAGCATGTAATCTCCCCCTCTCCCAGCATACCTTGATTACCTAACTGCTCCCCCATCACACACATACAAACACACACAGAGGTCTTTCCTAGACAAGAGGTGGGACATCTTCTCATTTCCCCATCTTATGTCTCCTCTGTGGCCGAGACCTCTCCTTGCCTGACAGATTCGTCACCTGTCATCAGAATAGAATCTTTATTACTCTCAGTCACAGTCATGGCTAATTAAACAACAAATGCGCTAATCTCATTAAGCCACTTATTTAATTAATTTCTTTTAATGCCTGTCATTAGTTAATATGATAATGCTTTCTTTCATCCCAAGAAAGCCTGCAGGCTCTATGAGTTCTGCATATTATTATGAAGGTAGTTTCCTATATTGGAAAAGAAGAAAGATTGGGGGGCATTGTTCAAAGTCCCTCCAAGATCCCTGGTGAGGGTCCTCTGTAGCTGGTGGAGAGGAAGACCCCTGCTATTTCTTCAGTCAACTCCATATGCCAGCCCTGTGATTTCATACCCAAACACCTCTCTCTACTCTAACGCCTTGCTTGTTCTTGCTGAAGCACCTGACCTCCACCTTATCAGCTCCACAACTCCTGAGTTTCTGCATGCCACCATATGCTATAAGCATGTAGGAGCACAGCAAACCTGATGAGGAAGATGTGGAAAACTCAATGAAAACAAACAAGAACACAGAAGGCTTAATAAGCCCCAACCAGCTCAGTCAATCCTCAGACAGTGAATTTAGATATACTGTGGGTGTATGATGAATGTTTAAGGAGCTCAAACACTAGCCTAGGTACTCAACAAACTAAGCAAAGCTTCAGAAAGTCTGAGAGCTGAAATGAGAAAACTACAAGCAGAAATTAAGAGTATGGCAGGTGATATAAAAGACTTGTTGCCTGGAATGCCCTCTCACTTCTTCCAGGACAGTCTTGCTCCCCTCCTCCAGGATTTAGCCTTGAGATAACCCTCCAGCAGGAAGAGTTACTCCTAATTCAGTTAGATGCATCAACCTGGTTGTCCTCTTAGCAGCTCACACATAGGTTAGAGCATCAGCCACAAAGGCAGTCATGGGGTCATGTCTGACTCAAAGCACAGAGTCCAAATATTCATATTGACAACTACCACTCACCTAAAAAATAGAGGGTGTTAATGGCTCCCACACACACACACACATTTTTTGTGCTTTGGGGCAACACCTAGCAGTGCTCAGGTGTTATTCCTGGCTCTGCACACAGTAATTATTCCTAGGGGACTTAGGGGATCATATAGGATTGTCTATGGTCTGACCTGGGTCAGCTGCATGTAAGACAAGCATCCTATCCATTGTACTATCACTCTGGCCCCACTTCTTTCTTTTTGTTGTGCGATTTTGCTGGTCATGTTTTGCTTTTGGAGTGATGCTCAGATCTTATTCCTGGCTCTGGGTTCAGAGATCACTCCTGATTCTGGACTCAGGGAGCATTCCTGACAGGGCTCAAAGATCCCTGTGCAGAGTAAGGCAAGTGCTCTATCCTCTATACTATCTATCCAGGGCTCAGCGCAAGACAGTATGGATCTGGTATTTTTAAATAAGAAAAATTTTCCCAGAAAGGGAACCCAAGCTTCATGTTTAGGTAGTCCCAAAATCAGCTCCTTACAGGTCAAGGTCCAACTGTCTTAGGTGACCTTGAATTTCCTACACTTAGCACAGCCACAAACTGGTATAGAATGAATGAGTGCCCCAAAGTGCTTCATATCAAGATTGGATTATATTTCTTTTTTTTTTTTTGGTTTTTTGGGCCATACCCATTTGATACTCAGGGGTTACTCCTGGCTAAGTGCTCATTAATTGCCCCTGGCTTGGGGGGACCATATGGGACACCGGGGAATCAAACCACGGTCCTTCCTTGGCTAGCCCATTTGCAAGGCAGACACCTTACCTCTAGCGCCACCTCGCCGGCCCCAGGAGTAACTCTTGAGTATTGAGTATCTCCAGGTTGGCCCAAAAAGAAATGTATATTTTTAATTGCTACAAGGATAGAATTTAAAGCAGACTGGGTTTGAAGGGATTCTGTTATTCGATGAGGTGCTCAGAGTGTTCAGAGTGATGTTTAAGGACATCAACCATTTTAGTCTGTTGATTGGATTACCTTTTATTTTGCAGCTTCAGACCACAAACAAAAATGAATAATTCCATTAGTTGTTGGAAATGGTAATAATCCTGTTGAGCATGAGTTTTATTGCTATGGTAACTATAAAACCCAGAGATAATAAATTTAAAAAAGTTCCTGCATGTCGTGGGAAGTACGTTGTGTTGCTGGTACTCCATCAAGCCTCATGATCCCATTAGTAGTTAAAAATTGTCATAATACCCCTGACAATAATTTTTATTACTAGAACTGTAAAATGCTAAGATAAGAAATAATTTTGTCAACAGGAAAGTGGGAGTCATAACTCAACTGTATTAGTGAGAAAGCCTGCATTGGATTTCTGAGTGTCTGACATCCAGAAGTGGGATTTTAACCCTGAAAGAGTGACCCCAAAGTTGTCATGGTTGTTTATTTATGTAGGGCCCACACCAGGTATTGCTCAGGGCTACTTTTAGTTCTGTGCTCAAGAAGATGGTTTTCAGAGGTGCTCAAGAAAACCAAAGGGGGCCAAGGATCAAACCCAGACTTCCTGCATGCAAAGCACAAGCTTAGCCTGTTGAACTCTCTCCCACCCCAAAACTCTGAATTCTAAACTGCTTTTCTCTTACATTTATGTCATGCTCAGAGCAAAGAAAAGGCGCACTTAAGAACAAGCTGCTGATCATTTCGGCCCCTAGAACTTGGTCTTCCCATCTGTTAAATGGCATGCTAGAAATTATCTTTCTCTTTTCACTAATATCTAAAGAGAAAACCACAGTCTCTGAGACAGCAATCTTGGCCACATGGGTCTTGTACTTAGAGAGGAAAATGGGAATTAGCACTCTCTGTGTGCATGATACGTGGATCAGTGAGCAGACACTCCAAACTAAGAAGACTGAAATGACTCCATTCACTTGAATGTAGGGACACTTTCTCTAAGAAGTAAAGCCTGAATTCAGCTATAAAACGGGTGATCTAGAGACCAGAGAGGTTGAGCAAGTGGTAGGGTGCTTGCCTTGCATGCGCTAACCTAAGACGAACCTCGGTTCGATCCCCCAAGCCAAGAACAATTTCTAAGCACATAGCCAGAAGTAATCCCTGAGTGTCACTGGGTGTGCCCCCCCCCAGAAAAAAGAATAATCTAGGCGTTTTCCTTGTACATGGCCAACCAGAACTCAATTCCAGCACCACTTAATGTCCTATTGTGCCCATTAGGAGTGATCCCTGTGGGACTAGAGCAATAGTGATTCCTGAGTATTGAGCCAGAAGTATTCTCTGAGCATTACTTGGTGTGCACCCCCCAAAAAAAGACTTCTAGATGAAGATGGATTGAAATATGGAGTGTATATAATTCATCACATAGATTACACCAGCTCCCTTTGAGTAACTGGAACATCTGTATCACCACCATCACACAGAGGCCGGGAGAGAGGCAAATCTATGACACAAAGGCTCCCTGAATACCATAATCTCCAAAGAAAGACTCAAAGGGGACTTTACCATCAAAGACTCTAGAATTCATCTATTTAAATGATTTTTCAGACTTGGTGGGTGCCTTTTCCTGCAATCTTGGGCAACAAGTTGATAAACCAAACCAGCAAAGTGGAGCTTGATGGAGCTTCCTGGATAGAAAATCTGGAACTGCATGGATCTTGGCCTGCACATCTCAAAGGCTGATTTATTTTAACACCCATCCCATTTCTTTGTCCAAATTCACTACATTTTTCAATGAGGCTCAATTGAGGGAGCACAGGGGAGGCTGAGCCAGGGGCAAGTAGGATTTACCTACAAGCTGCACTGTCCTTTCACAGGGATTTCGTTGGACTTTGCTTTCAATTCATCTGACACTTCTGAATTCAATTTATTTTCTCCCGCCCAGTCTCCTTCCTCAAAGGATTCCAGACAGTGGTCTAAGACATATGCCAGACAAGACCAAATCCCTGGTGATAGGTACAGAGAGATAATACAATGTCTAAGAGGAATTTAATAAAGAAAGCTGTCCATACATGGTAAGAGTATTCAAAGTCCCCATCATGGTAACTAGAGGGAACTCGCAAATTTGACTTTACGCTCTCAAGCCACTGAAGCAAAATATATATAAATGCTAGGACTGCCAAGTTCAATTTCCAACCCCTGGCCCATCCACAAGATTAGAGTTAGCATTGTTAAAATAGAGTGTACCTTGGAAATTTGTTATTCACATCTGACATTATAAGCATTCTTCCCTAGGTAAAGCCAGATACCCTATCTCAGGGTGCAAGGCCATATGGGGCAGCTCAATGCAAAACCCAGCATTAAAGAAGTGACATGATTTTCTGCTTTTCACAGAAGTCAACCTAGACAGTTTCTCAAGCTCAATTCTAGTTAATGGCTACCTGGTGTTTAGGAACCCACATTCAAGTGGTTGAGGCTGAAGAGATAGTAGAGTGGATAGGGCACTTCTTTTTTTTTCAATTACACCATGATTACAAACATGTTTGTAGTTGGGTTTCAGTCATAAAAAGAACACCATTCCTTCACCAGTGCAACATTCCCACCACCAATGTAGGGTACTTCTTGCCTTGCATAAGACAGACCTAGATTCGATACCCAGAACCCCACATGGTCCCCAGGCATGATGGTGTCAGCATATTAAAGGCCAGTATCCTCTGCTCTTCTGGAAGGTTTTGCAAACCAGTGTCAATGCCCTCACAGCATGGAAAGTGCACCTCAGGACAGTTGTTCCTGGAGGTTAAGCAAGTGAGGGCTCGTGTGACACCACACCTGTCTGGTTCCAAAGGTTCAGTCCACTGGATCCTGACCTAAGCTCTTTATTCAGCAACATTGAAGCTTGATATATACTATCTTCATCTCCTAAATCCACCTTATCCTTCAAGGACTCATTTCCCACTGGCGAGCCTCTGTTCATGGAAGACTCAACTCATCCTTTTTTACTGATCATCTACCAGCATGGACACTTCTTCCCCCAGCATCTCATTTTGTCCTGCTGTCACCACTGGACAGAGTGAATATGACTATGCCCATTTTATAGATGTAAAAACAAAGGATGACTCAGCCAGAGCTGAACTTTGAGCCAGAACTTTCCATCTGGTGCATTCTGTACTCAAACCCAAGCATTGAGACTCAAAGACCAGAAGAGAAGGAAGCCCTGAGCAGGCAGACCATTCAGGAACTGGCAAGACTCAAGAAGGAGAGTGAGAGGGATGTTAAGAGCAGTCAAATCTGCATTTTTGGGCACAGTCAAAGTAATCACACGTGTGTGTTTCTAAAGATCCATGTACAGTGGGTGCTGGTGGGTGCTGGAGGTAGCTGCGTAGCACTAATGCATTCACAGGATTTGCTCAGTTATCGGTCTTTATTTGTATGTATAAGGATTTTCAAGTTGGGAACAGAAAAGAGTATCAAAGAAGAGGCACAGGGGCCAGAGCATAGCAGAGTGGGTAGGATATTTGCCTTGCATGTGGCTGACCCAGGTTCGATCCCTGGCATTTCATATGGTCCCCAGATCCTGCCAGGAGTGATTTCTGAGTGCAGAGCCAAGAATAAATCCTGAGTGCCACCAAGTGTGGCCAAAAAGAAAAAATTAAAGAGACACAGCTTTCTGCTTTGCCCAACAATGCCTCCTGGGTGGGCTAGAACTGGTGTCTATGTGACAGGCACAGAGCAACAGAGTTGTGGGTGGCCAGCCCCTCTGTTAAGAATAATATTCAGACTTGCTCCACCTGCATCATAGGGGTTGTGAAACTAAAATAGGACTGTGGGCATCATGATATTTCGGGGCACCAGCTCTCCAAATCCCCCCAGAGAGGCAAGAACAAACAAGCTAAAAGGTAGCCCTAAGCATCCAGGGAACACAGTACAGTCTTCTTTGGTGGACTGGACTGGGCAGCTCAGTGCAAGACTAGGTATACTGAGAAGAAAACATGTGGGGGGGGGGCAGCCAGCCACAGCTTCGAATGTCATTGTGTAAGAATGAAGGGAAAGGGAGATGGAGGTGAGAGGCAGGGAGGACAGGCCATGGCAGAGGCGGACCCAGTAGGTGCTGGAAGTGAGGAAGACGGAGAGGGAAAGAGGGAACTGGACAGAGGCCAACGAGAGAGATGGGGCAGAGGAAGATGGGGAGAGATGGACAGTGTGAACCAGGATTCAGAGACAGATAAATAGTGAGTGAGGGAGACCGAAACATAGGCAGAGGGAGAAAAAGAGACAGAGATAAAGACAGAGGGAGACAAAAAGAGGCAGAGGGAGGCAAAGAGACAGAGGGAAGCAGAGAGACAGAGACAGAGGGAGACAAAAAGAGACAGAGGGAGGCAGAGGGGCAGAGGGAGACAAAGAGCGACAGAGGGTAACATGAGACAGAGAAACAGAGACAAGAGAAAGACACAGAGACAGAGAGACACAGAGATAGAGGGTTACAGAGAGACAGAGACAAAGAAACAAAGACAAGAAATAGTGGGAGGCAGAAAGAGACAGGGAGAGAGAGAGGGAGACAGAGACGGTGACAGAGAAAAAAGACAGTAACAGAGACAGAGGGAGGGAGACAGAGACAAAAAGAGAAACAAAGAGACAGTGGGAGATAGAAAGAGGCAGAGGGCAACAGAAAGTGATGGAGGGACAGTGACAGGGAGACAGAGAGACAGAAATAGAGAAACAGAGACAAGAGACAGCATGGCATCTCTCTGCCCTTGCTGAGTGTGAAAAGCTCATAAAACAATTAGAGCCCAAGCGTTCTCCTAGCCAGCAGGGCGGCTGTCTGTGCTGGCCCAGCATCAGGGTGATAAGGGGCCCCTGCAGCTGTGGAGGGAGATAGGGAGCCCCATAAAGCCCCATAAAGTCGGGTCACCAGCAGGGCAGCGGGGTGAAAAGGTAACGAGGGAGGAGGTTGCACCCCGCCCTGTCCCAAAGAAAGTCTTGGTGGAATTCTGACCTCAGGGAGGGGTGCTGGAGCTCCCTAGCTCCCTTCTCCGATGTCCTCAGAAGGGTGCACCCAGTCTCTAGGAGGGAGGCTGGTGGGGGGAGGGGGCGCTAGCAATGAGCCCATTTTTTACCTAGATGCTGGAGCCCGGTGACAGCAAGCCTGGAAGGCCGGTACAGACATGGTCACACATTGTCGGATGTTAACAACTAACTGGCCTCTGTCCCCTTGAGTCCCCCACATGGAGTGTGGGGAGCAGCAGGGGGCCAAGTGGGCTGTGGTTAACATAGGAGCATTTCTAAGTCAGGGCACGAGCCCAGAATATTCTAGAGGGCATAGGAAAAAAAAAATCACATACAAGGGGGGACCATGGTATGTATTAGGGAGCCAACTGGTAGGATGGGGATTACAGGCTGGAAACAAGGTCAGAAGAGGGCCATGTGGGGAAAAGGGTAGAGAAAGGCTGGAATACACTAAATATAGAAAATATACTAAATGTATTTAATATACTGAAAATACTAAATACATGAGTGCCCTGAACATACTGAAGACACTAAATGGCTGAATATTCTGGAATATTGAATAACCATATACTGAAGAACCTGAACATACTGGACACACTGAATATACTAAAAACACTGACACTATTGACTTCATTCAAGATACTAACTACTCTGAATACATTGGTTTCTGAATACATGGAATATACTAAGTGTGCTGACATTCACAGCCCCTGGGGTATGAGTCTCTTTGCCTTGTCTGTAGGAGAGGAAGGAGGGGGGGCCCGGAAATGGTTCAGGAAATGGTTTAGTAATCACAGCCTTAATCAAACACCTGCACTCATTTATTCTGACCCCAGGAAGAGTCGCTCTCCGGGAGAGTGAACATAAGGGGGTGAGGGTAAACATAAATTTCCTCTTATGTCTCTAAAAGAGAGTTGCCTTGCCTTGATGAGGGTGGTGGGGTAGCCCAGAGATGGAGATCTCTCAAAAAATTTTATCTAGAGCTTCTATGCAATCCCATGACTCCACTTCCTGGCATCTACCCAAAGAGCACAAAAACATACAAACACATACACACACATAAATACATACACACAACGCACTCACATGTTCGTTGCATCACTATTTACAATAGCCAAGATCTGCAAACCACACTTGCACCAAATTACAGATGAGTGGGTAAAGAAATTATGTATGTGTGATTTGCCTCTATACCCACAACACTGTATTAATTTTTAAGGTCAGATGCATTTCAATGTTCACTGCACCACTTAGTACATGAGACAGGATATGAGCAATCCAGGTATCTGACAACAGATGAGTGGACAAAGAAATTGTGGCATATATACATGGCAGAACACTATGCAGTTGTAAGAAATTATGAAGCCAGGTCTTTTGCAGCAATGGGATCAGAGGATTCCATATTGAATGAAATCATTTAAAAAGAATGAAAAATACTAGAAGAGGTAATCTCACTTGTCTGTAGAATAGAGAGAGACAAAACAAGGGACTAGGGAATGAAACAACAGTATGGTGAGTAGGACACTTGCCTTGCACACACAACCAATTCTGTCTCAGTCCCCTACACCACCATTTATAGTCTCCAAAAGCACTACCAAGAATAATTCCTAAGTGCATGGCCAGAAATAACTCCTATTTCCATGTATTTCCACATACACACACACATATATATATATATATATAATGAACTAGACAGTATTTAATGATAACAAAACCTTGACCTTGAATTACAAAATTTATAAAAAAGGAGCCAGACTGATAGCACATTGGGGAGGGTGTTTGCCATACATGTGGCCAACCTGGGTTTGATCCCAGCATCTCATATGTTCCCCTGAGCCTGCCAAGATTGAGCACAAAGCCAGGAGTAACCCCTAAGTGCCACTATGTGTAGCCCCAAAAAAAACTAATAAAAAAAGATTATAAAGAGTGGGAGGAGAGTTGGCAGTGACAAGGGATTGGTCCTGAGCACATGGAGGGGAGGGTGCTGTAATCTTGCTCATGGACACTATAAACTTTGTTGTTGTTGTAACAAACTATAATTATAACAATATCAAATGCAGTGAATTGAATAAAATAAATTTTGACAAGAAAAAATATGAAAAATAAAAATATTGGAAAATATATAGGGGCTGGAGAGATAGCACAGTGATAGAGCATTTGCCTTGCACACAGCCAACACAGGATGGACCCCAGTTCAAGTCCCAGCATCCCATATTGTCCCCTGAGCCTGCCAGGAGCAATTTCTGAATGCAGATCCAGGAGTAACCACTGAGTGTGAGGAAAGAAAGAAAAGAACGAAGGAAAGAAAGAAAGAAAGAAAGAAAGAAAGAAAGAAAGAAAGAAAGAAAGAAAGAAAGAAAGAAAGAAAGAAAAAGAAAGAAAGAAAGAAAGAAAGAAGAAAGAAAGAAAGAAGAAAGAAAGAGAAAGAAGAAAGAAAGAAAGAAAAGAAAGAAAGAAAGAAGAAAGAAAAGAAAGAAAGAAAGAAAGAAAGAAAGAAAGAAAGAAAGAAAGAAAGAAAGAAAGAAAGAAAGAAAAGAAAGAAAGAAGAAAGAAAGAAAGAAAGAAAGAAGAAAAAGAAAGAAAGAAAGAAAAGAAAAAAGAAAGAAAGAAAGAAGAAAGAAAGAAAGAAAGAAAAAAAGAAAGAAAGAAAGAAAGAAAGAGAAGAAGAAGAAAGAAAGAAAGAAAGAAAAGAAAGAAAAGAAAGAAAGAAAGAAAGAAAGAAAGAAAGAAAGAAAGAAAGAAAGAAAGAAAGAAAGAAAGAAAGAAAGAAAGAAAGAAAGAAAGAAAGAAAGAAAGAAAGAAAGAAAGAAAGAAAGAAGAATGAAGAAAGGAAGAGATGGAGGGAGGAAGGGAGGGAAGAAGGGAGGGAAGAAGGGAGGGAAGAAGGGAGGGAGAAAGAAAGAAAGAAATATAAATGTTATAACAAAAATATAAATTAAAAATATTTTTAAAATAACTATAATATATCCATAAGGTATCACTACTTATCATTCTAGCCCTTGGACATAAACTTCCCAGAAACTAGCACACAGGAGCTCACTTCTTGGCATCTAGTCCCAAAACTCATACACATTACTTTGAAAGGATATACACATATCTATCTTAATCACAGCACTTAGTATAATAACCAAAATATGGAAACAACCCAAATGCCCAACTATGAGTGAATGGATTAAGTTATGGTGTGTGTGTGTGTGTGTGTGTGTGTGTGCTACAAAACTCTAAGAAAGAACAAAACCACACAATTGGCAGCAATATGGATGGAACTAAAGGATATCACGTTTGGAGTGAAGCCAAGGAGGGATAGATAGAGAATGGTCTCTCTCATATGTGGGACTTAAAGATATACAGCAAATGAGCAACAAAGGACCAAAAAGCAACACAACAAAATAACTGATCTACCCAATTGAGTTGTTGGGATTATAACTGAAAGAAAAGAAATGATGATGTTGGGTATGCTAGTGGGTATACGGTTGGAATTGTGTACATGAGAAGCCATTGTGAACAATATTGTAAATGACAGGCTCAATCGACCACCAAAAGGGAAATTAAAATCAAGTAGCTGAAGGATAAGAATAACATTTCTCAATCTGAGCCAGGAATCAGCTCATGATATTTGCAGCTGGGAGATTACTAAACATTCTGCCCTTCCATGGGAGGAGAATAAAGAATCTCAACTCCCAGTCAGGGGAAAACATGGAATCAATTGGGCTGTGTTGTTCCAAGAAATCAAAGTGCTTGAGTTCTAGTCCAGGGAATCTAGAACCAAATTAGGACCCTGGCTGTAAATCCTAGGCAAGTAAATCCCTTTTGGGGGGCCTCAGTTTCCCCAATGTTACCTGCAGAAGTCAGTTCAGTCCAAGAATTGGGACATTCGTATTGATGGCCATGAAAGTTTCAGTCAAAAATGGGGGACACATTGGCTCAATAATGGAATTGTGAATGTTGAGACAAGAGTGAAGGATGAATTTAAACTCAGGCCTTTCTGGGTTTCCTCTTAGGCTTGTTTTGTATGTCTCTCTTTGATCACCTTCATTATCATCCACTCCAGGAGTGCTCTTTCTCCAGATTGCTAGAATCTGGACTCCAGGACTTGGTGTGTTATATGAACCTCACCAGAGATTCTCAGCTCTTAGAAAAGACAGGGTTCTGTCCTGAACCTCAAGCCTATCTCATGGAGGAATTATCCCATGAGAGACATCAACAGAACAGATGTGTGTTGGGTATTCTCTGAATTCCCCATAAATAAATCCCCACACCATATTTCCAACCCCAGGTGAAGGATCTGAAGCAGGTAGCCATAAAGAATTAATAAAACAAGCCAGTCAGGAGAGAATTATGGAGTCCATTTGCTTCTTGGCTTGTGGTCTCTCTCCATGCCTGCCAAGCCAAAACACCAACCTCTTTATTAAGCAGTACAAGATCAACCAACAAGGGAAGAATTGAGTGAGATCCAAGTAAACTTTTACATATCAAAGAGATAGATGAAAAGGAAAGAGGAAGTTGGGGGAACACCTTTGTTTTCGGTAATAGCAGAATATAATCTAATATTTCCCCAATCTGTGTGTACTATCATGCCCAAGCATCCTCTGTCAACACATTATCTCATCCCAGGCTCTGAACCTGGGCAGAGCCTTAAATGGGCTCCTCCAGATCTACTCAAAGGCAACTTCCACCTGGACTGGAACTGACTTTTTCACAGTTTTGCAATTGGGGCCATCAGACCCAGGGAAATTAAACAACTCTACTCCCTGGGGTCTCTGCAAAATTAGAAGCATCCCAGAGGTAAGTGAGCCAGGTCTGCTAATGGGTGGATCAGGGATCAGCTGGCCACAATGGTCCAGTCAGTCAAAGGAGACTCTTCAGCTTCCTTGATTTCTCAAGAGGAATTATTCTGGCTCTTCAACAGGTCACTCTGGGCCCTGGGCCCACTTCCACTTACCCCGCTCTTCCCAATTTGCACCTGGCAGGAAGGACCAAGCAGGAGAGTGCCCTCTATGGATCATCTCAATCATCCGCATCCATTTGTCAGTGTTGGATTCCACCCATAGTACATGGGTCTCCATGGGGCCAGAGAGATAGCATGGAAGTAGAGCATTTGCCTTGCATGCAGGATGTTAGTCTGAATTCCATCATCCCTTATGGTCCCTCAAGCCTGCCAGGAATGATTTCTGAGCGGAGAGCCAGGAGTAGCCCCTGAGCGCTGCTGGGCATAACCAAAAAAAAAAAAAAAAAAAATATATATATATATATATATATATATATATATATATAATATATATACACATGGGTCTTCTGATGAAACCTTGGGAAGAAAATAGCACACAACTTTGACTTTGTGGGTTCCCCTCAACCTCTGTCCCCCCAGGAACTCCTGAGACCATTTAAGTCAAAATTACCATGCCTCCTGCTGAGCATTCTCACATGGTACTGAGCTTATTACATGTCTCCTATCACCTACACCCATTGCCTAGAGCAGTGTTTTTGAACCTTTTTTGTGCAAAGGCATACTTTTTTTCATGAAAAAATATCACAAGGCACATTACCATTAGAAAATGTTAAAAAAAAATAGGAGCCGAGGAGGTGGCGCTAGAGGTAAGGTGTCTGCCTTGCAAGCGCTAGCCAAGGAAGGACCGCAGTTCAATCCCCCAGCGTCCCATATGGTCCCCCCAAGCCAGGGGCAATTTCTGAGCGCTTAGCCAGGAGTAACCCCTGAGCATCAAACGGATGTGGCCCAAAATAAATGTTAAAAATAAATTTAACTCTGTGTCTATATTGACTATATATAAAGTAATTCTCTTGAATAGGAATCAAATAAACACAGAGAAATTATTTTATAATTATGAAAGTATTTTATAATGGTTCATTTTTCTGTTTACTTACTCACTGCGACACCTGGGCCTGTTTGGCTGAACACAAAGCTGATATTCTGGCAGGAATCGAAGAAAGACACACACGTAGCTCTTCGTCATGTCCGTAACATGCGCTTCAGTTCACAAATAGACCAATCATGCTGAAGTCGAGTGTTACAGATGAAATTGGAATTTTTCCCATGGCACACGAGGCAGTATCTCATGGCACACTAGTGTGTCCTGGCACAGTGGTTAAAAAACACTGTCCTAGAGGCCATCCTGTTGAACATCTTACATACATGGTAACATAAGTCTTGGAGGTCGCATAACCTCTGAGTCTCCATCTCTTCATCGTCCATCAAGAGGGAAGAGCAGCAGTGCACATCTCAGAGGGTGGGCAGGGCTCAGAAGCTCCCAAGAGTTCACACAAGCTGGACCAGCATTAATCATTGGGATTAATCAAGAGGAATTATTTGGGCAAATAGATTTCTCCATTCCACTGTGGGTTATGATATATTCAGGTTAGTGCTCTGGGTTTATGTCCATCATTTTACCTGCTGTATAATATTCTACAGCTCTGGTTTCTGTTGTTTCTTTGGCCTTTCCCCTTTGGATGGAAAAAGAGCCTCTGGAGAGAATCTGCCCCTACTTACACCTTCCCTGCAGACTGACTTCCAAAACTAGGGAGGGGAATACATTTAAGGTTAGTGCTCTGGGATTACCTCCATCATGTTACCTGCTGTATAATATTCCATGGCACTGGTTTCTGTTGCTTCCTGACCACTACCCTTTGGATGGAAAAAGAGTCTCTGGAGAGAATTTGTTCCGGCTTACACCTTACCTGCACTACAGAATTAGGAGAACAAAATACATTTCAACTAGGAGTCAGTGGTAGTCACCCTAGGAGAGGACTATTATGGCATCACTATAGTCACCATTCAAAGAACCTCCATCTCCAATGATCATCAGACCCTGCTTCTCACAGAGACTTGGGGAAATAGATTCAGTAAGGGTGGAGGACAGTACACAGGCCAGAACCCAGGCCTGTATCCCCCATGGGCCTCAGAACACCAATGCCATCTATTCGATGTGTTTGGCAACAAGTTCAGATGAGGAACACAGTGGTGACTAGAGGGGTAAAGTGAAGAGGGGAGCAGGTGAGATTGGAGGGAAGGGGTGCAGAAGAGTGAGGAGAAGCCCCAGGTTCCTCCCATTTCAGAAGAGGATTTTATTGCCTTTTTAAAAAATGCAGAATCAGGTTCTGATTTTCTCAGACAGAGGTGCTGGGTTCTGGGTCCACAAGGGAGGGATGGAGCTGTTGTCAGCAGCTGAGGATCAGAGGTTTTCCATGGCCACACACACCTGCATAGCAACCGCAACATCCCACAGCACCCAGGACGAAGGCAGAAAGCCAATCACCTTTGAGATGGTTGGAAAGTAGAACAGGGGAGAAGGTACTGCAGCTTCCACTGATAGATTATATGAAGTGACAGCTTGATGACATATGTTCATTAAACATAACAGAAAAATCCCAATGGTATCACGAGGCCTCTCCAAGACTTGGGAGAAAAGGAATTCATAGGCGCGGGAAAGAGGGGAGAGACACGACAACAAGTTTGTCATCTGTGTGATGCTAATCTTAATCCCTATAGCAGCTGGTGATCTGCCTTCCACCTCCCTACAAGTGCCCCAAGGATGTCAAGGAAGATGCTTGTTAGGGGCCTGGGACAATGGGAGGAGAGGAGGGACATGGGTGGGGGGCATGGGACAGAACCCCTCAGTTCTTCAGCAAGGGAGTCCCAGGAAGCAAAGTGACCAACTCAAAAGACACCCGCCGAGTGCCTCTTCACCCAATATTTACGACGAGCAAGCTGGGTGTTTCCTAAAAGGGTACCAGGAGGGTCCCTGGGCTGCAGCCTACTGGGAAGTTTGCAAACGGGCTCTGTCTCCCCCTGGTGACAGGACTGGGGACGTGCGCCATGGCCGTGTCTGCAGCCAGGGCCCTAAGAGAAACTCCATTGAAGAGTTGGGGAGTGGGGTGTGTGGCATGTGACGCAGCCACCTTGCAGTCTAAGGGCCTCTGTTGTTTCCTCTCTCAGAAGTTCTTCCAGTGGTCCTCAAACTATGTCCTCAAACAAACTATGTATTTGTATCTGTTTTGTTCCTTCATTGCAAAATAAGATATATGCAGTGTGCATAAGAATTCGTTCATAAGTTTTGTTTTTACTATAGTCAGACCCTCCAATGGTTTGAGGGACAGTGAACTGGCCCCCTGTTTAAAAAGTTTGAGGAAGAGGAGGACCAGGAGGACCGGTCTACGGTAGGAAGCTTAGCCACACAGAGTGGGGGAGAGCGGAGAGGGCAGAGAAGGGAGCACTATGGCAATGGGAGTTGGGATGATCACTCTGGACTAGAACTGGGTGCTGAAAGGAGATAAAGTGACATGCATAATACACCTTCAGTAATGGTATTGCAACCTACAGTGACTAAAAGGGGGGAAAAGGAGGAAGAAGGAGGTGGTGGTGGAGAAAGAGGAGGAGGAGAAGGAAGGAGGAGGTGGAAGGAAGAAGGGAAGAAGGAGGAGGAAGGGGGAGGAGGAAGAAGAAGGAAGAGGAAGGAGGAGGAAGAAGAGACAGAAGGAGGAAGATGGAGGAAGAGGAAGAAGGAAGAGGAGGAAAAAGAGGAGGAAGGAGGAGGAGGAAGATTGAGGAAGAGGATGGCGGAGGAAGAAGGAAAAGGAAGGAGGAGGAAGAAGGAGTAGGAAGATAGAAGAAGAGGAAGGAGGAGAGAGGAGGAAGAGAAAGAAGAAACAAGGAGGAAGAGGAAGAAGGAGGAAAGATGGAGGAGCAGAAAAGAGGAGGAAGAAGGAGTAGGAAGATGGAGGAAGAGGAAGGAGGAGAAAAGAGGAGGAGGAAGAGAAGGAAGAAGGAGGAAGAGGAAGAAGGAGGAAGATGGAGAAGGAGAAAAGAGGAGGAAGTAGGAGGAAGAAAGGAGCAGGATGAGGAAGGAGAAGGAGGAAGAGGAAGAAGGTGGTGAAGGAGTAAGAGGAAGGAGGAGGAGAAAGAAGGAAGAGGAGGAAAAAGGAGGAAGAGGAAGAAGAAGGAAGTGGAGGAAGGAGGAGGGGGAGAAGATAGAAGGAGAAAGAAGTAGGATGAGGAAGGAGGAGAAGAAAGAAGGAGGAGGGGGAGAAGAAAGAAAAGAAAGGAAGAAGCAGGAAATGGAGAAGGAGGAGGAAGGAGAATGAGGAATAAGAAAGAGGAAGAAGGAGGAGGAAGATGGAGGAGGAGGAGAAATGTGGGGACATTGGTGGCAGGAAACGTGAAAGATGTTGGCTAGTGTATGACTGAAACTCAATCATGACAGAGCCCTTGAGGGAGAAGTCTTTTGCTGCATCCCCACACCCTCTTCTTCCCCACGGATCTCCACCACTGGGCAGAGACATTGGCCACATGAGCAAAGCATGTAAAGAGCACAGAGCCCCTGGGGTGACCCTGGGGCTACTAAAAGTGTCAGTTTTGCAAGCATGAGGCCTTGAGTTTGATCCCCATGCACCAGGAACAGGGCTACATCTAAGATGACTCTGCTGTCTAGGACCCAAGCACCGTCACAGTATGCGATGAGCCTAATGTGTGGAGTGAGCACCGGAACTATAAGGAATGACTGTGTAAGCACTGTGCCAGGAGTACCACTTCCTGAGTGCATATATGATAAAACCATAGTGATTACAAGCAACCAAGGGAAGAGAAGGGGGAGAAGAATAAAAATAAGTAAGGGGCTGGAGCAATAGTTCAGCGGGGAGGCATTTGCCTTGCATGTGGCCAACCCGTATCAATCTTCGGCATCCTATATGGTCCCTCAAGCCTGCCAGAAGTGATTTCTGAGTGCAGAGTTAGGAGTAACCCCTGAGCTCTGCTGTGTCTTGTCAAATTATGAAGACATCCAAAAAGTAGACAAGTTTAATTAGAGAGAAGGTGCAGATAAAGTCTGAGGGCTCTTGATATAAATTAAGTATTTGGGGTCAGAGAGATAGCACAGCGGTAGGGCATTTGCCTTGCATGCAGAAGGACTATGGTTCGAATTTCGGCATCCCATATGGTCTCCCGAGCCTGCCAGGAGTGATTTCTGAGCAGAGAGCCAGGAGTGACCCCTGAGCACTGCTGGGTGTGACCCAAAAACAAAAAACAAAAATTAAAATATATATATAAATTAAGAATTTATAATTAGAATTAACTCTTTTTTTTTTTTTTGGTTTTTGGTTTTTGGGCCACACCCGGTGTTGCTCAGGGGTAACTCCTGGCTATCTGCTCAGAAATAGCTCCTGGCAGGCACAGGGGACCATATGGGACACCGGGATTTGAACCAACCACCTTTGGTCCTGGATCGGCTGCTTGCATGGCAAACACCGCTGTGCTATCTCTCTGGGCCCTAGAATTAACTCTTAATATAAATTAAGAATTTATAAATTCAGAATGCTGGCACCCACAGGGAACACCCAGCAGGTGAGAATCCTGTATACAGTCTTTTATCTGTCACCCCTGCCAGAAGGTAGACAATCTTTAGAGATTTTACCTTACTTTCCTCTTTCCTCACACATCCCCTTAAGAAATGTAAATACTCCCCTTAGGCTTAGTTAGCATGAGATAGAGATTTGTTTGTCAATCTCTTCTTCCTATGATTGATTATTCCTGAACAATAAATATCCTAAGTGGAAGGACAATTGAGGCTCTCTGTCCACGAGACAGTTAGTCCTCTAACCCCATACTGTCTTTCTAATGTATGTCTCTTTTGCTTTTTTTTTGGGGGGGGGAGGTGGCCGGGGGTTGGATCACACCCGGCGGCACTCAGGAATTACTTCTGGCTCTGTGCTCAGAAGTTGCTCCTGGCAGGCTTGGGGGACCATATGGGATGCCAGGATTCGAGCCAGGGTCCATCCTGTGTTGAATGCATGCAAGGCAATGCCTTATCACTGTGTTATCACTCTGGCCTTTTTCTTAATTCTCTTTTTCTTAATTCTCAGGCCTGCTTCCCAGGCCTGTTCATCTGGAGCGGTACTCTGGCAGGGAGTGGCCCAAGCAGTAGTAGTAGTAGTAGTAACAATAATTTTAAAATAAACTACAATATTTTGTAGGGAGAGAAATTCTGGGCCACAGAGATAGATCAGCAAGTAAGAAACTTGCCCTGCACAAGCCAACCCAGCATGGTATATGGTTCCTCAAACCCTGCCAGGAATGATCTTTGAGGACAAAGCCCTGAGCACGGCAGGTGTGGTACCCAAAAAAAATGTTTAGGGTGGGGCCCGGAGAGATATTACAGCAGCAGGGCATTTGCCTTGTACACAGCTGACACAGGATGGATGGTGGTTCGAATCCCAGCATCCTATATGGTCCCCCAAGCCTGCCAGGAGCGATTTCTAAGCACAGAGCCAGGAGCATCCCCTGAGCACTGCCGGATGTGACCCCAAAACAAAAAAAATGGTTTTTAGGTTGCCTGTCTAGGTAGAAAGAGAGAAAAGCAGGAGAAACAGAGGCATAGAAGGGCCTTGTGGCAGGAAGAAGAAAAAGTACTGGGCCCAAGTGGGCTAGGCCCTCCCTGTTGTAACATCTGTTCAAATCAGAAAGTTAATTATGGTATTTGGATGTTTTATTTTCCATCCTGCCTAATAATTACAAGAGAATCCAAAGTGTGAGATAACACTGAATCATTATAAAATGAGATTTAATTATGCTCCCAACTCGCAGGAATTAGCCCAGACTTCAGAGAAAACACGTGCCTTCATGGAGCCATTGGGCAAAGCAGGTGTTTGCCCTGGGGTCGGGCCAGCTCCAAGAAAGCAAGAGGCAAAGGTGGGCGGGGGAGCCACTGCCCTTTCTCCAGTGTTACCCCCACACACACTTGCAGATCCAGCAGGAGGAGAAGGCGGGGGCTCAGCCCGGCAGGTGAGAATCCATCTCAAGCACCAATTAAATCCTGGTCCAGAGAGGCTGGACTAATAACCCAGAGAAATCTCACGCAGTAAAAAGTGGAAAGAAAAAAATTTTTATTAAATTACTTTATTTAAAAGCCGTGGCTACAAGGTTGTTCATAATCTAGTTGGTTTTTCTCCCAGAATCAAACTTATTCATGGTTCAGTTTTAGTCCTATAATATGCAAAACCCTTTACCAGTACACCACGGATATCTCCAGTTTCCCTCCTGCCTTCATTCCTGCCTGCCTATGAGGCAGACTTCAGATACACACACACACACACACACACACACACACACATACACTTTCTTTTTATTCCCTTTTGTAGACACTGTGGTTTGCAATACTATTACTGAAAGGGTATCATG
The DNA here is from genome assembly GCF_024139225.1 of Suncus etruscus. NCBI lineage: Eukaryota > Metazoa > Chordata > Mammalia > Eulipotyphla > Soricidae > Suncus > Suncus etruscus. The sequence goes on along the minus strand of NC_064851.1, from coordinate 8,824,674 downwards.
TCTATCACTTTCCTCCTTTAGGCACCCAGTTCTCTTTTTGGGGGGAGCACACCTGGCAGTACTCAGGGTTACTCCTGGCTCAGCATTCAGAAATCACCCTTAGCAGGCTCAGGGGACCATTATGGGATGCCAAGGATTGAACCAGGATCAGCCACATACAAGAAAGATGCTCTCCCCACTATGCTATTGCTCTGACCCATATGCAGGTTTTTCTACCATACACCAGCTCTGTCCACATTTCTGAAACCTGGTGGATGGACTAAAGTTTTGGGACCAAAGGTTTTCAAAACAAAACCCAAGCCTCCGATGCAAAATGAATTCTTTAGACTGAGCCCAGATTCCATGGCTCAGGTTCTCCCTCTGACTCTTCTCGTGGGAGAATGGGAGAGAAATTAATCTAATGTCCTGGGGTTCCTTTGAGGCTTTGGAAACTGGTTTTGGTTTTGTGTTTTGGTTTGGTTTGGGTTTGGGGGCCACACCCAGAAGTGCTCAGGACTTTACAGCTGGCTCTGTGCTCAGGAATCACTCCTGGAAGGCTTGGGGAACCATTTGGGATGCTGGGGATCAAACTGGGTTAACTACATGCAAAGCAAAAGCCTTACAGGATGTTCTATGGCTGCTGCTCCAAGTTTTAGGCTATGTTTGTTTGGTTGGTTGGTTGGTTCAGTTTCCTACATGCTGGAAGTAGATGAATCCATGGTGATTTCAAGGTGTCTCTTCTAAGTCTAAAGCATTTGTCGCTTTTGCAGCTCAGAATCTGGATGGATGGCCACACCCCACACAACCCAACCTGGGGATGGGAAGAGGGAGATGGGGACCCCCCCACCACCCATCCTAGTTAAGCTTTGGCTTGTCCTTAGGACTAGACAACACCGCCACCTAGTGGTTGCTTTTTGCTCTCTCGGGGACTCTCAGAGAAGAGACAGTGATGAAACCTATCACCAGGGCAACACCTTGAAATAAATGAGATTCTGAACCAGTGACTCCAAGGAAATGTGAGACAGAGGTACTGCTCCAACCCCCTATATAAGCATGAGGACATGCTTTCTGGAACCTGTCAAGAGAGCACCCACAAATACTGGTCAGAGGGCCAGTCAAGAGAAGGAGGGGAAGATGAGTAATTCACAGCCTGCTGTCTAACCTAACCTGGAAAGATGGAAAGCTGATGTTTCTGTGCCTTTGGAAACAGTGGCTTTTTTCAGAAAGTTCGACAAGGACCATTGACATAGTCCAGTGGGTAGGGCTCTTGGGTTTGATCCCTGGCATCTCATAGGATCCTGAGCCTACCAGGAGTGATGCCTAGGTGTAGAGCCAGGAGTAAGTTTTTGATCACTATCAAGTATGACCCCCCCCAAAATAAAGTAAAATTAGATTTTTTTTTAATTCTGGGTCACACCTGGCTCTGCACTCAGAAACTGCTCCTAGCACAGGGATGCCAGGACTCAACCACCAAGTGTCCTGGATTGGCTGTGTACAAGACAGACACCACTGTGCTATTTCTCTGGCCCCTGTAAAATTAGATTTTAAAACTCTGGGCAGGTGGCAATAGAGTGATGTCCCAGACAAGGCTCCAGCCAGCACCCAGGTTCAGACCAAATAAAGAATCTATACTCGATCTCACTATAACCAGGCTGCATGACTTCAGGAATCCTCTCTGATGCTTACTTTTTCTAACTTTTTAAAACTGAGATTCTGTGATTTTCTGTACTATGATAATAGCATGGTTCCTCATGCACATAATTGCAACACACACCCATCACCCTTTCCTCTCTGAAGGTCCCCCAGGCCCCTCCCTCTCAAGCTTCCCTCCACCAAGAAGCTCAATTTTGTTTTGGGCAAGAAACAAATGGGGAAGGTTCTGTAAAGACCACTTCTAAGGAAGTGTTTGTAGAAGCAGAAGTACTTCCGGGTCACACAGATGCCACCATGGCTTTGTTTTCTTTTCCCACTTCCTTTCTCCCCTCCTTTGCTCACTGGCAAATAATGGTACTGCAGGCTGATTGGTGATTCCCAAGGGCAGATTTCTGAACCCCCAGCAGCCTCTCTAGAAAACCTATTAGAATTGCAAATTCTGCCCAGATCTGTTGGATAAGAACCTCTTGGGATAAATGCCAAGAAACTGTTTGAACAGAGCCCCCACCTCCAGCTTAGCTGTACCAAACCTTTGCTTTTCATGAGCTGTTTTCTGAGGACCTGCCCTGGATGCCGAGACATCAGCAGGATGAGGCCCAGATCTCCTGAAGCTGCCCACTTGGAAAAAGCCCACAGACCCTCCATAGGAACTAAATCAGCTTCTACAAGTCAGTGGAATATTTTCAAGACACACTTCTGCCTTCATGGCCATGCAAACATTCTTTTGGTAGTCATTTTTCTTTTATTGCTTAATATTCTAGTCAATGCTATTATATCAGAGATGATTCCCTCCTTGGATAAATTGACTTGGAACAAAAATGAAGTCTTCAGATGCATTTTTCAGTCTGATCAATTATTGTTACATGCATTATACAATTTGAGACAGAAAAGATTAGACACCTCACCCAAAGCTCATGTCTGAGTGACCAGAACCATGATGATATTGTTATCAGTAGAGAGTAGTTTGCCTTTTCAAAATTGTATGCCCAGGGGGCCGGAGAGATAGCATGGAGGTAGGGCGTTTGCCTTTCATGCAGGAGGTCATCGGTTCGAATCCCGGCGCCCCATATGGTCCCCTGTGCCTGCCAGGAGCAATTTCTGAGCCTGGAGCCAGGAATAACCCCTGAGCACTGCCAGGTGTGACCCAAAAAAACCAAAAAAAAAAAAAAAAAAATTGTATGCCCAGGAAGCCTTACAATATATCTTTTCATTTAATTTCTTCTCTCTAATGACTTTTATAATTATGCAGTTACATCTATCAATCGTCCTTCACTGTACAATGATCACCAGAATTTCATCATAAAGCTTGCCAAAAATTTATTCATTCTTTGGAACTTTGATGGACACATGTTTCATTCCATATTTGGCTATTTCCAACAAAAAAAAATGTTAACAGCATGAAAATAGCATCTGAAAGGCTTCAATTCTTGCTTCAGGACCATCTCCCTGAGGTGTCCCAGCAGAATTCCTTGTTCCTCCCTAAGAGTAGGGTTTTAAGAGAACTCTGAGTCTTTGAACAACCCTGAGTCTTTGAACACCTCTCTGTGACTCTGTTTCCCCATAGCATCTGTAGGACCACCCTATTAGTACAGGAGGCCAAACACAGGGTCCCATTTCATCTTCTAGCCCTGTGACACACAGCAAAACTCATAAATGTCTCATGAGGCAGTTGATGAGAAGATGAAAGGCAGCCTTGGAGAACCAAAGAGGCTCAGCAGCATTGCCCAGAGGAGTCCACCTTGGCCCTTACAAGGGAGACCCCAGAGTCTGCCAGAGCTGGGACTCTCTGAGAACTTGGAAGCCGTAAGAAATCCCAAGAATGGGGGCCAGAGAGATAGGATGGAGGTAAGGCATTTGCCTTGCATACAGAAGGACAGTGTTTCGAATCCTGGCATCCCATATGGTCCCCGGAACCTGCCAGGAGTGATTTCTGAGTGTAGAGCCAGGAGTAACCTCTGAGCGCTGCCGGGTGTGACCCTCAAAAAAAAAAAAAAAGAAAGAAAGAAATACCAATAATGGGGCCAGAGCAGTGGGGCAAGCAGTAGGGCATTTGCCTTGCATGCACTAACCTAGAACAGACCGCAGTTCCCCTAGTTTCCCATATGGTCCCCCCAAGCCAGAGACAATTTCTGAGTGCATAACCAGGAGTAAACCCTGAGCATCACCGGTGTGCCACCACCACCACCCCAAAAAAAAAAAAACCCAAAACAGAAATCCCAAGAATATCCATCCTGAGTCCACCTATGTGTCCACTGATACCCAAGTCACTGGCACATTTTAAGATGTCAGAGTGGTCTGATGGGGCTGTCTTGCTCCCTTGGCTTCCAGCTTCCAGGAAGTCTCTTTGTGGGTTCTTTTCAACAGAACCTACAGAATCCCTATAGATCTGCCTCTTTTTATTGAGCTTTGTAGATGTGGCTCTTCTACAAATCACAGTTTTGCAGCCACCCTGTGTCCAACAAGCCCACAGGTGGCATTTTCCTCAGGGCACTCACCCACTTTGCATCTCTGCCATGTGTTATGATGGGGGTACATTGTTTTGGGGTGGAACAGATTGCTCTTGCACATGGAAAAAGCTATCACAGGAGTTCCTAAGCACAGTAGTTAGGGTTTTTACCTTCCATTTGGCCAACCAAGGTTTGATCCCCGATAGCCCATATGGTTCCCCAAACCTGCCAGGAATAATTTATGAGCAAGAAACCAGGGGTAACTTCTGAGCGCTGCTGGGAGTGGCTCAAAAAGCAAAACAAAAAAAAAATGTTCTCTGGGTCAAGAGACTGACCATCCAGGGGTTAGGGGCCAATCTCTTTTTCAGGGTCCATCCCCAGCTCCACAGGGTCTCCTGGGCACTGCCAGAGTGAACCCTGAGCACTAACTGGGAGTTGCTACAAAACAAAAAAAATTATGCAGGGGCTGGAGTGGTGGTGCAGCAATAGGGTATTTGCCTTGCACATGGCTCACCCAGGGCAGACAGAAGTTCGATCCCCGGCATCCCATATGGTCCCCTGAAGCCAGGAGCAATTTCTGAGCGCATAGCCAGAAGTAACCCCTGGGTTACTGGGTGAGGTCCAAAAAGCAAAACAAAAACAAAAAAAAAATCATGCAGCTTCCTATCCCAGAAATATATCTTCTTATTTTTTCTTTTTTGTCATGTTTTTGTTTGGGAACCAGGCCCAGCAATGCTACAGGCTTACTCCTGGTTCTGTACACAGGAATCTTTCCTGACAAGAGTTGGGGGAAGGGAACCCCATCAGATGCCAGGGATCTAACCCAGGTTGGCCTCCTGCAAGGAAAATGCCTTCCCCCTGTATTAGCTCTCTGACCCAGATATCTACATTCTTTAAGTGCTTCCTGTTTAGAAATCACATCCAAATGCATCTAAGGCTACTAGGGCACCCCCTGGATCAACCCAGTGTTGGCCACTTTGGTAGATTGGTCCATGGCAAAGTTTCTCAACCTTTCCCATCCAGGGCCCATTCCACCCTTGTTTTCCTTGTTTTCTTTCTTCCTTTCCACACACACAACACCCAACTCCCCCATTCAAGTGGTTGGCCCTTATTCTCATACTGTGGAGCCCAGTTTTCTCAATTTTCACCTGAGGTCCCTTTAGAATATCCTGGGTGCCCAAGGGAGGGCCCATATAATTAAGAATCACTGATCTGAGCACATCCCATAGTGCCATCTGCCACACTGCCAATAATCTCCTGGGTGAGTTTCCCAAGGGACCAGGTGCCCCCAAATCTCAGCCTACAGCCCCCAAGCCCAAACCTCACCTCAGAGAAGTCCCCAGTGCCAACAGCCAGACACCACTCCCCACCAGGGACATTCATAATGTTTAGTGCTCCCCCACTGCCTCTAGGGACTGAATCATTAAGACCACCTTCCTGGGAGTGAAGTCTAAAACTTCACCCCCCCCCCAAAACAGCAGCCATATTGGAGGAGGCTAGAACAATAACCTACCAACCCCAAGGATCGAAGAGAATTGATCAGATCTACCAGGATCTACCAGCCCAAAACCTCTTCAAAAATCACCAGCTTCAGGACAGTGTGGCATGAGCTCCTGGGCCTCAGAAAACCCAAAAATCTGGGTGACTCTTTACCGACACATTTGCTCAATGCCAGTTCTCTGGAGCTCAGCCCAACATTGTCTCTAAAGTGAGGTCAGCAGAAGCCACTTTCTTTTTCTGGGGGTGGAGGGGACAGCTTGACAGATTCTGGAAATCTTGCAGGGACAGTAGCTAAGTCCCCCAGACCAACCCAGATTGGCCCAGAAGGGAGAAGCAAGTGAGTTTCCTCTCTGCTAAGTCCAAGCTCTGCAGGGACTTGGAGAAACAGACACAGTTAGTTATTTTTTGTTTGTTTGCTTTATGTAATTGTGTGTTGTTTGCTTGTTTTTAATTTGTTTGGGGGGACACTCCCAGCAGTGCTCAGGGCTTGCTTCTTGCTCTGTGCTCAGAGGGGATCAGGGAATTCTATGCGGTGCTGGGGATCAAAAAGGGATGTACAAGGCAAACACCCTTCCCGTTGTTCTGGCTCTCTGGCAAACAGAGTTTAACTCTGCTGGAAACATCTCTACTCATCAAGCCCAGAGTTGATAGTGACCTGGGAAAATCAATGGGCCCAAGATCTATCTCTTCGGGTGCTTATACATCATAACTCACTTTGCCCTGGCAGGAAGCTGGAGGAACCCACAGAGCCCAAGCCTGCTTCCCTGAGCTCTGGATTTCCTTCCCAAGAATTATGGGGTCTCCTTTGTCTCTGCTCAATAACACCCTGGAGTTAAAATCATTTAGAAACCAATTGGTTCATTTTTCTCCCACTCTTTTGGGCTCATGGGGACAGGTCATCGTGGCCTAGAAATTATTAAAGGGACAACTAGGAGACTTCGTTCATTCCAACACAGTGTCTGGCTTCCCCAACCTCCTTCTGTCCCCAACAAGCCAAGAAGCTTTAATGTCTCATGGAAAGAGAACATTCTAGCAAAAGAAAAGGCTGACCCATTGGAAAAGTAGGTATTTTGTTTTAGTAACTATCTCCCACCTCCCAGAGAAGGTATTTTTTGGAAAGCAAATGCCCTGCCTTACCCTTTCATTTTCCTGTCCTACTGATAATCCCATGGGCTTTACTTTCCCCTGAGTTAGCAAAATACTCAAATTAAAATCACTGTGAGTAGGAGACATTATACAATGGGTAGGGCATTTTGCCTTGCAAGTGGCTGACCCAGGTTCAATCCCCAGCATCCTATATGGCCCCCCGAGCCTGCCAGGAGTAACTTCTGAGTGCAGATCCAAGAGTAACCGCTGAAAACTGCTGGGTGTAACCCAAAAATCAAAAATAAATAAAATCACTATAAGAGGAGCCATAGTACAGCAGGGAGGTCCCTTGCTTGCCTTGCACACAGCCAATGCAGGTTTGATCCCTAGCATCCCATATTGTGCCCCAAGTCCCACCAGGAGCTATGCAGTCAGGAGTAATTCTTTTTTTTTTTTTTTTTTTTGTTTTTTGTTTTTCGGGCCACAGCCGTTTGATGCTCAGGGGTTACTCCTGGCTAAGCGCTCAGAAATTGTCCCTGGCTTGGGGGGACCATGTGGGACGCCGGGGGATGGAACCGTGGTCCTTCCTTGGCTAGCGCTTGCAAGGCAGACACCTTACCTCTAGCACCACCTCGCCGGTCCCAGGAGTAATTCATGTGTGTGTGTGTGTGTGTGTGTGTGTGGTTTTTGGGTCACACCCAGCAGTGCTCAGGGGTTATTCCTGGCTCCAAGCTCAGAAATTGCTCCTGGCAGGCACGGGGGACCATATGGGGCACCGGGATTCAAACCGATGACCTCCTGCATGAAAGGCAAATGCCTTACCTCCATGCTATATCCCCAGCCCCAGGAGCAATTCTTGAGTATTGAGTATCCAGGTTGGCCCAAAAAGAAATGTATATTTTTAATTGCTATAAGGATAGAATTTAAACAAGACATAGAACTTCTTCAAGCCTGTTTCTCATCCAGTCAGAGAATAAGCTCACCTGTTCAGGTAAATACAGAGATAGGAGGGGTACCTGATAAGTGCCCTTTCAGATCCATGGGGAGAGCATTTGCATTATAAGCAAATCTCCCTCCAGCATTCCATATGGTATCCAGAGCATGGCCAGGAGTAATTCCTGAGTACAGAGCCAGGAGTAACCCCTGAGCAAGGCAGGGTATAGCCCCCCCAAAATTTATTCCTTCAGGTCCATCTACAGAAATTGTTCACTGCCATCTGTTGCATTCACCAAGTTCTGGCACTGCCAGAAGTTGCCTTAAACTGTCACCAGATCATGAATTGAGGGTGGTGTCTGTGCAAGATTAAGGCTTCTGCTTGTTAGTTTGGAGAGGGATTGTGATTAGGTCCTCCAGCCCATCATTTCAATACAACAAAGGGAAGGGGGAAATTATTTGATTTATTTAAATAACATATATTATGGTCTCACGTTTCTATGGGTCAGGAATGTGGGAAAGGGGGGCCAGAGCAGTGGCACAAGCAGTAGGGCGTTCACCTTGCACATGCTAGCCTAGGACGGACTGCGGTTCAATGCCCAGCGTCCCATCTGTCCCCCCAAGCCAGGAGCGATTTCTGAGTGCATAGCCAGGAGTAATCCCTGAGCATCATAGGGTGTGGCCCAAAAACAAACAAAAAATGTTTTAAAAGTGTGGGAAAGGAATGCCAGAGCAACTGAATAGCAGGGAGGGAATTTGCCTTGCATATGGCCAACCCGGGTTTGATTACGGGCACCCCAGATGGTCCTGAGCCCAATCAGGAGTAATCCCTCAGCGCAGAGCCAGGAGTAAAACCTGAGCACCACCAGGTATGGCCCAAAAATTAAAAAATAAAAGTAGCAAGAGTTTCAGCAGAGTAGATTTAGCTTAGCTGCAAAGCTGTGGTTGAGATCTTGGCCCACACAAAGGCCTAATGGATTGGAGAACCTGATTCCATGCAGGTTCCCTACACGGCTGTGGGTGGTATCTGACAGTCCCTCCTGTAGAACCTTCTCCATAGGGCTGTTTGAGTGTCCAGACAATAGCAGCTGGCTTCCAGGAGAGCAAGGAGGAAACAGAAAGCCTCATAGACCTAGTATCAAGAATCACATCCTAACTTCCATCCAGTCTGTTCATGAGAGAAGTAAATTCACACACCCAATGTGGGCAGGTGAAAAGGGATTGGCTTTGTTTATCATTTCTGCTCCAGTCTGTTCATGACAAGCAAATTCACCCCCAAAGGGAGGAAAAGGAGGCTCCACTTTTTTTTGAGGATGAAGACCAAATGAAGACTAAAACATTCTGAGCTCTCAAGGACTTTTGTTGTGGTCTAGGAGATCCCAACACTGCTGCTGATCCTAAGCATAAAACCATCTGGCCTTGTTGACTGGAAATGGGCTCTAAATCCTCTAAGCACTGCTTGGGAAGCCCCCAAATAAGTCAATAAGGATTTGCAAACATGCATTCTTTATTGATTTTGTTTGTTGGGGCCAGCATTGTTAAGGGGCTATTGTTGACTCAGTGCTCAGCAGGGGTTGCTCCTGGAAATGCTCAAGGTACTCTGCAGTCCCAAGGATCTAACTCAGGCCTTCTGCAGGCCAAGCATGTGCTGCTCTTTTCAGCCCATGAATACTTTGAAGCCGATACAGTCAGCCCAGAGAGATAGCTCAAAGAATATGACTGCATGATTTGCATGTGGGATGCCCAGTTTTGATCCCCTGATCCCCTGAGCACCATCAGAAGTAGCCCCTGAATATCATCAAAAGCCAAGAAAAAAGAAAAGAAAGCAAGCAAAAGTAATCCAACACAATCTATTCTCTGTTCACAAAGACTTTTTTTTTTATCATTTTCACATTCAAAATGTTTTCAACCTACTCAAAACCACTCAAAATTCACATCCCTTTAGAGAGTCCACTAGAAATCCTGAGTATTAGCACCTAAAATCAGAACTAGATATGAAGGAATGAGTTTCTCTCCATATGCAAACTAATTAACTGAAGTAATGAGTTATTAGCTCCCACACACTCAGGTACATCATACAAGAATCACACAATGTACATCACACTTTTCTGTCTGCATTTGAGGAAGGGGCTCAGGATGCTCTCTGGTCCATAGCAATTCTGAAATAGGCAAGGGTTGCCAAGTTCTTGATTAGAACTTAACTAGCACTCCACAACTCATCTGGAAATTTCCATGACTTAATTAGAATTCCCCATGACTCAGCTGGAACACTTCATGACTCAGCTAGAGCTCCCCATGACTCAGCTGGATTTCTGCATGACTCAGCTGGAATTCTGCATGACTCAACTAGGACTTTCCATGACTCAGCTGAAACTCCTCATGACTTAGCTGAAACTCTCCAGGATTCAACTCTAATTCTTCACAACTCTTGGCTCTGCCTTCTGAAGAATATTAAGCCCCACCCCCTTGAATCATTGCTCTCTTCACCTATATTGTTTACACCCATTTCTTTGTGGGGCAAAATAACACTGAGATTTAGAAATTATACTAGGAAAATGCAGTTCTTTTGACTAAGGCAACTTGGAGATGGAAAAGACACAAGTCCTGGCTTATTCAACAGGGACTTTGAAAATAAGAAAGTCAGCAAAATGATAGTCATCTCTCTTGCTTCATACCCGGCTCTGGAGAGCCCAATTTACTTAATTAAGTAATTATTCAAAGCAGCAATGCCATCAGTAAATATTTGCCTACTAAGTGTGAAATACTATTGCAAGTGCTTCCTGGTTCTAAACCACTCTGGAATTGGCACCGGATATGAAAATTTATATACTAAAATTCCTGCTCTCAGTTCTAAACTCCCAATTCCTCCAAGCCAGGGAAGAACTCTGTCTCTAGCTCAAAAGCCTGTTGAAAGAATCTTGGCTGACACAGTCGTAGACCATTTATCAACGAACAAGGGGTCCCAGAAATACATTCTTCCTGGAGACTAATTTTTCTATTCGGTCATTTGGGGGAAGAGGGTGGAGGTAGGAAATTTATAATGACAGTGCCCTCTACAGACCAGATCTGTAAACGGTGGCCCTGGATCTGCAGTATTCAGGGATTCTGCAATGGGGAGTAAGGATCCCACAGAGCATGAAATGGTCCACGTCTCTGAGTGACATTGCAATTCATTGCTAACTCTAGTAAGAGCGAAGCTGTGTTGGGTTTTAATCCTCAAATGCTGTGTTACACTGCCCACAGGGCGATCTTGCTACCCAGGACAAAGTCAAAATTCAATAGAAGGTAGGTTATTAGGTTATTAGAATTTAAATGGGGCCAAAGGGGCTGGAGATAAAAATACAGGAGAGGTATTTACCATACACATACACATGGTCAACTCAGGCTCAATCCCTACACCCCAGAGGGTCCTCTGAGCACCACCAGGAGTGATTCCTGAGCACAGAGCCAGGAGTACACCCTGAGCACCTCTGTATAGTCCAAGTACCCCCACCCCAAAAAAATTGTACCTGGCATGGGTGGTCCTTGGGCAAGACAAATGCCCATTGTAAAAAAAAATGTAGGAATTGAGGTACTTACCTTGCATGCAGCCAACCCCAATTCAATCCCCAGTGCCAACTGGTGCCCAGCACAGAACTGGAGTAGATCCTGAACACCGCTAGGTGCACCCAAACCCAAAAAGAAAAAAGAAAAATAACTACTAAAATGGTGGGAGAGATGGGGAGCTTTTCTTTAGTTCATGCTCAGGGCTGACTCTTGACTCTGGGTATTTCTAGGGTTCATATATTTGGTTGCAGTGTTCACATCGGGGATGTGGTGATCTCTGGGGGCTCACACTTTCAGGAGCAGCACTTGCACACATTGGTTTGCATGCCCCAGGGATTCAGGCACTTGTGGTTCCAGAGATCACCATGGCAGGGTCGGGGATCACACTCAGAGATGTGGGGATATGCCAGGGATCCAATGTATTGCCTCCATCAAACACCCAGACTCTGGGTTACATTTCCAGGATCAGTGGAGAATTATTGTAATATGATGTAGTCACAATGTTCTTTTCTATTTTCATTTTCTTTTTCATTGGGGTGAGATCCCCAATTATAATAAGTATTAGTAGAATGTATTACCTGTATTTTCTTCTATGTATTTTATAGTTTAGAATCTTCTGTGCACTATTTGGGAGAGGGAGAAATGGGAGTCCTGGATCATATCCAGTAGTGCTCAGGTCTTACTTTGGACTCTGCACTCAACATAACTCCCAGCAGGGTTTGGGGGGGGACACACGGGGTATCACCACATTAGCTGCATTCAAGAAAATTACCTTACCTGCTGTACTATCACTCTGATCCTTTTCATGCAAGATGTTGTGTTTTTCATTCATTTGAAATTTCATTTTTTGTTTTATTTTTATGGGTTGTTGGTGGTGCTTTTTGTTTGTTTTGTTGGTTGTTAATTTGGGGGGTCAAACCCAATAGTGCTCAGAGATTACTCCTGGTTCTGCACTCAGAGATTACTTCTGGGAGGCTTGGGAGACCTTATGGGATACCAGACATCAAACCCAAGACAGCCACCTGCAAGGCAAGCACCAAACCCATCTCTGGCCCTAATTTTGTCCTTTTTTGTCTGTTTGTTTGTTTTGTTTGTTTTTGGGTCCCACCTGGGAGTGCCCAGGGATACTCTTGGCTCTATGCTCAGAAATTGCTCCTGGCAAGCTCAGGGGACCATATGGGATGCCGGGATTCAAACCACCGTCCTTCTGCATGCAAGGCAAACACCATACCTCTATGCTATCTCTCCGACTCCCACTTTTGTCTTTTTAAAGAACAGCTCTTGGTTTCATTAATCTTACATATTATCTTCTCCATTCATGTTTTATTTATTTCTACTCTGATTTTTATTGTTTCCTTCTGTTTATTAACATGGGGGCATACCTAGCAATGTTCAGGGATGACTTCTGTGCTCTGTACTCAGGAATCATTCATGGCACTAACTTCAGGGACCATACGAGGTACAATTGAGCCAGGGTGGGCCTTGGGCAAGACAAATGCCCATAGTATAGTGCAGGGTCCAGAAACCCCCCAGGGGGGACCCGGCCAGCAGGAATTAGCTGGGAAGGCTTCTCAGACGACTGCACTCCTATTTTGCTGAGTAGAAGAACAACCACACTGTAAAAAATCTGAGAGAGGTTAATAATAAAGACCCAAGGCAGCGTCTCACTGTTCAAGGGTGTCTTTATTGGCTACAGTTCCTTCTTAAATAGTGAAGGAGAAAAAGGGGCAGTACAAAGGTGATGTCAATCATACTTTTGGCGCGAAGGCTCATAAGGAAGTGGGCAGTGGGCTAGGGGCTGGATGACCTTTAAGCTATACTGAACGTGCTGTTTCAATGGAAACTTCTAGTGTCCTTCTAGCTGCATTCCTAATTGCTTGACTATCAGGAAATGGTGCAATATGTGCTTGCCTAAGTGATCTTGAACAGACAATATAGCATATACTTATTGATAACAGCCTAAATTACTCCGGAATGTGGTCTTAAGGAATGGGGCCTAGTTTCTGATAACTGGACCAGGCAGTTTTTTCTCTCCTCCGGGCTTATAGCTAAATTAAGTCCTGCAGCTACATTCTTTTCTCTTAGCTCAGAGATTTACAGCAAGACTGCATATTGCTTTTAGGTGAAAAGCTGGGCTATGGCAGAGAGAACAGCAAAATGTCCTCAAACAAGTCAGTCCCCAACATCTCCCCCTTTCTCTTCTAATAAAAGAAGGAAAGTCGTGAGCGGGTGGAAGAACCGTGTCTTAGGCATACAAGGTTTGACCAGGTCGGACACGGCCAAAGCCGCATTTAAAAGGTGGCTACAAACGCCGTGGGTGTGCGCAGAGATCCGAATTATACGTTGTAGCCTTTTAGGGCCGTGCCCTAACTGGGACCTTGCTAATCCCGTCGTAGGTGTCTCCACAGCCGAGAGCACAAGTGCCGGAGCGAGCTCCGTCTGTTAGCTATGCGCTCTATCTCCTGGAAACTTAGTGGCTGGATAGGCGGCTTGGTGACTAGAGCCAAGTTTTCACAGGAGTCACGCGGGGTTAGACGCTGGTAGTTAACCTGAATAGAGGTTTTTGCCTTTTCATCTACCTGGTTTTTAATAAAGGCAGTAATTTTGCGGAAAATCCATGGGCCAAGAGAAAAGAGCAGCATGAGGCTAATAAGAGGGCCCACAACGGTGGACAAGATTGTGTGGAACCAAGGGGAAGAGAAAAACCAATCCTGGTACCAACCTTGTTCTTCATCGAAATGTTTTTTCAAAATCTTTTATACCATCACCAATGTGTTGAACGCTATCTCTAACTAAACCTGTTTTGTCTTTAAAAATACAACATTGTTCCTTAAGGGCTACACAGACTCCCCCTTCTTTCATAAGGGCAAAATCTAAAGCACGACGATTTTGGAGAACAACATTAGCAAGGGAACTAATAGTATCTGTGAGAAATTGCAGACTAGTTTTGATTTCATTAATGTCTTGCTCTACTGCTTGAGTAAGAGTGCGGAAATTGGATTGAGAAGATACAAGAGAATAGATACCAGTGCCAGCGCCAGTAGCGCCAATAGCAAGGAGAACTGCAAGTGTAACAGAGGTGAAGGGCTCACGGCGTCGTCGAGAGAGAGATTGAGAAGAATATGAATAGGGTGAGGTGGCAGGAGAGGGAAAGGTATGTTCTGAGTGAATGGTGATTTTTGGAATGAGAATAACGAGGACACAGTAATCATGTGAAAGGAGAAAAGAAGAACGAATGATAAAGGGAGTAAGGCCAGAAGCACAGGCAATAGAATAAGGCCAAATTTGGCTAGAAAAAGAAGCATCTAGCTTTAATATAATAACTAAGAAGTTTAAAGGAAATCATTTAAGTTCAGTTTAAAGGTTTTTGAACAATTGGCTATCATTAATTATAAGATTTTTTAAAAGTGCTAAAGTCTGGCAAAAGTCAGAAGGCATTTCTGTGGCATTCAAAAATAATCATTTTACCTCCTGCCAAGTTGTTTTCTTATAGACCTCCTACAGCTTCCTGCAGTCCTATCTTCACCCACTGCTAGCCCACCATTCCTACCGGACCTGTTTCTAACTGACTCTGCCTAAAGGAAATGCTGAATGGTACTCTGCCTGGCTGCCACCAACCACCCCCTTCGAACCAAGGCTTCATTAATTTGTTTGCTCCACTTCACTCCCTTGCAAGACAATGGCAACACCTCTGGTTCCTTCCCTTCCCCTTTTATGGTGCCGCATACATAGCCAAACCCCTCCCACGCATCCCCTAACCCATCCTGGAAGTAGCCCTTTGTGCCCTCACCATGGGTGCTACGGAAGAGTGAGCCACCCCCAATCAATTTTGCCACAACCTGGCCCATTCACCCATTCCCCAGGACACACTGGCTATGTCAGCTCAACCTCTCCCATGCCCTGAGCTCTTCAGGACTCTGCCGGCTTCCCCACCCTTCCAGCCCATGCTGTCCTCGGGACCCCCCCCTCCTCTTCTCAGCTCATCCTTGTCATGATCAACGCTTCCGCCCTCCGCCCAGATGCAAACGCCTTCGGTACCTGCTATTCACCCACCTCAAACCTCATCCTACAGCTGGTCAACGCCTCCACCATCACCGACCCTGCCTGCTTTGGCAACCTCCTGCCTGTCTCTGACCCCTTCGCTCTGCAATCCAGCCCCAAGCCTTACTTCAGCATCACCTTGGAACAGATGGTGAAACTTATACTTTGCCTTTTGGTACCCAATATGATTCCCCCTATTGAAAATTGTAATCAAATTCTTGTCATTAATTCCTCCTTTTAGTTCATAATTGCCCCACGTTGGGCGCCAAAATGCAGGGTCCAGAAACCCCCCAGGGGGGACCCGGCCAGCAGGAATTAGCTGGGAAGGCTTCTCAGACGACTGCACTCCTATTTTGCTGAGTAGAAGAACAACCACACTGTAAAAAATCTGAGAGAGGTTAATAATAAAGACCCAAGGCAGCGTCTCACTGTTCAAGGGTGTCTTTATTGGCTACAGTTCCTTCTTAAATAGTGAAGGAGAAAAAGGGGCAGTACAAAGGTGATGTCAATCATACTTTTGGCGCGAAGGCTCATAAGGAAGTGGGCAGTGGGCTAGGGGCTGGATGACCTTTAAGCTATACTGAACGTGCTGTTTCAATGGAAACTTCTAGTGTCCTTCTAGCTGCATTCCTAATTGCTTGACTATCAGGAAATGGTGCAATATGTGCTTGCCTAAGTGATCTTGAACAGACAATATAGCATATACTTATTGATAACAGCCTAAATTACTCCGGAATGTGGTCTTAAGGAATGGGGCCTAGTTTCTGATAACTGGACCAGGCAGTTTTTTCTCTCCTCCGGGCTTATAGCTAAATTAAGTCCTGCAGCTACATTCTTTTCTCTTAGCTCAGAGATTTACAGCAAGACTGCATATTGCTTTTAGGTGAAAAGCTGGGCTATGGCAGAGAGAACAGCAAAATGTCCTCAAACAAGTCAGTCCCCAACAGTATAGTGCCCAGGCCACACACCCACCAACCCCATCACACAACGCCCCCAACATACTAACATTTGGTCTTATTTTTCCTTCTTTTTCAAGTTGCTTTTAAGTGCCAGATTAAATCATTAGAGTTCCCTAATTCTTTGTTCCTTCTTAGTACAGTTTTCTTGCCCATTTGTTGTTAGGACTAGAAGGAGGGTCCCAAATGGTGCTCAGAAAAACCTGGTCCCACCAGTGATTCTAGCCAATGGGGTCAGCAATTGAATGCTTCAGGGCAAGGGCCAGAAAAGGTGATGCTGCCTGGGCCTTGCAGTGCCAGGAAATACCTGGGCTCCCCACCCTGGTATGCTTAGGGGCCTCCTGGCTGACATGCAGAAATGATCATGGGGACCATGTGACACCAGGGATAGAACCCAAGTCAAGCACATGTTACATGTGTACTATTTCATACACACGGAGAGAGAACTGTTTTACTTGCATCTTATAGTTTTTATTAATACATTTTCACTGAATTACAGTTTTTCATAATTGAGTCTCAGTCATACAATGTCCAACATTCATCCCTTCACCAGTACACATTTGGTGACACCAATAGCCTCAGTTTCCCTTCTGCCCTCCCCCCACCTCCATGGCAGCCATTTTTCTTCTTCTCTTCTTTCTCCTCTTCCTTTTCCTCCTCTCCTCCTTTTTTTTTTTTTTTTTTTTTAGTTTTGGGCCACACCCAGAGGCGTTCAGGTGTTGCTCCTGGCTCTGTGCTCAGAAATCGCTCCTGGCAGCTCAGTGGATGATATGAGATGCCAGGAATCAAACCCAGGTCTGTCCTGAACCAGCTGCATACAAAGCAAATGCCCTACCACTGTGCCATCTCTCCGGCCCTATTAACAGCAGCAGCAGCAGCAGCAGCTGCAGCAGTAACATCATCCTTCTCCTCCTCCTCCTTTCTTTTCTTCTTCTTCTTCCTCCTCCCACCTTCTCTTCTCCTACTACTTCTCTTTCTTCTCCTCCTCCTTATTCTTCTCCTCTTCCTCCTCTCCCTCTTCTTTATTCTTCCTCCTTTTCTTCCTCTTCCTCTTTCTCCTCTTCTTTCTTCTTCATCCTCTTCTTTCTCTCTTTCTCTCTTTTTATCTTTTCCTATTTTATTGTGGTTTGCATACCATTACTGAAGAATATCATGCATATCACTTGACTTGCTTTCATCACCAAGTCCTGGTCCAGAAACACCTTTCACTGACTTTTCTTCCAAAGCCCAACTCCAGCTGCCTGCACCATGGGTTGCATTCAAGCTGATTGTCACCACCCAGACAAATGTCAGGCTGTTAGCTCATTAAGGACTGTTTGATGGCTTTGAATGCCCTGGTCACCCAAAATGTAGTAGGTGCTTCATACTCCAGCCTAGCTCCCTGATTGATTTCTAAGTGTGCATCTTGTTCGTCAATCTCTTTTCCCCAGTGTCCTACTGATCTCACCCTCACACTTGAATGTATAAATACCCCTCACTGATGTGACCCCCTAGGACTCCCCTCGGCCATTGACATAAACCCTTCAACCATAAAATAAAAACCTCATATCACCATTCCCATTACCCTTCTCTGAAGTGGTCATGCCCCCATAGCATTACCATGAAAATTACCAGCTTTTGAGTTAGAATAATAGCACAGTGATAGGGCATTTGCTTTGCATAATGTGTCTGACCTGGGGTAGACCCACGTTCAATCCCATATGGTCCCCTGAGCTGGCTAGGAGTGATTTCTGAGCATAGATCCAGGAGTAACCCCTGAGCACAACCAGGTATGCCAAAAAAAACCCAAGAAAGGAAAGGAAAGGAAAGGAAAGGAAAGGAAAGGAAAGGAAAGGAAAGGAAAAAGGAAAGGGGAAGGGAAGGGAAGGGAAGGGAAAGGGAAGAGAAGGAAAGGGGAAGGGAAGGGAAGGGAAGGGAAGGGAAGGGAAGGGAGGGAAGAAAAGGGAAGGGGAGGGGAGGGGGGAGGGGAGGGGAGGGGAGGGGAGGGGGGGGGGGGGGGAGGGGGGAGGGGAGGGGAGGGGAGGGGAGGGGGGAGGGGAGAGGAGGGAGGGAGGGGGGAGGGGAGGGGAGGGGGGAGGGGGGGAGGGGAGGGGAGGGGGGGAGGGGGAGGGGGAGGGGAGGGGGAGGGGGGAGGGGGGAGGGGAGGGGGGAGGGGAGGGGAGGGGAGGGGGAGGGGGGAGGGGGAGGGGAGGGGAGGGGAGGGGAGGGGAGGGAAGGGAGGGGGGGAGGGAGGGGAGGGAGGGGAGGGAAGGGGAGGGAGGGGGGGAGGGGAGGGGAGGGAGGGGGAGGGGAGGGGGGTAGGGAGGGGAGGGGGGGGGAGGGGAGGGAGGGAAGGGGAGGGGAGGGAGGGAGGGAAGGGAAGGGAAGGGGAGGGAAGGGGGAGAGGAAGGGGAGAGGAAGGGGAAAGGGGAGAGGAAGGGGAGAGAGGGGAGAGGAAGGGAAGGGAAGGGAAGGGAAGGGGAGAGGAAGGGAAGGGAAGGGAAGGGAAGGGGAGAGGAAGGGAAGGGAAGGGAAGGGAAGGGAAGGGAAGGGAAGGAAGGGGAGGGGAGAGGAAAGGAAGGGATGGGAAGGGGAGGGATGGGAAGGGGAGGGGAGAGGAAAGGAAGGGAGGGAAGGGAAGGGAAGGGAAGGGAAGGGAAGGGAAGGGAAGGGAAGGGAAGGGATGGGAAGGGGAGGGATGGGAAGGGGAGGGATGGGAAGGGGAGGATGGGAAGGGGAGGGATGGGAGGGGAGGGGAGAGGAAAGGAAGGGAGGGAAGGGGAGGAGAAGGTAGAAAGAAAGAAAGAGAAAGAAAAGAAAGAAAGAAAGAAAGAAAGAAAGAAAGAAAGAAAGAAAGAAAGAAAGAAAGAAAGAAAGAAAGAAAGAAAGAAATGAAAGAAAGAAAGGAAGGAAGGAAGGAAGAAGGAAGGAAGGAAGGAAGGAAGGAAGGAAGGAAGAAGGAAGGAAGGAAGGAAGGATAGAGAAAGAAAGAAAGAAGAAAGAAAGAAAGAAAGAAAGAAAGAAAGAAAGATAGAAAGAAAGAAAGAAAGAAAGAAAGAAAGAAAGAAAGAAGAAAGAAAGAAAGAAAAGAAAGAAAGAAAGAAAGAAAAGAAGAAAGAAAAAGAAAGAAGAAGAGAAAGAAAGAAAGAAAGAAAGAAGAAAGAAAGAAAGAAAGAGAAGAAAGAAAGAGAATGGAAAGAAAGAAAGAAAGAGAGAAAGAAAGAAAGAAAGAAAGAAAGAAAGAAAGAAAGAAAGAAAGAAAGAAAGAAAGAAAGAAAGAAAGAAAGAAGAAAGAAAGAAAGAAAGAAAGAAAAGGAAAGAAGAAAGAAAGAAAGAAAGAAAGAAAGAAAGAAAGAAAGAGAAAGAAAGAAAGGAAAGAAAGAAAGAAAGAAAGAAAGAAAGAAAGAAAGAAAGAGAAAGAAATGAAAGAAAGAAAGAAAGAAAGAAAGAAAGAAAGAGAAAGAAAGAAAGGAAAGAAAGAAAGAAAGAAAGAAAGAAAGAAAGAAAGAAAGAGAAAGAAAGAAAGAAAGAAAGAAAGAAAATTACCATCTCTTGGACAGGAGCAATAGTACAACAGGTAAGGCATTTGGCTTGCATATGATAGTTAAACCTGGGTTCAACCCCAGCATCACATATGGTCCCTCCCAAACTGATCCCTGAGTTCAGATCAGGAGTAAGCCCTGAGCACTGCTCTGTGTGGCCCCAAAGGGGAAAAAAAAAAAAGGCTTGACCCATCATCAAGACTTTTTTGGATTAACTATGGGCACCCTTCCCACCCCACCCTTCCTTCTCATACTTCCAGAAGCCCTGGCAACTGAAAACATGCCTCATAAAAGCCACAGTATCAGCAATAGTGAAATTCCTGGACTCTGTTTGTTTAATACTGTCATCCCCATAGAAACACCAATCAAGATGCCAATGTGTATCTGCAGCCACCTAATGTTCAAAAACAAAAGAGCTAACAAAACAATCAACTAGCAACAAGAGCTTACTAAACCTTCTGACAATGACTTAATGACCTCATTGAGAGATGCAATAATTTTCGCAATTTTTCTTGTGTTGTATGGCCCAAACACTGTATTTCCACCCAGGGAAGCAGGTCTGGAGCAAGGGTCACCACAGGAAATAATCCAAATGAAGGTGGAGTGAAATATGAGTGGCCAAGTAGCAATCCTGTCTCATCTAGCTGAGAAAGAGAGAACCCTGCCTGCCAGAACTGCAGTTTTTATTGAGTATAGAGAATGCCCCCAAGCAGGGGTAAGGACAGAAGGCCTATCCTGATTCAGTCCCACCAGGTTTGCTTAATACAAGCTAAGTCGGAAAAATCTGTTTTAGGTAAAACCAAGTTGTAAACCTGGGGTCTTCAAACTACGGCCCGCGGGCCACATGCGGCCCGCAGAGGAGTCTGATCCGGCCTGCCAGCAGTGAGAGCTGTTTGGTTGCCAAAATACCTGCCAGCATATACACTCAGTGTATATCCAAATACCAGGAACCATGCACTCAAAATGGTAACCATCTTTGGTAGCACTTATGCCTGTGAACAGACTTTTTCAAGAATGAAACATCTGAAATCTCCAACCAGATCAAGATTAACTGATGTCCACTTGCGTCACTTGTTACGGCTGGCAGTGACAAATATGGAACCGGACATTGACCATCTCATTAGCCAAAAGCAGGCCCACAGTTCCCATTGAAATACTGGTGCGTGATCTGTTTGTTTATAAATGGTTTTCATTTTATTTATATAAGATATGTGCAGTGTGAGTAGGAATTAGTAGCTCATATAGTCCGGCCCTCCAGCTCTCTAAGGGACCGTAATCCGGCCCCCACTTTAAAAAAGTTTGAAGACCCCTGTTGTAAACAAATAGATTCAAAGAAACCAAGGAGATCTTTGTTTGGAATGGAACTAAGTTTTAAGTTGTAAACCAACAATGCAGTATTTTTTTTCTTTTTTTTTCTTATTTATCTTTCTTTTATTTTTATTTATTTATTTTGCTTTTTGGGCCACACCTGGTGACAATCAGGGGTTGGTTACTCCTAACTATGTGCTCAGAAATTGCTCCTGGCTTAGGGGACCATATAGGATGCCA
The DNA here is from genome assembly GCF_024139225.1 of Suncus etruscus. Classification (NCBI taxonomy): domain Eukaryota; kingdom Metazoa; phylum Chordata; class Mammalia; order Eulipotyphla; family Soricidae; genus Suncus; species Suncus etruscus. Next base: position 8,803,464 of record NC_064851.1, on the reverse strand, counting down.
GGGGATCAAACCGTGGTTTGTCCTAAGTTAGCGGGTGCAAGTCAAACACCCTACCTCTTGCACCACAGCTCTGGCCCCTCTTTTATTTTTTAAAATAATTTCACTCACACTTACCTGGAAATAAATGCATGATAATCAACTATGTCAACTATGATCTATAAATAAAGTATAAAAAAAATATGTCCCAACTTGTCTTGGCACACTGATGTTTTCTGTGGTTCTTCCTTCTGAAAACACTGAGTGTTTTTATGTGCTCTTGTTTTTATACCCCTTTTACTTTGTGGATCTGTCCCCCTGCTAAGAGCTGTGATTCTCTTAAAACACTTCCTCCCGCCCAGAATTTTCCAAAGAAGAACAACTCTCTTGCTCCCTCTCTGATGAGCCAGCAAAGGATCATTAAGTACTCAAAAAAGTATAAAGTGCAGCAAAAATGTTTTATAATTGCCAGGGATTATTTGTGAGGAATGGCAGCGAGGAAAGAAATGGGGGGAAATGAAAGATTTCAAGCTTGCAAAGTGGGTTTTTTTCTTCCCCAGAGGACCCAAGAAAGAAGCTGAAGATTCCATTCCTTCTGAAGTCAAAGTGAAATATTCAGAAAGACTGGGGGTGGGGGGCAGGAGTCATTGCTGCCTTCCCTAGAGAAAGATATGGGTCACTACCATCCTCTAAAAAACTGGGGGAGTGAAAAAAGGCATGCAAAATGAGATCAGACCTCTGTCTGGGGAAAAAAGAACTGCAAAGTAAAAGAAATGTTTACCAAGGAAATTGCAGTACAGAAATTAATATTATTATGTTCAACAATGTCATACAAGGTAAAGGGAAAGCTTTAACCAACCCCTATTGGAAAAATGAGCAAGAAATAGGCACTTCATAAAACAACAGTTCTGAGACCACTGCAAACCCTTACTATCATAGACGTGTGTGTTAAAATAACAATGATCCACTATTTTTCACCCATGAAATGAACAGCTGTTTTCTATCAAGAGATTTTGATTAGGACCAGAGTTAATTTTAGTATTATTTTAATTTAATTTTAATTTTAATTTACTATTTTAATATGGTGGTTTAGGGTACTTCCCTAGCATACAACAGATGCAGGTTTGTTTTGTTTTGTCTTATTTTGTTTTTGGGTCACACCTGGTGGTGCTCAGGGGTTATTCCTGGCTCTGTGCTCAGAAATTGCTCCTGGCAGGCTTGGGGGACCATACAGGATGCTGGGATTAGAATCACTATTCATCCTGGTTGGCTGTGTGCAAGGCAAATGCCTTACCATTGTGCTATCTTTCCCACCCACAGATGCAGTTTTGTGGGTTTGTTTGTTTGTTTTGGTTTTTGGGTCACACCCAGCTGTGCTCAGGGATTACTCCTGCTTCTGCGCTCAAAAATTGCTCCTGGCAGGCAGGGGGACCATATGGGATGCTGGAATTTGAACCAATGACTTTCTGCATGCAAGGCAAACGCCATACCTCCATTCTATCTCTCCGGCCCCCCCACAGATGCAGTTTTGATCCCTGGCACCCCCACATAGTTTCTTGAACCCACCAGGAGTGGTCCCTGAGTGCGGAGCCAAGAGTAAACCTCGAGCACCACCAGGCCCCAAAATTAACCAAAACAAAAACAAGAAATGTTCACTAGAACAAGCCCACGTGAACTTTAGTACACTCTAATGGGATTGTAAATTTTTGCAGTCATTAAAAAATAATAACAATAAATCACCTTCCTTGGCCCTCGAGACTAAAACCCCTCACCCAGGCCGTAAACAATGATTAAGATGTAGGAACAGTTCTCACAAGATTTGCTCTAAGAGAGACGTATTAGGAGGATCCCAGATGTGGGACAACAGAAATGGTTAAATACATTCCCATAATATGTGTCTAATGTCACATTTGCATAATGGGACAGGCATGCCTTAGAAAGCATATGTTCCAAAGACATTTCATGGTATGAAGAATTGTACACAAGATGATGTTAAGTAAAAACTCAAGACACCAAACAGAGTGTGCAATCATCCTCATAAGTAAAAAAAAAAAAAATCTGTAATTTAGGATGCATAAGCATGGGAGTCGAAAAGAACATGGAAAGAGATGCATCACAATGTTAACAGCTAGAATTACAATAAAAAAAAAAACATTTAAGATATAAAAGGTCCAATGGATAAAATTCAGCGATCCCACAAGAACAAGTAGACTGAAATCAGATTTCTTTTAAAAGTCTATGATATACGCCTTCAAATATGCTCACATTGAATGAAATCATATAAAGGGGGGGAACAATTAGTCATTTATTCCACAGACACTTAGGAGCACTTTTATTCCCAATATCGTAATGGGCTTTAAGAAAGTCGGAATAGGGAGCTAGAGTTATAGCACAGCTGGGACGGCCTTTGCCTTGCATGCAGCTGACCCTGGCATCCCTAAGCCTGCTAGGAATAATTTCTAAGCACAGAGCCAGGGGTAACCCCCTGAATACTGCCGGGTGTGGCCAAAAAGCAAAGGAGGAACAACTGAACCAGAGTCCCAAATCCCAAAAACTTTGTAGTCCCAAGAGTGTTGGGAGAGGCAGGTATGACACATATACACTAGTAATGACAGTAGAGTACAGTTTGGAGGATGGGGGGGGGGCAGAGGGTGTAGAGAAGAAGGGCTGATTCCCAGTCTCCCTTCACCCCCACCCTTAAAAACCCCACAAATAAACTCTTTGAGCTGGAGAAGACTTAAAAGCTTGCAGGGAGCCCCACAGCCCCGCCTGTCACACCCCTCCCGCCTTCCCCCAATTTGTAAATAAAAAGCCAAATGTCAGCACTGTGGCTTGTGCCTTTAATTTGGACCATTTTGCTTGCAGGGTTGTGGGCCAGGAGCTTAGTGCAGGTTCTGTGCATGTCTGGAAGCTTCGTTTGTAAGGATGGGGAAAGGCAATGCCCATCCGGCCTTAAAGCCATGAGGCCCTCCCTGGCTTCTCTTTTCCATCCCCTGCCACCAACTGACCCATCAACCAACTGACTCACAAACATAGTGACCGTCCGACCCACGCACCAACCGACCTATCAACCGAGAGGCAGAGAACTGCCCCAAAGACTTGCTGAGGTGCAAAGGAAGTTGTCACTGAGTCTTGAATGGAGGTACAGAAAGTCACAGGTTGAGAACACGGGTGGAAGGAGTTGAGACTGGTGGTGGGATCAGAGTGGAACTATCTATTATAGGCCTAAAACTCATCAATAGTAACTTTGTAAATCATGATTCTTCAGTTAAATTTTTTAACTATTAAAAATAACTCAATACATAAACAACAAACCCTAAAAAAATAAAATAAATAGAGAGCTGGAGAGATAACATGGAGGTAAGGCCTTTGCCTTGCATGCAGAAGGACGGTGGTTCAAATTCTGGCATCCCATATGGTCCCTGAGCCTGCCAGGAGCAATTTCTGAGTGTAGAGTCAAGAGTAACCCCTGAGCACTGCCGGTGTGACCCAAAAAAGCAAAAAGAATAAAATAAAATAAAAATGTAATTATTAATAAATAAATAATAAAATAAACAATGTCACTCCTATTTGCCTTACAGAAATAACAAGATACATTCCAAAAGTGTCTGGGGTCTGGAGCAACAGCACAATGAATAGGGCATTTGCCTTGCGTGCAGCCTGCCCCTGGCATCTCATATAGTCCCCTGACACTGCCAGGAGTGATTTCTGAACACAGAGCCAGCAGTAACCCCTGAACACCACTGGGTGTGGCCAAAAAAAAACAAAAACAAAAACATAAAACAAAAGCTAGGCTATCAAGGAAAAGACAGAATATGCCCCGGAGAGAGAGATGCGAGACCGAATAATGCTTCTCCCCAACAAACCTCTGCTCCTGTCTGTCCCAGTGTCCTGGCTCAAGAAGAGCTGCTGAGCCCTCTGCCAAATGGAAGATAAAGCTCTGAAGAAGGCTTCTTGAGGCGACAGCTCTCAGTTTTCCACCAGCACTCTCCTTCCTGGGAGGTACCAAAAGAACAAGAGATCCCATCAGGAATATGGCTCAAAGGGCTGGAATGCATGAACCCCAGCCCCTGAGCGCCACCCACAAAGGTCCATAGCACTGTGTTAGGAGTAGCTGCAGAGCACTGTTCTGGGAGTAGTTGCAGAGCACTGTGTTGGGAGTAACCTCAAAGCACTATATTGGTAGCAACCTCAGGGCACTATGTTTGGAGAGCCACAAAGCAATGCTGACTCTGAGCCCCAAACAAAAACAAAAATAGATAAAAGCAATAGAAGGAGTGGAAGGCCTTCGCCCCAACCCCCACCCCACCCCCAATAGCATCCTCCCAGCAGAAATTCATCTCCAAGCCTCCCAGAAAGCTTCATTCTCCCTGGTTTTAGAGCTTCCTGAGAAATTTCCAGGTCACCACAGAGCACAGAATCTTCCCCTAGCAAAGATGAGAGGTGCAAGAAGGGTGCCAAAGTGCACAGGGGTAGGAGGGTGTGGAGCAATAACACAGGGGTAGGGTAACCCTGGACAGACCCATATTCGATTCCCAGCATCCCATATGGTCCCCGAGCCTGCCAGGAGCGATTTCTGAGTACAGAGCCAGGAGTAACCCCTTAGCACTGCCAGATGTGATTCCCCTCCCCACCCCACCCCAAAAAAAAAAAAAAAAACAGAGTGCAAGGTGCCAAGATGCCAGAGTGTATCTGCCATGCACTGGGTCAGCTACGCAGATGCCAGCTCCTATGAGCCCTCACAAGAGAGGTGAGAATGAAAGTCATTTCTATGGAAGAAAGTCACAGCCCTAGTTCCTTCCCCAGAAGGGTTCACCAGGCACAGCCCTGTGCTTATCACCTAAGATACTGCACAGCTTTGGCTCTTCTCCCCAGTGGTCAGGACCCGGTGTCTGCATTTCCTCACATAAGCAAGAATCCCAACCCCTTAATCACAAGCCCTAGGGAGCAGGAGATGTGACTCTACCATGTTTCCCCACAGACCAGCACTTAAGCCTCGGGAGAGAGGAAGGAAGGAAGGAAGGAAGGAAGGAAGGAAGGAAGGAAGGAAGGAAGGAAGGAAGGAAGGAAGGAAGGAAGGAAGGAAGGAAGGAAGGAAGGAAGGAAGGAAGGAAGGAAGGGAGGGAGGGAGGAAGGGAGGGAGGGAGGGAGGGAGGGAGGGAGGGAGGGAGGGAGGAAGGAAGGAAGGAAGGAAGGAAGGAAGGAAGGAAGGAAGTGAGGGAGGGAGGAAGAAGGAAGTAGGAAGAAAAGAAGGAAGAAAGGAAGGAAGGTAGATGGAAGGAGAGAGAAAGGAAGGAAGGGAGGGAGGGAGGGAGAAAGGGAGGGAGGGAGAAAGGAAAGAAGGGAGGGAGGGAGGGGGAAAAGGGAGGGAGGGGAGGAAGAAGGAAGGAGGGAGAGGGAGGGGGAAGGAGGGGAGGGATGGGAATGGAGGGGAAGGGAGGGATGGAGGAAAGAGGGAGGGGAAGGAGGGGAGGGAGGGAGGGGAAGAAGGAGGGGTGAGGGAGTGGAAGGGAGGGGAGGAAAAAAGAGGAAGGGAGAAAGGAGGGAGGGGGAAGGAGAGAAAGGAAGGAGGAGGGAGGGGGAAGGAGAGAAGGGAGAGGGAAGGGAGGACAGGGAGGGAGGAGAAAGGGAGGGGAGGAAAGGAGCAGGAGGGAAGAGAGGAGGGAGGGAGGGGTGTGAGTGAGGAAAGGAAAGAGAAGGGAGGGGGAAAAGGAAGGAGAAGGGAGGGAAGGAAAGAAGGAAGAGAAGAAAGGAAGGGAGGGAGGAATGAAGAGAGGAAGGGAAGGAAGGCAAAAGGAAGAAGGGAGAGGGAATGAGGGATGCAGGAGGGAGGCTTAAGGAAGAGAGGGAAGGAAGAAGGAGGCCAGAGTAGGGAAGAGGAAAGGGCAAGAACTCTGCGGAAGGAGCCAACAGTCTGGGAGGAGAGAAAATATCCAGCATCTCTCACAAAAGGAACAGAACTGGGACGTGATTTCAAGGGCCAGGACCAGTGCTACCTGGGTGCTGCCAGCCTAGGGAAGAGGGACCCCGAAGCTGGGATGGGCCAGATCCCCTCTGCTCCAGGAACTATGTCTGTGGGAAGAGTCAGGAGTAGGCAGATTATGCCCCCTGCCTTACAGAACCAGCTCCCAGTCCTGGAATGCAGGCAAAGGAAGCTACCCCATGGGGCCACTGTCCTGACACAGGGGCATACATCTGAATCCGGGGGCCAAAGATCTCCCTTTCTTCCAGGCTCATGAAGCTCATACAAAAACCCTCAGAGCTCCTCTAGTCTGTGGGGGGAAATGCCTTCTAAATCCATTAAGCGGCGTTTGCCAAGCAGAAAGGAAGGTGCTGGATTGATGGATGGACTTGTCTGGGTGATGGTTTGGGGTGATGAATTGCTTTGTGGTTTATAATGCGACACTCGTTTCACTCTCCTCTTTAAGCGCCCGGTGATTTACGGGGCCTGGCGTCCCCCACGGCATTTCAATGGTGTGACAGTGATGACATTTTATCACTCCCATTATCAATTAGTCTCCTGTGGATAAAGGATGACCCAGGAGCAGTTTGGCCAAGGGAGGAAAAGAGGGGACACAATTTGGGGGAGCATCGGGGCTGACCCCCTACATATTCTTTGTCTTGAGACATTGATGGCATTGGGGGGCATTTGGGGCAGGAACAAGGACAGGGAGAAGGACAGGAACAGAGATAAGGAGAAGGACGAGACTGTCCTCCAGCTAGGCTCATGGCTCTGCTTACACACCCTGTATACCCTGTCACAACTGGACTGTGTCTCCTCCCACCTCCAAAATCCATAGGCTGAACCCCAACTCTGAGAATTTCAGAATAAAACTGTTTGGGAAAGACCTAAGACTTAACCATGAGCACACCTGAATAAGAACCAAAGACAAACAAAAAATAAGATTATGCTTTGTTTTTGTTTGTGAGCCACCCCTGGATGCTCTCAGGGGGTACTCCTAACTCTGTGCTCAGGGATTCCTCCTGGTGATGTTCAGGGGTCCATATGGGATGCCAGGGATCGAACCTGGTTTGCTCACATGTAAGGCAAATGTCCTACCAGATATGCTATCGCTCCTTTCCCCAAGAACAAACTTTTCTTGGTGCCTCAATAAGATCATAGTCATTAATGTTACAGTCTAAAAGAAAGAAAAGAAAGAAAAAGAAAATCAAGAACTACACTGCAGAGTGGGAGGAAGCATTCAAATTGTTTAGCCTGGTACCTGAGACACAACCTAGGTTCCAGCCAAAATAAATAAAAAATAAAAAACACTGAACCAGAGAGATAGCACGGCAGTAGAGCGGTTTGCCTTGCAGGCAGCCAACCCAGGACAGACATGGTTCGAATCCCAGCATCCCCTGAGCCTTCCAGGACTGATTTCTGAGCTCAGAGCCAGGAGTAACCCCTGAGCACCGCCAGGTATGACCCAAAAACCAAAAGAATAAATAATAAATAAATAAAACACTATTTGGGGGGACTGAAGAGATAATGGAGAGCATACTGAGGTGCTTGGCATACAACCCAAGTTAAATCACTGACACCTGATATAGTCTCCTGTGCCTCTCGAGAAATGTTCTCTGAGCACTCGGGAGCACAGTCTGGTGTAGCACACATCAAATAAAATAAAATTTTAAATTAAATATTAGAAAAAAAACATTGGGGCACAGCGAGTAGGGCATTTGTCTTGTACACAGCTGACCCAGGTTTAATCTCCGGCATCCTATATAAACCCCCACCCAAGTGTGTCAGGTATAATTTCTTTTTTTTTTTTTTTTTTGGTTTTTGGGCCACACCCGGTAACGCTCAGGGGTTACTCCTGGCTATGCGCTCAGAAGTCGCTCCTGGCTTGGGGGACCATATGGGACGCCGGGGGATCGAACCGCGGTCCGTCTCCTAGGCTAGCGCAGGTAAGGCAGGCACCTTACCTCCAGCGCCACCGCCCGGCCCCAGGTATAATTTCTAATCCAGGAGGAACCCCCAAGTACTGCCTGGTATGGCCCCAAAACAAGAACAAAAAAAAAAAAAAAAAAAACACTGTTCTTGGAACCTGAGCAATAGCACAGAGGTAGGGCATTTGCCTTGCATGAGGCTGACTCAGGACGAACCTGGACTTGATCCTCGGCATCCCATATCATCGTCCCCCCCACAAGCCAGGAGCGGTTTATGAGCACAGAACCAGAAATAACCCCTGAGTTTCACTCCGTGAGCCCCCCACCCATAAAAAAGCCACTGTTCAACACTGGAAAATTTGTTCAAAGGGCTACCGCTAGGCTTTGCATTCTCAAGGTCCCAGATTTGATTCCCAGCACCACATGGCCCCCTGAACACCACCAAGGGTGTCTCCAAAACAAACAAACAAACAAACAAAAACCCCTACAGTTTGGGGCTGGAGTGATAGCACAGTAGGGAGAGTATTTGCCTTGCACGCAGCCAACCCAGGTTCCATCCCCAGCGTTCTATAGGGTCCCCCAAGCCTACCAGGAGTAATTTCTACCAGGAGCACAGAGCCAGGATTATCCCTGAGAACCCAAACAAAATAAAAAATACAGGGATTGTCCCCAAGAAAGGAATGACCTGCTCTCCAATGGGCCCTTCTGAATTCATACTCCTCCTCCAAGCCCCATCCAGGAAGCCCCCTCCTCCTTCATATCTCTGACTCCCCACCAGGACGCTCTTTCCTGCCCCTCACTACACTCTACCTGCTCCCAAGAGACTGAGTTCTTTCCCCCACACCTAGGGCAAGGCCAGCACACACTAGAGTCCCCAGAGGAGCACAAAAGAAACCATCACATGTGGAGCAGCAACTAGGCATGCGACTGGAGCTTCCAGGACCTGCAGGACCCAGCCATGGGCAGACACAGGACCCAGAACTTGTGTGTGCCCCCACAAACCCCTGCATCACCTCCCCCACCACTCCCATTCCTCCATCTATCTCCCCATCCCATTCTGCTACAGCCCCTACAGAAAGGGATCTATAGGGGTCAGAAAGATGGTCCAGATGGTCCTGTAGGTAGGGCAATTGCCTTGCATGCAGCTGACCCAAGTTCAATCCTGGTGCCCTATAGGGTTCTCCAATAGAGTCCATTATGAGTGATCCCTGAGTGCAGAGCCAGGAGTAAGTCCTGGGCATTGCTGGGCTTGGCCCCAATACCAAAAGGAAAAAGAAATCACCCCCACTTTTTCTGCTTGCTCTCTCTCTTGAAGCTCGGGGCTCATTTCTAGTGGTGGTCAGGGCCCTCAGGTAGATGGAGATCAATCCCAGATCTCCTGTGTGCAAAGCCTGTGCCCCAGTCCAGAACTATCTCTTCTTCTTCTCTCCTCCTTGGTCTCTTTTTCGACTTCCAGTTCCTCTCTACCCTTCACTATTTCTTTCCTTCATAGTTCTCTCCTCCTCAGACCTCCTTTGTTTGAATAATCAGTAGAAGAGTTCAGATTCATTTATTTTTTAGGACCAGAGAGATAGCATGGAGGTAAGGCACTTGCCTTGCATGCACAAGAACGGTGGTTCGAATCCCAGCATCCCATATGGTCCCCTGAGCCTGCCAGGAGTGATTTCTGAGCATAGAGCCCAGAGTAACCCCTGAGCGCTGTCAGGTGTGACCCCAAAACAAAACAAAACAAAAAAAAGGAGTGGCAGATACATTCATTTTTAATAACTAGCTTTGATTCCATGACTGTTAGTATCGAGCCATGAGCCAAAACCATCTCAAGAATGCTACCAATCCTTTTATATATATTTATATAACCCAGACAACAACCCCAAAGGGTAAGAATAAAATAATAACAAGACTGTGTACTTCACAAGGTGCCAGATGTTTTTCAAATAACATTTACAAGCATTAAAAAATTATGTTTCGGGGCCGGGCGGTGGCGCTGGAGGTAAGGTGCCTGCCTTACCTGCGCTAGCCTAGGAGACGGACCGCGGTTCGATCCCCCGGCGTCCCATATGGTCCCCAAGCCAGGAGCGACTTCTGAGCGCATAGCCAGGAGTAACCCCTGAGCGTTACCGGGTGTGGCCCAAAAACAAAAAAAAAAAAAAAATTATGTTTCGGGGCCGGGCGGTGGCGCTGGAGGTAAGGTGCCTGCCTTACCTGCGCTAGCCTAGGAGACGGACCGCGGTTCGATCCCCCGGCGTCCCATATGTCCCCCAAGAAGCCAGGAGCAACTTCTGAGCGCATAGCCAGGAGTAACCTCTGAGCCTCAAAGGGTGTGGCCCAAAAAACCAAAAAAAAAAAAAAAATTATGTTTCTGGGGACCGGAGAGATGGCTTGGAGGTAGGGTATTTGCCTTGCATGCAGAAGGACGGTGGTTCGAATCCCAGCATACCATATGTCCCCAAGCCTGCCAGGAGCGATTTCTGAGCATAGAGCCAGGAGTAACCCCTGAGCGCTGCCGGGTGCGACCCCCCCGCCCCCAAAATTATGTTTCATCATCACTGAGAGAAGATGCTAACTTACTATGATTCTTATTTGACTGATGGGGAAATAATTCAGCCACATGTAATGTGTGCAAAGTCATGTAATTCTGTCATTGGCAGGTTCAGAATGAAAATTCAAGTCATGTGAAATTTAAAGTCTGTGTCTCTGAGACACAAAGCAGTTGTGTGGTTTGTCTAAAGTCCCACAGCCATGCATTGATAGGGCACAATATTTATTTGGTTGGCTGTTTGGTTTTTGGGTCACACCAGGCAATGTATAAGGCTTACTCCTGGCTGTACACTCAGGGATCACCTCTGGGGTCAGATTCTGGACTTGGGAACCATATGGGATGTGGGGATCAAACCCAAGGTAAATGTTCTATCTGCTGTGCTATCATTCTGTCCCCAGTAAGACAAACTATTCAGGAATGTCTGATCCCAAAGCCCAATTCCCACTCTGTGAGATCCTAATTTGGAAAGCAAAAGAAAGCAAAAGTGAGCCTTGTCCATTTTAGTCTGCAAGCCCTTGTCTAAATGTTTGCTTTAAGTTTTGTTTTGTTTGGGGGCCACACCCAGCGATGTTCAGAGGTTACTCCTTGCTCTGAGCTCAAGGATCATCCCTGGAGGTGCTGGGGGAACCATATGGGATGCCGAGGATCAAATCTGGGCAGTCGCGTGCAAGGCAAATTCCCTCCCCACTGTGCATTCCCTCCAGCCCCACTCCTTTTTTTGTTTGTTTTGTTTTGGTTTGGTTTGGTTTTGGTTTGTTTTTGTTTGGGGGCCATAACCAGAGGTGCTCAGGTGCTACTCCTGGATCTGCACTCAGATATCACCCCTGGAAGGCTCAAGGGACTATAGGGGATGCCGAGGATCAAACCCTGGTAGACTGTGTGCAAGGCAAATGCCCTGCCCACTATGCTATCACTTCAGCCCAATGTTTATTTCTTTTTTGTGTTTGGGGTTTATTTGTTGTTGTTTTTGTTTTTGTTTTGGACCATACCCAATGATGCTCAAGGATTACTCCTGCTCAGATATCGCTCCTGGCTTGGGGGACCATATGGAACGCAGGGGAATAGAACTGCAATCTGTCCTAGGTTAGCACGTGCAAGGCAGATACCCTACCGCTTGCGCCACCTATCCGGCCCCATTTTGTGATTTTTTTTCTTTGTCATACTTTGGGCCATACATGGTGGTGCTCGGGGCTTTCTCCTGATTCTCTATTCAAAAATAACTCCTGGCATGCTCAGGAGACCATATGGGCTGCCATGGATTGAATCTGGCTTGGCTGTGTGCTTAACAAGTGCTGTACAATCTCCCCAGCCCTATTTGCTTCTTTTTATAGGTGACTCCTGATTAATTATTTTCTCCCTCTGAATCCCAGATGCTCACATAAATTTAAAAAAAGTGTCCCTACCTGAATTATCTTTTTTCAAAGGGTACATACAATTAAGTATATTTCCAACAACTATAGCTGGGGAAAGATACTAATCATTTTATTTCCCTCCCTCTTTGGGGATTCATCAGAGCCAGGGTTTGAAGGTACTAGACCACTTCATCAACATACTGCAAAGCTATGCCTGTCAAAGATAAAGTGTTTTCCCAGCCCTCAAATAAGTACAAGGCCTGGAAGGGCAGATAAGGAAACACAGTTTGTCTCAGTCAAGGTATTTAAAAAAAATAAAAATGATAGGAGTATGTAAATTGGAGCAGATAAATATTATCCCAGGGGTCTCAGAGTTGAAACAAGCTTAAGGGTCTCTCCTGAGAAGAAGCTGTGAAGTGAGGATCCTAAGATGCCCTGGGTCAAAAACTGTGTGGTGTGAAAATGTAGAAAGTGAGTCAGAGAAGTAGTACAGCAAGTAAGGAACTTGCTTTGCATTCAACGGACCCCGGTTCAATCTCCAGCACCCCATATGGTCTTCCAAGCCTGCCAGGACACAGAGCCAGGAATGAGCACTGAGTATTGCCAGGTGTAGATACAAACCACCACCACACACCCCCAAAAGAGAGGGGAACCGAAGCCATAGCATATAGAGCAGGGGTCTCAAACTCGCGGCCCGAGGGCCGTTTGCAGCCCTCCATACAACATTTCGTGGCCCTCAGCCGGCCTTCAAATATCGCAGTATTCGCGATTATTTGCTTACTGAATAATTGCAATAAAAATCGTATTAGTAAGAAAAAAATCGCATTAAACATTCACATACCCCGAGCAGTTCCGTTCAGGGTATGCAAATGTTTAATGCGATTTTTTTCTTACTAATGCGATTTTTTTTTTTTGGGTCACACCCGGCAGTGCTCAGGGGTTATTCCTGGCTCTAGGCTCAGAAATTGCTCCTGGCAGGCACAGGGGACCATATGGGGTGCCGGGATTTGAACCGATGACCTCCTGCATGGAAGGCAAACACCTTACCTCCATGCTATCTCTCCGGCCCCCACTAATGCGATTTTTATTGTGAATATTTGATAAGCGAAATCCCTTATGTGGCCCTGCCTCACCCCGACTTTGCCTCCTGCTGCCCCCAGATAGATTGGGTTTGAGGCCCCTGATATAGAGTATAGGGTATTCGCCTTCCACGTGGTTGACCCAGACTTCATTGATCCCTAGACCCTCACATTGCCCTTTGAGACTTCCAGGAGTAGTTCCTGAGCACAGAGTTAGGAGTAACCCCTGAGCAACAATGGGAGTGCCCCATCCCAAGAGAGAGAGAGAGAGAGAGAGAGAGAGAGAGAGAGAGAGAGAGAGAGAGAAAGAGAGAGAGAGAGAGAGAGAGAGAGAGAGAGAAGAAAAATTATCTTGAAATTTTATTTCCAAAGCATCTTAGTTGTTTCCCTGAAAAAAATTCAGGTGAAGGGGTTAATGGTTAAGAAGGAAGACAATTGCCTTGCAAGAAGCCAACCTAAGTTCAATCCCTGGCAACCAATATGGTCCATCAAGTCTCTTCAAGAGTGATGCTTAAACTCAGAGCCAGGAATAAACCATGAGCACAGTTTGGTGGTGCCCCAAAACTCAAAAATAAAAAAAAAATTGTTTTTGGTTTTTGGGTCACACCCGGCAGCGCTCAGGGCTTATTCCTGGCTCTGCGCTCAGAAATCGCTCCTAGCAGGCTCAGAGGACTATATGGGTTCGAACCACCATCCTTCTGCATGCAAGGCAAATGCTCTACCTCCATGCTATCCCTCTGGCCCCTCAAAAAATATTTTAAATAATAAGATACAGTCAAATCTGTACAATGAAGATCCTTAGGAGTTGGAACCCAGAGTAAATATACTTAGTTCATGAAGCCTCTGGGGCATAGATACAGGAACAACCTGACAGTACCCACATTTGAACGTCACCTTTCCTCCTTAGCTACTCAACTTGGCAGCCAAAAGGAAGGTTAGGCGTAGTTCTTTGCACTTGCCTCATGTTTTGTGGGTCCATGAAGGAAGACTTGCAAGAGGCTGTAGGGAGTTCAGTCTTGGCTTCTCTGCCCTCCCTCTCGCCTCGCTGCCTACCATGGGGAGCCTTCCACGCCAGCAACACCCCATTTCCGTGGAGTCACACACACCCATGAGCAGACCCACACAGGAATCCTGAATTAGCTCAGTCTGCCTCCCAGCTGTGGGATGAGCCTAATTAGACCAAATTAATAACTTATTCAAGCAAAATGAGACCTGCCAAGTATCTCCGGGGAGGCTGTGAAATGATAATGCCGTCTTATTAAGGAAATGTGTCAACACCCCAGGCAAACACTTTGGTTCCAGGATAAAAGTGGGGAGGCCCATTGGATAGCTGGCAGCACCTTCTGGAGCCAAAGTCTGGCCCTCCCCCGGCCTGCCTACAATCCCTCCATATGGAACGTCTCCCAACTGCTCACTCTCTGCCCCTCCTCAGTACCTTCCTCCTTTACACTAGCACACCACCCACCATGGCTTCGAGATCATTTTTTCCATCCAGAAAGGAAAGCCAGATGACAAGCTAATATTTCCATGTCAAACACGGAGTGATGCTTACATAAAAATTAACAGGCACTTGGCAAAGTCATAATTACTAACTAATGATGCATTAGGTGACTTCCATAATTAGCTGGGTTATTGATATTTCCTTCCGACCATCCAAGTCACTGGGGCACCTGTATTTGTAGTCAGAGTAGAGGCTAGTTTGGGTACAGGTCGCAAAGAGAGAACTTTTGGGAAATATTTCCCTTCTGGAAGACACACACACACACACACACACACACACACACACACACACACACACAATTCCCCAGTCCTTCATGAGAAGCTTTTCCTCTTTGGGGTCACAGGGATCAACACATCAGCAATCACAAAGATCAATTCGAGGGTGACAGTGATAGTACAGCTGGTAATACCTCATTCATGGTCAATCTAAGTTGAATCTTCAGCGCCACATGTGGTCCCCTGAACCCCACCTGGAGTGATCCTTGAGTCCAAAGCTAGGAGCAAAGAAAGTGCGAGCAAGATGTGCCCTCTTCCCCCCCCAAAATAAAGGATTGATTCCAGGACTTGGGCAACATTTCCGTCCTCCCCACCACTGAAGTATGTCACACATGCAGATGTGAAAGCATAAAACTCTTGTTGAATTTCACACATGGCTTGTCCTCCATGAACCAGGCTCTCTACAAACCTCCTGGAGGTTTAGGGGCTGAAGGGATAGTACAGTGGATAGGGTGCTTTCCTTGCATGTAGATGACCCCAGTTCAATCCCAGGCATCCTGTATGGTCCCCCAACCATCAGGAGTGATTCCTGAGTAACCCCTAAGCATCACCTAAAAACAAAACAAACCCTCCTAGAGTTGAATCTACTGATTCATTTTACAGGTGAACAAAGTATGGATCAAGTAGACAGTAAGAATAGGCTGGGACAGCAGTTTGCCTATGGGTAGAAGCCTGGAGGACTGTCCCATATTGGTGGGCTGGGGTTGGAGGAAAGGTGCCCAATTGGTCTCTGTGGATCATTAGTTCTGCAATTTTAGGCAAGTCACTAACTACTTTTATAACTAAAAAATAAAGAAATACATGTTACAGGGTGTTTTGAGATTAATTATATTCCTGTGTGTTCATTGGTAAATTAGGTAACATCTGTATTTGTTTTGTTTTGTTTTGGGGCCATGCCTGATGGCACTCAGAGGCTACTCCTGGCGCTGCACTCAGAAATTACTTCTGGCAGGCCTGAGGTATCATATTGGTTGTCAGGAATCAAACCCAGGTCAGCTTCATGCAAGGAAAACACCCTAACATATGTGTATATGTTTTATTCTACTACCTTACCTTACCTTACCTTGCTTGCATTCTACTCTACACTGTGTCTTTTTGTAGGAGGGCCACACCTATCAATGTTCAGGAGTTACTCCTGGCTCTGCACTCAGGCACCACTCCTGGCAGTGCTTGACCAGAGGATGCCAGGATCGAACCTGGGTCGACCACATACAAAGCAAACACCCTCCCCGCTATACTATTGCTCTGGCCTCTGTGATTTAGGCTTTCCTTCACTGTTTATTGCTTGTACTCTATTGAGTGTAACTTCATGTGGCCAAATATTCTTTCACATAACCACAGTGTCATGTGCTACCTGTAGCAGGTAAAAACTAGGTTGAGAGTGAGAGAGATAGTACATTGGAGAAGGTTCTTGCCTTGCATGAATGCAACATCTGGTAGGCTTCAACCCAGGCACCACATATGGCCCTCTGAATATCGCAAGGGTTCTCTCTTCAGTGCACAGAGCCAGAAAATAGCCCCTACACTACACTACACTACACTGACTTGGTATGGCCCCAAAATAAAACATTAAAAGAAAAAATACTGGGTCTGGAGAGATAGCACAGTGGTAGGGCATTTGTTTTGTATTTGGCCAACCAAGGAGGGACTCAGTTTGAGTCCCAGAATTCCACATGGTCCCCCAGCCTGCCAGGGGTGATTTCTGAATGCAGAGACAGGAGTAACCCCTAAATGCTGCTGGGTGTGGCCCAAAAACCAATGAATAAATAAATAAAGTTGAAAGAAAGAAAAGGAAGGAAGGAAGGAAGGAAGGGAGGAAGGGAGGGTGGGAGGAAGGAAGAGAGGGAAGTGCAACTTTCGTGGGGGACCCCCGAACCTCGGGGGTGTGGAAATGAAGGTTGCTAGTTATTAGTGGGTTCACTCGAGCAGAACCAACCTGTAAAGAAGAACTAGAGAAATTAGTAAGAAGGGCCTTCAAGACAACGCATGCTGTTCAAAAAGGGAAGTTTATTGTTGGGGGATCAGCTTTTAAGGGCTGAGATACGTCAGAAGGTGTTACAAGTTTTACACCAATCACAGTTACAAGCATTCATTAGCATAAACTGGGGCAGGTAATAGGGAGGGGCAAAGAGGTAGACCTGAGCACGTTTTACTAAAAGGCATAAGATTCAAACAGAGTTCTTAATAATGTTTGCTAACACAAAGGCAAACTCTATATCTTTCTTTCTGGTTGGATATATTGGGCTGCTCTGAATTACTTTATTTGTCTATTTCCTTTGTCCTCAAGGCATGGGCGCCTTTGGTCACGTGGGTGACCAGATTAGGAATTACTGAGGTGTCTTTATGTTCTAGGTTTATCAGCTAGGCTCCCCACAGGGAAGGAGGGAGGGAGGGAAGGAGGGAGGGAAGAGGGAGAAAGGGAGGAAGGAAGGCAGGGAGGGAGGGAGGGAGGGAGGGAAGGAGGGAGGGAGGAAGGAAGGGAAGGAAGGAAAGAGGGAGGAAGGAAGGAAGGAAGGGAGGGAGGGAGGGAGGGAAGGAAGGGAGGGAGGGAAGGAAGGGAGGGAGGGAGGGAGAGAGGGAGGGAGGCAGGAAGGAAGGGACGGACGGACAGAGGGCGACGGAACGGAGGGAGGAAGGAAGGGAAGGAGGGAGGGAGGAAGGGAGGGAGAAGAAATAGAAGAAAGAAAGAAAGAAAGAAAGAAAGAAAGAAAGAAAGAAAGAAAGAAAGAAAGAAAGAAAGAAAGAAAGAAAGAGAGAGAGAGAGAGAGAGAGAGAGAGAGAAAGAAAGAAAGAAAGAAAGAAAGAAAGAAAGAAAGAAAGAAAGAAAGAAAGAAAGAAAGAAAGAAAGAAAGAAAGAAAGAAAGAAAGAAAGAAAGAAAGAAAGAAAGAAAGAAAGAAAGAAAGAGGGAGGGAGGGAGAGAGAAAGAAAGAAAGAAAGAAAGAAAGAAAGAAAGAAAGAAAGAAAGAAAGAAAGAAAGAAAGAAAGAAAGAAAGAAAGAAAGAAAGAAAGAAAGAAAGAAAGAAAGAAAGAAAGAAAGAAAGAAAGAAAGAAAGAAAGAATTGTCTGGTGCTAGCATCTGGGAAGAGGGGGCAGCCCTTCTTAGGGGAGAAGCTCCCCACATCTCTATTTTAATCTGGAAAAATCAAGAGCCTTAGGAATTCTTGTCTTGAACAGAAGACCTCAGTCACTACTGCACAGCCCTGGTCAATAGAGACTGTCCAGGGGACTCCCACCCTGCTCAGTTCCCCCAATTCTATGCAACACCACACTGGACACACAGCAGATGACAGCAAGTCCATGCCAGGCTGTGTGCATGCCACCTCTTCCTCATGCATATGCATGAGATTCTCCCCCCACCCCTTGAAATTCCAAAATGTGGTGAGACTACCCATCCTGCCTCTGGACTCTCCAGGCATCAAACCAGACCCCATCATGCTCTCCAAATCTTGCCTGTGTCAGTGAAGACATGAACCCCCAACTTGCTTTCTTGCCACTAAAGCTCCTCTGTTGTTGTTGTTGTTATTGTTGTTGTTGTTATTATGGTGTGGTTGTGGCT
The DNA here is from genome assembly GCF_024139225.1 of Suncus etruscus. Classification (NCBI taxonomy): domain Eukaryota; kingdom Metazoa; phylum Chordata; class Mammalia; order Eulipotyphla; family Soricidae; genus Suncus; species Suncus etruscus. The sequence continues at coordinate 8,785,295 of NC_064851.1, read as the reverse complement.
ATGGTTGTGGTTGTAGTTGTGGTTCCTGTACTTTTTCAGTCATGGTAAAGACCAGGTATTTCAGCTGGGGGTGATACGGAAGAGGGGGGGGCGGAACAGGCAGGAGACTAGGGGCCCAATGAGTAGGAGAAGGAGAGAGGAAGGAAACAAGTCCAGAAGGGGATCACTGTGGGGGATAAATTGAGATACTCTGGGACTGAAGGGACAGCACAGCAGAGGGCATTTCCCTTGCACCCGACTGACCCAGGTTTGATCCCAGGCATCCCATATAGAACACTGAGCACACCGGAAGTAATTTCTAAAAGCAGAGCCAGGAGTAATCCCTGAGCACCACCAGGCATGGCCCAATAAAATAAAATCAAAACAAAAAATGGGGGGCCGGAGAGATAGCATGGAGGTAAGGCGTTTGCCTTTCATGCAGGAGGTCATTGGTTCGAATCCCGGTGTCCCATATGGTCCCCCATGCCTGGCAGGAGCAATTTCTGAGCCTGGAGCCAGGAATAACCCCTGAGCACTGCCGGATATGACCCAAAAACCACAAAAAAAAAAAATGGAGACAATCAGGTCTAGATTCCTATGCACTGAGGTTTTAAGTGGCACTGGTTTTGGCTCTGTGATGTGTGATGTATGGAATTGTTCCTGTATGGCCCTGGCTGCCCTGAGCATCTACATGAAAGCAGCTGCCAGACCTGGGACCTTTTTCTTGGTTTGCCTTGCAAAGTTGTGCGATGAAGAGCTGCTTCCAAGTTGGATAAATCAGCAGCTGCATGATCAGAAACATCCAGCTGGTTTCTCCCCAGCAGTCCTGGCTTTTTCCTATCTCACTTGCAAGAAGGTGGCCCTGGCTAAAAGCAACTCATCTTCCAGCAGCCAAATGCAACACAAGAAGAAAGTCTTTGGGGCTAGAGTGATAGTACAGCAGGGAGGGCACTTGCCTTGCACACTCTTTACCTGAGTTTGATCCCTGGCATTCCATATGGCCCCAGGTTTTGCCAGGAGTAAATAAATCCTGAGTGCCACCAGGTGTGGCCCAAAAGCCAAAACCAAAAGAGAACAAGATGAAAGCTTTGCCATCTGGCCCTTTCGAAGAATTATAATTTTCAGAGGCCAGAGCAAAAGTACATCAACTAAGGCACTTGCCTTGGATGCAGCCAACCTAGGTTTTATCCCTGTCTCTGTGTAGAGTTCCCCAAACCCCCATCAGAAATTATCCTGTGGGGCTGGAGCAATAGCACAGCTGTAGGGCATTTGTCTTGCACACTGCCAACTCAGGACAGACCCAGGTTCAATCCTCGGCATCCCATATGGTCCCCCACGCCTGCCAGGAGTGACTTCTGAGCGCAGAGCCAGAAGTAGCCCCTGAGTGCTGCTGGGTGTGACCCAAACCCCCCAAAATATAAATTATCCTGAGCACTGAGCCAGGAGTAAACCCTGAGCACTACCAGATGTGCCCTTCCTCCCAAAAATATCATGATTTTCCCAGAAGTCCCAGGAGTCTCACTGGGCAGCTTGTGTCTTATACCTTGTGTCTCCATCCTCTCATTAACCAGGAAAATGGACCTAAGTTGGGTTTGCACCAATCAGCATTTAACTGGAGCTCATGGGACCAGACACCAGGGCCAAGTCTGGATGATCTGTCATCCATGCAGAGCTCAGTGCCAGCCTGAGTCCTGAAGTTTAACTCTAATCGCCTCCAGAGTTAAGCATTACACGTGAGGGGGGTGGTCCCTCTTTGCTCCCCCAAGCTATTCTATCCCAGAGTTTCCTGTTTCCCTCACAAAGCCATCCTGAGGCAGATCTGGAGCAGAGTACAGAGTGTCTCCAAATATGCAGGTACATGAAACTAAAGTGTTCACCTAGCCAGGTAAAGACACAATCAGAACCGACCGCCACGTACTCCAGACAAGAGTCAGGACTGAACCCTGGGTCCTCCTTAGAAAACTGCACTCTTCTATTATTTCCTTCTGTGTCTGTCTTTCTGTCTGTCTCTCTCTCTGTCTCTCTCTCTGTGTATATGTGTGTCTCTTGCTCCTGTCTCTTTCTCGCTTGCTCACTCTGTCTCTCCCTCCCTCCCAGTCTCTCTCACTGTCTCTTTTTCTTTCTTTCTCTCTGCCTCTCTCTCTCTCTCTCTCTCTCTCTCTCTCTCTCTCTCTCTCTCTCTCTCTCTCTCTCTCTCTCTCTCTCTCTCTCTCTCTACTCCTGGCTGTCTGCTCAGAAATCGCTCCTGGCAGGCACGGGGGGGGGGGGGGCAATATGGGACACCGGGATTCGAACCAACCACCTTAGGTCCTGGATCGGCTGCTTGCAAAGCAAACACCGCTGTGTTATCTCTCCGGCCCCTGTCTCTGTGTTTCTCTTTTGCTCTTTCTCTCTGCCTCTGTCTCTGTCTCTCTGTCTGACTGTCTCTTTCTCCCGCCCTGTCTCTCTCTCTCTCTCGCTCGCTTGCTAGTTCTCTCACTCTTTCTCTCTGTCTCTATTTCCGTCTCTCTCTATAACTTTCTCATTATTCTCTGTGTGCATTTCTGTCTCTGTGTCTCTTTTGCTCTTTCTCTCTGCCTCTGTCTGTCTGCCTGTGTCTGTTTCTCTCTCTTTCTTTTCATTTCTTCCCTGCACCTTTAGTTGTTTGTGGGGCAATGCTAGGGATTACTCTCTGTCCTGTGCTCTTCTCATTCACTTCATGCAGTGCTTGTGGGACCAGGTGGGACTGAGACTCTTAATGAGGCTTCCTGACTGCCCTCAGCCCTCGAGCTGTCTTGAGCGCAACACATACACACACACACACACACACACACACACACACACACACACACACACACACACACAGAGACCTTAGTTCTTTGCCACTCATTGATCTCCTATGTAATCCACATAAACCTAGCTGCCTTCAAGTTCTGCTTCTCTCTGGATTGCATAGGATGAAATATTGCATTAGAAATTCATCTCTAGGGCCGGAGAGATAGTACAGCAGTAGGGCAATTTGCCTTCATGCAGAAGGATGGTGGTTCACTCCCGGCATCCCATATGGTCCCCTGAGCCTGCCAGGAGCGATTTCTGAGCGTAGAGCCAGGAGTAATCCATGCGCGCTGCCGGGTGTGACCCCCCCCCCCCAAAAAAAAAAAAGAAATTCATCTCTGCCCTATGCTGTCTGTGGGTGAAGGGGTCCTTGTTTATTAGGGCTTTTGTTGTTGATGTGGGGGAATTTGGGTGAAAGGAGGTACATACCCAGCAGTGCTCAGAAGTTATTACTGGCTCTGTACTCAGGAATTACTCCTGGTGGACTCAGGGGGACCATATGGGATGCCAGAGAGATTGAACTTGGATTGGCTGTGTGCAAGGCAATTGTCCTTCCCCACTGTACTATCATTCTAGCCCTGTGTTGTAGTTTAGTTGTTTTGGGGGGTGTTTTTTATTTTTTAATAAGTAAGTCAGGCACGGCTTTTATTTAAAATACACACAAACACAGACACACATACATTTCTAAATCTGAGAGTAAGAGGCCCTGAAGTTAGTTGTTTTTGGATTGAGGGCCACACCGGATTGTGTTCAGAACTGACTCCTGGCTCTGCACTCAGAATTCATTTCTGGAGGTGCTGGGGAAACCATATGGGATGCCAGGGATTGAACCTAGTTTGGCCAATTGCAAGTTAATGCCCTATTCACTGTACTATCTCTCCAGCCCCCTGTTTTTGTTTCCTTTTGACAAGAAAATTAAACCCTCTAACAAACTCTACAGAAGGAAATTCTTACTGTAACACACATCACATATTCCATTTGTCCCCTACTTGAACCATCCACCCTTTATCCCCCAAAATTCCTCTTTACCTTCTTTCCAACTGTCCCTAAATGCTTTCCAACCAGAGACATAATATAGGTGATAAAAAAAACAATACACTTTGCACACAGCTGACCCAGGTTTCATCCCTAGTATGGTCCCCTGAGCACCACCAGTATTCACTCTTGAGCTTAGAAACAAGAGTAAACCTCATGTATTGCTTGTAAGAGCTCCTAAAAAGGAGAGACAGAAATAGTACATCAGGTAGGATGTTTGCTTTGCATGCAGCAGACCTGGGTTCAGTCCCCTGTATCCCATATGGTCTCCTGAGTATCATCAGGAGTGATAACTGAGGGATTTTTTTTTGGGGGGGGATCACACCCAGCAGCACTCAGGGGTTATTCCTGAGTCTATGCTCAGAAATTGCTCCTGGCAGGCCCGGGGGACTATATGGGATGCCAGAATTCAAACCACTGATCTTCTGATTGCAAGGCAAATGCCTTACCTCCATGCTATCTCTCTGGCCCCATACTGAGGGATTTTTGTTTGTTTGTTTGTTTTGTTTGTTTGTTTTGTTTTGTTTTGGATCACACCCATCTGCGCTCAGAAATCACTCCTGGCAGGCACCGGGGACCATACGGGTTGCCAGGAATCGAACCAGGGTCTTCCTGTGTTGGCCACATGCAAGGCAAATGCCCTACCTCTGTGTTATTGCTCCGGCCCCAATAACTTAGTTTAGAGTCAAGAATAACCCTGAGTATTACTAGGTGTGACCCAAAAGCAAGAGAAGCCACTTTCCCAATCTCAGTCCATTTTGACTTTTGTCTCTATCTCTTGTCAGATGTTTTAGCTTCCAAGTGCTTCTCTTCTTCCCAACTGGCCGCAGTCAGTCAGCCTGAGTGACCCTTCCTGCTCTCACACATGACTTCAGGCCCCACAGATAAGCTCAGGAAGGAGCCTGACAAAGACCAACTGCCCGGGAAGTACAAGAGGCCATGGGTGGGCCCATATCCTTTTGTCTCAAGAGCTTCTTTTCCTCTCACTCTAAAATGGTTTCTACTTTCCAGAAGGTGATTCCCCTTTGCTAACCACTATTGCTCTGACCTGTCAAAACCACTAAGCCTCAGGCCATGGGTGGTGGCTTATCAAGAAGCAACCAGGATTTGGGGTAGACTAGGATCTCCCTAGTCTGCCTCTGGACCTATCCGGTGCTAGGTTGGTTTCTGACTCACACTGGCCCTATGCAGGTCCTTGTGGGGAACTGAGGACTGTGAAGCCTGGAACAGAAGGAACTCCATTTTGTCAACCCAAAATTAAGTTTCTGTTTAAGACTAACAAGGTTAAGTTTCCATTTAAAGACTAAGTTCCATACCAACAATAATGATGAAGACCCTATAAACCACAATATACCACTCTATCTAGCTAGCCATAAAAGGACATGATAAAACACCCTAGACAATAGCCAATCAACTTAAAGGTCAAAACATCCTGTTTCTATCCCTACATAACCTGGCTTGTGACACTTCCTCCCAGAGAGGTGGCCCTGGCCAATCAGTTTGTAGCTTGTTGGTTGGTGGAATAAAGCTCGCTTTGCTTTGCTTTATTTCAATTGTGAAATCTCATTCTTCCACTAAGGACCCTAACAGGAATGAGCAAATGGGTCTGAGCATCTTTCTGCCCGTGAAGCTATTCTGTATGCAGGAAGCAGTCTCCCAGTCAAGTTTCCCACATGGAGACCAAGTGACTCTGAAAGAAGGAAGCTGACATTCAGATAATGCATAAAAACAGGCTGGGAGAGTCTCGGTAACACAACTGCACATCAGCCACCCATGCTCATTGAAACCCAAACACTCCCTTTTAGCTCCAAAAGGTTCTGATTCGGTTTCTCTTGCTCACAAAAGAAAGGCCAGCTCATGAGAGGCAAAGTAAGTCTGAGAAAGGCTCCCATGACTCAGGACTCTCTGCACCAGACTAGGCTTTTGTGCCTCTTAGGAGAGTATAGTGGAAGCCTTATGCCCCAGTCCCAAAGGACTGGGGAACTCAGGTCTGAAAGCAACAGAAAGTTGACATTGAAAATAATCCACACAAGGTTAGGGAGATAAAACAGGTTCAGGAACTTCAACCACAAGCTTTCTGCAAGCAGGCAAAAGGTACCAACTAGCAGGCTGACAGGCAAGCTGTGAAGCCAAAATTAAAAGCCTCTCTGACTTTACTGGAAAGAGTAAAATCACCCCATGGGTGGAGAATAGGTAGGGGTAGGGGCCAATCCAGAGGTTCTTCCCTCCCAGGTGGAACAAGTACATGCAAAGAAGAAATATTCTGAATAAAGTAAAAACCAGTTACTCAAACAGGAGAGGCTCAGGGGAGAGAAAGAGGACTGTTGGCTGCCTTGGTACTATAGTAAGCAGGACATATATTAGCTGTATTTCTGCTACTAGAATGCTGTGTAACTCACTCTAAAATTCAGGGTATTCAAGCACATGATTATTTTACACACAAGGCCTAATGGTTTCATTCTCCTCAGGTCAGATCTTGTTATTTCTTGGACCACATGTGGTGGTGCTTAGGGCGTATGCCTGGCTTTGTGCTCAGGGGCTCAGTGTTCAAGGTACTAGGGAGCAAATAAGGGTCAGCCACATGCAAGGCAAGTTATGCCTTTACTTTCATCTAGTACTTTCTAGTAGTTCTACTAGTAGTACTTTCTAGTAGTTTCTAGTACTTTCTAGTAGTACTTTTTTTTTGGTTTCTAGTGATGCACAAGGGTTACTTCTGTCTCTGCACTAAGGAATCACTTCTGGCAGGCTCAGGGGACCATATGGAATGCCAGATTTCAAACCTGAGTCAGCCGCATGCAAGTCAAACACCTTATCCACTATACTATCACTTTGGCCTCTCTAGTAATACTGTATCTCCTGCCCCCCTATGGGAAAAATTAGCCTAATCCATCCTCCATTTCTGCTGTCACTCATACACTGGAACTAAGTCCCTCTGTGCTCTCTACATCTCTACCCTGCACCAACCACCATTCACCACCCCCATACAGCTCCCCAGTAAAAACTATCCTAAATCTACTCTCCCCTTGTTCCCCAAATGGCACATTGGCGGGGCTGGGGCCCAAGAAAGATGAAAGCTCTGGAGCCTGTGCTGGACAGTGCCCCCTCTGAGGTTGCTATGTCCCTCTGACCTGGTTCTTCTTCAATGAACACTTGCTTAGTTTTCTTCCTAAACAATTTGACTTGTCAGTAAATTCTTTCACCAATCCATCATTGAGTCTTTCAGGATCTGAATATCAATACCCTGGAGTCAGGGCCCACATTTCCTGTCCTGCACACACAAGGTCCTTAGGCCATAAGGCATGGCCAGTTGGGTTGTCTGTAATGGGAAGCTCAAAACATCTGCATTTGTTTGTTGTTTCCTGCTACCTGAAAGTTCCTGCCACCTTCACTATACAAAATAACACTCATTTGTCACCTTCAAGTAGCTGGCAACCAGGAATGGGGATTTAAGGGAGTTGGGCCTCCACTTCCAGCCTTCCACTTCCAGCCTTCCACCTGCTGAGGAGAGGCAGCCATTTCTGCCCAAGTTCTTAGCTGAAGAGCAGTAGAGGACTGGAATTGATTCACAGCCAAGTGAGTAGCTGGAAGCCAACTTCATGATGCCTGAGTTTTACACAATCAAAAATTTCCTGAACCTGTTCACGGCAGTGACACTTCACCTTCGCCAGAGCCTATGGGGCAATGGGGCAGGTGTGTACCATACCTGGTGCATGGAAGAAATTTGAACAGACCAGAAAAAGGACAATGAATCCATTGAGGCCTAAATGATGGAAACACTGACTGAAATCCATTTTATGTAGGGTCCTGAATCAAACAACCTAAAAAGTAATTTTGAAGAATCAGAGAGATAGTTCAAAGGAAGACAGCAAGTGGTTTGACTGTGGAAACCTCACTTTGATTCCCAGAACCACATGGCTCACTAAGCTAAGAGTAACTATTAGGCATCACTGGATGTAGTTTGCCCTCTAAAAGGTACTTGGAGGCACTTGAAAACATTAAAACAAGGCCAAAGAGATAGCACATCAGTAGGGCATTTGCCTTGAATGTAACCCACCCAGGACGAACTCAGGTTCAATTTCTGGCATCCCATAGAGTCCCCCAAACCCACTAGGAACTATTTCTTTTTTGTTTTTGGTTTTGGTTTTGGGGTCACACCGGCAGTGCTCAGGGGTTACTCCTGGATCTATGCTCAGAAATCACTCCTGGCAGGCTCAGGGGACCATATGGGATGCCGGGATTCAAACCACCATTCTTCTGCATAGAAGGCAAATGCCCTATCTCCATGCTATCTCTCCAGCCCTCAGGAACAATTTCTGAGTGCAGAGCCAGGAATAACCCAAGTACCACCAGGTGTGGCTCAAACACCTCCCCCCCAAAAAAAAATTGAGCAAATGACCAAAAAGCACATAAAAAATGCTTCACATTACTAATCTTAAGGGAGATGCAAATCAAAACAACGAGGTACCATCTCACCCCACAGAGAATGGCACATATCACAAAGAACAAGAACAATCAGTGCTGGCGAGGATGTGGAACAAAAAAAACTCTCACTCACTGCTGGTGGGAATGCTGTCTAGTCCAACCTTTATGGAAAACTATTTGGAGATTCCTCAAGAAACTAGAAATTGATCTCCCAAATGGTCCAGCTATACCATTCCTAGGGATATATATTAGGAACACTAAACTGCAACACTAAAATGCCTTTCTCACACCTATATTTATTGCAGTGCTATTTACATTAGCCAGACTCTGGAAACAACCAAGATGCCCTTCAACAGCTGAATGGCTAAAGAAACTGTGGTACATACACAATGGAATATTATGCAGCCGTCAGGAGAGATGAAGTCATGAAATTTTCCTATATATGGATGTACATGGAATCCATTATGCTGAGTGAAATAAGTCAGAGGGAGAGATATAGACACAGAATAGTCTCACTCATCTATAGGTTTTAAGAAAAATAAAAGATGTTCTTGTAATAATATCATGTATTATTGTTCTTGTAATAGAGATGAGGGATGGAAGGACCGGCTCATGATATGAAGCTCACCACAAAGAGTGGTGAGTGCAGTTAAAGAAAAAACTACACTAACAAGTATCATGACAATGTCAATGAGTGAGAGAAGTAGAATGCCTATCTCGAATACAGAAAGGGGGAGGATGGAGTTGGGAGCCATTGGTGATGGGAATGTTGCACTGGTGAAGGGAGTGGTGTTCTTTATAAAAAGATTATAAAACCCAACTACAATCATGTTTGTAATCATGGTGCTTAAATAAAGATATTATTTTAAAAAAGAAAACATTGAAATATAAATAATACATTAGAGAATATGAAGACAGTAGATAGGGCATTTGTCTTGTACATGGCTAACCTGGGTTCCATTTCCTGATGTCCTATATTGTCCCCTGAGCACTGCCAGGAGTAAATTCTGAGCATTGCCTGCCCCTCAAAAAATTGTGGTTGTTATGCAGAGCAATATAGCACAGTGGGTAGGGCATTTGCCTTGTATGTTGTCAACCCGGATTCACATACCTAGGTTTGATCACTGGCATCCATATTGTCCCCCGAGCACCACCAGGAATGACCCTAGAACTCAGAGCCAGGAATAACCCCTGAGCACTGCCGAGTGTAGCCTCCCAAAAAAGAAAAAAGGAGGTGGTGTTAATTTAGTTAAATGTGCATATGTGTATATATAAAACATATTAATATAATGGTAGAAATGACTTATTTTTAGAAACACATAATATGTTGAGATAAAATGCCATGCATCTTATGCCAAGTATTTCAGCTAGAAAAAAAGAAGGAAAAGGGCTAGAGTGATAGCACAGCAGGGAAGGAGTTTGCCTTGTACGCAGCTAACCCAGGTTCAATCTCCAACATCCCATATGATCCCCCAAGCAGCCAGGAGTAATTTCTATGTGCAGAGCCAGGAGTAAACCACTGAGTGCAGCACAATGTGACTCAAAAATTAAAAACAAATGAATAAAAGAAAAGGGAGGAGGGACTGGAGAGATAACATGGAGGCAAGGCATTTGCCTTTCATGCAGAAGGACGATGGTTTGAATCCCAGCATCCCATATGGTCCCCAGAGTCTGCCAGGAGCAATTTCTCTGAGCATAGAGCCAGGAGTAACCCCTGAACACTGCCAGGTGACCCAAAAACAAACAAAAAAAAGAAAAAGAAAGAAAGAAAGAAAGAAGGAAGGAAGGAAGGAAGGAAGGAAGGAAGGAAGGAAGGAAGGAAGGAAGGAAGGAAGGAAGGAAGGAAGGAAGGAAGGAAGGAAGGAAGGAGGGAGGGAGGGAGGGAGGGAGGGAGGGAGGGAGGGAGAGAGAGAGAGAGAGAGAGAAGAAGAAAGAAAGAAAGAAGAAAGAAAGAAAGAAAGAAAGAAAGAAAGAAAGAAAGAAAGAAAGAAAGAGAAAGAAAGAAAGAAAGAAAGAAAGAAAGAAAGAAAGAAAGAAAGAAAGAAAGAAAGAAAGAAAGAAAGAAAGAAAGAAAGAAAGAAAGAAAGAAAGAAGAAGAAAGAAAGAAAGAAAGAAAGAAAGAAAGAAAGGAAAGGAGGGAGGGAGGGAGGGAGGGAGGGAGGGAGGGAGGGAGGGAGGGAGGGAGGGAGGGAGGGAGGGAGGGAGGAAGGAAGGAAGGAAGGAAGGAAGGAAGGAAGGAAGGAAGGAAGGAAGGAAGGAAGGAAGGAAGGAAGGAAGGAAGGAAGGAAGGAAGGAAGAAAAGGGAGGGAAAGAATAAATCTTTCTCCAATAAGGTACTTGTCAATTCCAATTGATGAATCTGTGGGAATTCATATAGAAGTTTTTAATTTTGTTTTAGTTTTTGAATCACATCCTTAGTCAGCCACATGCAAGGCAAATGCCCTACCTGCTGTGCTATCACTCCAGCCCTCATGTGTAAGCTTTTACAGAGGTTCCAGCTTATAAGAGCTATAGTGATAGCACAGCAATAGGGCATTTGCCTTGCATGCGGCCGACCCACCATCCCATATGGTCCCCCAAGCCTGCCAGGAGTGATTTCTGAGCACAGAACCAGAAATAACCCATGAGTGCCACTGAGTGTGGCCCAAAACCAAAATAAAAATTAAAAAGTAGGTCAGTTGGAGCAGTAGTACAGTGGGTAGGACACTTGCCTTGCACATGACTGTCCTGAGTTTGATCCCCAGCACCATATAATATTCCCTGATCCTGCCAGGAATAAGTCCTAGGCACTATCAGGTGTGACCCCCCCAAATAAAAAGGCAGGAATCATACCCACTCCCTACTCAGTGCTCAAGAGACATCTCTGGTAGTGCTCAGGATCAAACCTGAGAGAATTGATTCACACAACTAAGTTGGGTATTAAAAGAGCAGGGTGTCGGGGTTCTTGGAAACAGGTAGTAAGTATATTAGTGAGGGGTGTCAAAATTATGTGCCTGGGAAACTAACTAAATAAATTAAAGAACCTCAATCAATTAAAAAAATTCAGTAAAATTAAAACATCTTGAGGTCTGGGACCAGAGCAATAGCCAGTGGGCAGAGCATTCGCCTTGCATGCAGTTGACTCAGTTTTGATCCCAGCATCACATAGTCCCTAAGCCTGCCAGAAGTGATTCCTGAGTGCAGAACCAGGAATAACCCCTTAGCAACACCAGGTGTGACCCAAAAACAAAAAACAAACAAACAAACAAAAGCAACAACTTGGAGTCAGAACAATAGTACAGCAGTGAAGTTTCTTCTCTATCTCTGTCTCTCTGTCTCTCTCTGTCTCTCTCTGTCTCTGTCTCTCCTCTGTGCCTCCAAGATCAATATGGCCTGATGCATCACAGGTCTCTCAAAGACTTGAGGAATTAATAAATGAATGAATGCATCCCTTCAGTTCACAGTACAACCCTCCATAGTGATCAGAAACTGACATAACTTTTGACTGTGGTTATTAACAAAAAGGCCCCACATGGGATGATGGACTTCCATGCTCTCGCTCTCTGCCTGTCCACACATTCGCCGTCAGTTCCCCCACACTAGCACGTCTGAGTGACTAGATAACTCACACTGAGATTCACTTAAAAGGCATTTAACTCAGCCTGCATGTCTGCCCACCAAGCCTATTACTTGCAGAAATCTATTCCATGCATTACCATTTGGATTTCCGGCACAGAGAGGCAGGGGAGGGTTGGCAGGGTGGTTATTTTTTTCCCTTTCCCCTTTCACGAGTTGAGTTACTGTCTGCTTTTGTGGAATAAATTGCTATGAATTGAGTTACCGGCACTCTTCAAATGGGGAAATATATTCTCAGTATTCTATGAACAGCTGACAACATTATGGAAATACACAAAGTGTGTGTCCAGGTTTATGTGGATGGTGATGAGTTGTGATGGATGTTGGAAGGATGGGGAGATGGCAGTGGCAATGGCCATAAGTAGAGACACCCCACTTGTTCTTCCTCCCAGTATAAGAGGACTCAACCTCCTTGAGAAAATATGGGAGAAAAATTGGGGCTAGAACTATGGCACAATGGGTAGGGTTTTTGCCTTATATGCAGCTGACCCAGTTCAGTCCTCAGTATCCCATATGGTCCTGTGAGCACCACCAGGAGTGATTCCTGAGGACAGAGCCAGGTGTAACCCCTGAGCATAGCCGGGTGTAGAAAAAAAGAAAACTAGAAATAGTAAAGCTATGTACTAGAGAGATAGTTCAATGGGCAGGGTACATGCTTTGCACCCAAGAAGTCTGGGTTCAATCTCCAGCACCATGTGGTCCCCCAAGCACAGAGATGGGCTACTTCCAGAGCTTCACCAGGTGTGAATGTTCCTCCTAAAAATAAATGACTAAAACTATGAGGATTGAAGCTGGAGTAATAGTACAGCAAGTAGGGTGTTTGCCTTGAATGTGACCAACCCAGTTTTGATCCCCAGAATCACAAATGGTCCCCAAGTCCCACCAGGAGTGATCCCTGAGCACAGGTTCAAGAATGAACCCTGGGCCTGGAGAGATAGCACAGCGGCGTTTGCCTTGCAAGCAGCCGATCCAGGACCAAAGGTGATTGGTTCGAATCCCGGTGTCCCATATGGTCCCCAGTGCCTGCCAGGAGCTATTTCTGAGCAGACAGCCAGGAGTAACGCCTGAGCACCACCGGGTGTGGCCCAAAAAAAAACCAAAAAAAAAAAAAGAATGAACCCTGAGCAGTGACCCAAAAAACAAAACTCAAAAAATAATAGGGGCCAGAGGAATAGTACAGAAGGAAGGACATTTGCCTTGCACATGACCAACCAGGGTTTGTTTGATCCTCAACATCTCATATGGTACTCTGAGTACTGCTAGGAGTGATTCCTGAGTGCAGAGTCAGGAGTAACCTCGAATATCACTGAGTGTGGCCCAAAACAAAAAAATTAAAATAGTAATAAGCAAGCCCATAAGTTACAGAGTCTAGGAAAAAAAAAACAATAAAAAAGGGGGGACAAAGAGGGGAAGAACATTTCTAGAATAAATACCTGGCAGGAGGGAATCTGAGTAATAAATTCTAGTTCAACTGGCTTCACCCCTACCTGCAATACCCAAAAACTAAATCCTAATAAAAATTAAAAGTCCGTCGCAGGTGAATGTTCACCCCTTACTTGATTATTCAACACTCAGACAACTTGCTGTGTTCTGGATCTGGGAGGCTCAGACAGACCCCGACACATCTACTCTTCTCACAGGTTCCTCCATCTGACTTTTGCAAAGCACCTGGAGACTAGCAAGCCTAAAGGGTTGGGGTCTGAGTTTGGTAGGTGGGAGATCCAGGTTCTACTCTCTGCAGCACTACTGAGTGACCACTGAGTGATCCCTAAAGCAGGAGCCAAGAGTAGTCACTGAGTATGGGACACTCCTCCCCCCCCAAAAAAAAACAAATGTTGGGAGCCAGAGCAATAGCACAGCAGTAGGGCATTTGCTTTGCATGCGACCAACAAGAGTTTGATTCCCGGCATATTGTCCCCTGAGCCTGCCAGGAGTGATTTCTGAGTGCAAAGCCAGGATTGATCCCTGAACACCACTGGGTGTGGCCCAACCCCTCTCCCGAAAATGTAAATACATAAAAATACAAAACTGAAAGTATTTGCAAGACTGGAGTGAAAGCATTATTTGGGGAAATCTGCGCTGTTTCAAAGCACCCATGTAGAGAAATATACTAAATTACTCAAGCCAATTTGGCTAAAAACTAGAAGGGTGTGTGCAGGTAAGAGACCCATATATTTTTTTTTTAATTTTGGGACAATTTGGGCTTCTTTTTTTTTTTTTTTTTAGTTATTTTAAAAAAATTTATCGAGATCATTGTGAATTACAAGTCCTTCAAAGTTGTATTTCAGGAAAATAGTGACAGTGAACTAGGGCCATTCCCACCACCAGTGTTGACATAAATTTTGGTTTTTAGAGCTTTTCCTCCAAGGACCACACCTAAATCAAATTGGCAATTGCTTCTAAATTGGGTCAGCAGCACCTTCTAGTGGACACACGGAGAAAAGTCTCAAAGCTCTCAGACCCTCTCTGCCCACCTTGGACCCAGGTATTAACAAGCCTGCAGACAATTCGGTCATCAGCATCCTGATGATTAACACCCCCTGATTGCACCACCAACCTCCAACCCAAAGATTATACCATTAGCAGAATCTCAGAGGTCAGGACATCTAGATGCACAGTCACTTTTCATTAAATTTGAAGCAAGTCCCGTCACCCTTCTGGACTCCCAACAAATCAACTGAATTCTCCAAGCAAATACCATGAAGGGTCAACCTAAATGATGGTTCTAAGGACTCCGGTGTGAGCTACTTTGCACATAGGTAATTTGAGGGGTTTGTCTTGTTTTGTTTGTTCATTTGGGTTGAGTTTTGGGGCCCCACCTGCCAGTGCTCAGAGTTTCCTCCCAGTTCTGCAACTCAGAGAACACTCCTGGCGGGGCTCAGGGAATTTAATGGGATAACAGGATCAAACCCAGTTCAGTCTTGTGCAAGGCAAGCACTTAAGCCACTGCATATCTCTCCCATCCCAGATCTTTTTAAATAACTTTTTTTGTTTTTGTTTTTCAGCCACACCTGTTGACGCTCAGGGGTTACTCCTAGCTATGCACTCAGAAAGTGCTCCTGGCTTAGGGGACCATATGGGATGCTGGGGATCAAACCACTGTCTGTCCAAGGTTAGTGTGTGCAAGACAAACGCCTTACCACTTGCGCTACTGCTCTGACCCCTTAAATAACCTTTTTTGTCTTGTTTTTGGGGTTATTATAGTGCTGATGGTCACTCCCAGTGCTGTTTGGGGAGATTTTAGGTGCCAGGGACTAAATCTGAGCCTCCCACAAAGTCCATTGTGTGCTAATATCTTTTTAATAGTTTGGGCCACACCCCGTGGTGCTCAGGGCTTACTTCTGGCTCTGTACTAAGGGGTTACTCCTGATGGATCTTAGGAAACCCTATGGGGTACCAGGAATTGACTCTGGTCAGCTGTATGCAAGGCAAGCACCTTATCTACTATGTGAGCTTTCCAGCCTCATGGACTGATTCTTACATGCCTCCTGTTATTTTCTCAACTTTTCTATTTTTTGTTTTCTTTTTGGGGTCATACCCAGTGATGCTCAGGGGCTACTCTTGGCTCTGCACTCAGAAATCACTCATGGTGATGCTTGGGAGACCATAGGAAATGCCAGGGATAGAACCTGGGTTGGCCATGTGCAAAACAAGTGCCTGCCCTGCTGTGCTGTGCCTCTAGCTCCACCTCTTCTATTTCTGACTCACACTTGAACTCTCCCCTGCAAACTAAGCAAACACATCTGGTCCTGAAATCAGGGCTTTGCTAGTTCAGCCCTCACCAGGCACTTCCTAGAGTGAAGTCCCCTTCACTGTTACCTCCAGAGGTCCAGCTAAAAGCTGGTAGTGTATGCCCAATGGTATAGGCCATCACCTGTCCAGATCAACATTTTCTTCTCCCCCTATTTCCGCATGAACCTGGACCACCAGGTTTTAGATGAGCACATATGTGCATGCATTCACCTCTGCCACAGTGCCCTAAGCCCTGAAAAGGGAGGAGGAAAATGTCTAACCCAGAAGCAGGGGGCGGAGAGGAGGGCAGGAGGGAAACTGAGGACATTGATGGCAGAAAATGTGCACTGGTGACGGTGTTGGACATCGTACGACTGAAATGCAATCATGAACAACTTTGGTTTTGGTTTTTTGGTTTTTATATTTGTTTGGGGGCCACATCCATGGCACTCAGTGCTCTGTGCTGGCTCTGTGCTCAAGAATCCTGACTCCGTGCTCAGGAATCACTCTTGGTAGGCTCAGGGGACCATACAGAATGCCAGGGATCAAACCCGGGTCAAACATGTGCAAGATAAACGCCCTGTGCTATTGCTCAGATCCCTCATGAACATTTTGTAACTGTGGAGGAAAAAAATACAACTGTATTATGAACAAACATGTAACCACAGTGTTAAAGTAATTTTTTAAAAAAATTAATATTTTGGGGGCCAGCACAGTGGTGCTAGAGGTAAGGTGTCTGCCTTGCCAGCGCTAGCCTAGGATGGACCACGGTTCGATCCCCCGGCATTCCATAGCCCCAAGCCAGGAGCGACTTCTGAGCACATAGCCAGGAGTAACCCCTGAGCGTTACGGGGTGTGGCCCAAAAACCTAAATACATAAATAAATAAATAAATAAATAAATAAATATTTTTTTAAAGTTCTCACCCAGCAAATTAAAACCTTGCTGCTACTTTTCTGTGGCACCTAGAAAAAAGTCTAGAGGTCACTGAACAAGAAATAGAGGCTTAATTACCAATGAAACAATCTCTATAAATTAGCTCAGAGAAGGCTGGAAAACAGCTTCCAAGAGACAGAGTCAGAGTCCAGTTTGATGCCCAGCAGAGAGTGATGGCACAGCTTAGAGAAATTCTGGGGTGTTTCAGGAAATACACACATGTTCATGAGGAAGAATAGCAGTTGATGAGTATGCAATGAACATACATCACATGTACAGAAAATGGCTAGATGGGCTAGAGCGATAGCACAGTGGGTAGGGCACTGAGCTGACCCCAGTTAAATTCCAGGCATCCCATAGGGTCCTGGAGCCTGCTAGGAGTGATTCCTGAATGCAGAGCCAAAAGAAACCCCTGATCATTGCTGGTGTGATCCCAAAACAAAACAAAAAAAATCGACTAAGAAATGTCCTCAAGGTGAGTTTTCACTTTGAGGATGAAGAGAAGGAGAGAAGAAAGCAAAGACTCCACTGCCTGGTACATCTGGGAGGCAGGGCTGGAGGTCTTAAAGAAGTGACTGGATAATGAGGTAGGGGTCAGGGATCTCAGACACAAAGATAGACTGATGGGGCATGAATAGCAGAACAGTCGGTGCTTGCTTTGCATGTGGCTGAGCCAGGCTTGGTCTCTGGTATCCTATATGGTTCCCTAAGCCTACCAGGAGTGATTGCTGAGTGCAGAACCAGGAGAAACCCCTGAGCTAGTCAGGTGTGGCACAAAAACAAAAACAAAAACAAAAAAAATCAAACCAAAAAAAGACACTAATGGTATACAAAGCCATCGTTCCTTAGTGATTTTGGTGTGTTGTTTTTCGTTTGTTTTCCCTGGTGATAAAAGTTATGCCAAAAATTGAAACTGGGATCTCATCTAGGTATCCTGCTTCCACTATCTTTTAGGGGCACAGAAAGTGCTAAAGGAAAGGTGGTTGGTTCGAATCCTGGTGTCCCAGATGGTATCCCGTGCCTGCCAGGAGCTATTTCTGAGCAGACAGCCAGGAGCACCTGAGCACCGCCGGGTGTGGCCCAAAAACCAAAAAAAAAAAAGTGCTAAAGGGTCCTTTTGACTCTGTGCATGTTGTCACTCTGAGGGCTGAGGGGACCAGGTGGTCCTGTGGATAGAACCCAGCCCCCTCCCCGCATGCAGACTTTGTGCTCAGCCCTTGGGGTTAACTTTCTGATCCTTGCCCCATCCTACCCCATTTCTTTTTCTTTTCTTTTCTTTTCTTTTTTGAGGGTAGGGTGATGGAGCCACTTAGCAAAGTTGAAGGTCAAGTGCCCTACCTGCTGTACTATCTCTTTGAGCCAACTCTAATTATTTTATTTTGTTTTATTTGTTTGGGGGCCACATATGGCAGTGCTCAGGGCTTACTCCTGGCTCTGCTCTCAGGGATCATTCCTGGTTGTGCTCAGAAGACCCTAAGAGTGCTGAGGATCGAACCTGGCCAGCCCCCCCCCCCCCCCAATGCAAGTGCTTTATTTAACCTTTGGCCAGCGACTTTAACTTTTAAATGCAAATAATTTCCAAAAGAGAAATGCAGATGACTCGCCATGCCAATGACATTTACAAATCGCATTGTAACCGCACTTGCAGTATATCAAACATCCCATTGTAGATGCTAAACTTCTTTTTCTGGGCAATTCGAGAAGTGTGAATTCACAAAGACGCTAAATTTCAAATCAGCACCATTGCTTTTCATCTTCATGGATTCGGGCTTTGCTCTAAAACATACCTGGAGAAAAATAAAATAGAACTTTTTTGGAAAGAGCATTTTATTAAGAATCAAAAGATGGGTTGGAGTAGTGGCACAAGCAGTAAGATGTCTGCCTTGCCCCAGCTAGCCTAGGACAGACCGTGGGTTAGATCCCCCGATATGATCCCCAAAGCCAGGAGAGATTTCTGAGTCCGTAGCAAGGAGTGACCCCTGAGCATGTGGCCCAAAAACGAACAAAGAATCAAAAGACGTGGTCCTCGAGCCTGCCAAGAGCGATTTCTGAGTGCAGAGCCAGGAGTCACCCCAGAGCAACCTGGGTGTGGCCCCCAAACAAATAAAACAAAATAAAACAATTAAGAGTTGGCCCAGAGGGATAGTACAGCAGGTAGGGCACTTGGCCTTGTACTTTGCACTTTGGGGCCCCAAAACCAAAAATAATAAAATACAAAATAAAATAAAATAATAAAATAAAATAATTATAAATAAATTAAATATTAAAAGTAATTAATTAAAATAATAAAATAAATATTAAATAAATAAAATATAAAGTAAAATATTATAATATTAAAATTGATTGGTTAAAAGTAATAAAATAAAATATGAAATATAAAATAAATAAAATAATAAAATATATAATAAGATAAAATATAAAATAAGTAATAAAAAAAAACATAAAATAAATAGGGAGCCGGAGATTTAACATAGAGGTAAGGCATGCAGAAGGACAGTGGTTCGAATCCCGGCATCCCATATGGTCCCCCGAGCCTGCCAGGAGCGATTTCTGAGCATAGAGCCAGGAGGAACCCATGAGTGCAGCCGGGTGTGACCCAAAAAACAAAAACAAAATAAATAAATCAATAAAATATAAAATAAATCCAATAATAAAATATAAAAAAATAAAATAAAGTAATAAAACATAAAATAAAATAATAAAATAAAACATAAAGCAAATTAAATTAATAAACAAAATATAAAGTAAATCATATAAACACCAATTCATTAAATGATAAAATAAGCTATAGGATGAAGTCTAGAACAAATAAATTGATTAAATAAATAAGCTAATAAAATGATAACAAAACTTAACAGAAATAAATAAAATATAAAATAAAATAAATAATAAAAAAACAGTAAATAAATAAATAAAATACAGGGCCCGGAGAGACAGCACAGCGGAGTTTGCCTTGCAAGCAGCCGATCCAGGACCTAAGGTGGTTGGTTCGAATCCAGGTGTCCCATATGGTCCCCCGTGCCTGCCAGGAGCTATTTCTGAGCCAGGAGTAACCCCTGAGCACCACTGGGTGTGGCCCAAAAACCAAAAAAATAAAATAAAATAAAATACAAAATAAATACAACATAAAATAAAATCAATTGATTAAATAAAATATAATATGAATAAAATGAATACTAAAATAAAAACAGTAAATAAATAATAAATAAATAAAATAAAATAAAGTAATTAAATAAGATATAATATGAATAAAATAAACAGTAAAATAAAAACAGTAAATAAATAAAATACAAAATAAATAAAACATAAAATAAAATCAAGTATTTCAATAAAATATAATATGAATAAAATAAATACTAAAATAAAAAACAGTAAATAAATAAATAAAATACAAAATAAATAAAACATAAAATAAAATCAATGAATTCAATAAAATATAAGAGGAATAAAATAAACACTAAAATAAAAACAGTAAATAAAACATAAAATGAAATCAATTAAATGAAATATAATCTAAATAAAATAAATAAATACAATATGAAATAAAATAAAATAAAAATAATAAATGAATGGGAATTCCCCCAGACTTGCACTGCTCTGCTACCCCACTGCAACGCCTGCTCCTGGGTCTTTCTGCCCCAACTTCACTCCCGCTTCCCAGGCTCGCGCTCCCCTCCAGCCGTTCATTCCCCGCTGCCGCCGGGCGCCCGATCGACGCGCTCCGCGCTCTGCGCCTGCGCTCTGGGCTCGACGGCGGCTGCCTGGCGGCTCGCGCCTTCCTCTCCGGCGGCAAGATGGCGGCGGGCGGCGGCGTCCAGGCGGGATCCGGACGCGCCGAGTGAAGGTAGCGGCGAGCCCAGACCCCTCGCGGCCGGGCCGGGACCCCACCCCGGCGCGCCCACCGGCCCGCCCCGCCGCCCCCCGCCGCTCGGGGCCCGCGGAACCGCTCCGGGGGCGCTCGGGACCCCTTGCGGCCTAGCCGGGGCGCCGAGCCGGGGACTCGAGTAGCGGCCCAGCCCGCCCCGGGCAGCGGCTGCAGCGGGGTCGGCGCGGGGAAGGCGGGCGGGAGCGGTTCAAACGGGGAAGGCGGGGAAAGCCGCGGGGCCGGAGCCGCCTGCCCCTGCCCCGGGCTGCGGGGCTCGGCCGTGCACCCCTGCAGGCGCTTTGTTGGGACGAGCTGCGGCTGCGGTGCCCGCGTGCAAGTCTGGGGCGTCCCCAGAGCTGCCAGCGGGTGTTTGGGGAGCCCCCCCTTTGCCTCGCGAGACGACCCCTGCCCCTCTTCTCTTTCCAGGCCACTTCTCATTTAACCTCTTTCTTGCAGCTGTCATTCCTACAAGAAGGGGAGTGAGCACTACTTTATTTTAGATCTTGCAGAAGCAAAGCATCCATCTCTCTCTCTTTTTTGGGGTGTCCACGTTCTCTGGTTGAAGAATTTTTTTTTTTTTAAATAGAAAAAGGAAAATGCGGGGCCGGAGAGATAGCATGGGGGTAAGGCGTTTGCCTTTCATGCAGGAGGTCATCGGTTCGAATCCCGGCGCCCCATATGGTCCTCTGTGCCTGCCAGGAGCAATTTCTGAGCCTGGAGCCAGAAATAACCCCTGAGCACTGCCGGGTGTGACCCAAAAAAAAAACACAAAAAAAAACACAAAAAAAAAAAAAAAAAAAAAAAAAAGGAAAATGCTTGAAGCCTGCGGATTGATTGGATCAAGGGTTGTCAGCATTGACATTTGCAGGTTTGGGCTGGGCTGGGGGAGATGTGAGTTTGTCAGCCAACCCCCCTGTGGGAGTGGGGTGTCTTGGCTCCTGATTATGCAGCAAGGAGAGAAGTCTGGGTTCCCCTTTTCCCGCCCTCAATAGTGTTTGTTCCAGGACTGATTCCAGGACTGTGAGCGGTGCCTAGGTAGAGGCATCTAAGAAGAGGAAGCAACAATTGCTGCTGTCTGACTTTGGAGGAAAACAGAAATTAAAAAAAAAAAAAAAAAGACATACCCAGATCTCCTTCTCGGGACTGAAAGTCAGAAGCTGACAGAACTGAAGAAGGACTGTGGGATGGGAGACAAGCCTCACTAATGGACTGGCCCACCCTGGATTTCAGAATTCCCCCCCCCCCCCCACCTTGCCCAGTTTAAAAAAGGGCTTATTTCAGTTCCTCTTTTTCGACCCTCATTTACCCTCCTGGATAAAGAAGCTGATTGAAATGACCACTGGAACACAGATTAACTTCAGGGGAAAGAATGAAAATTAAAAGATCAACTTGGCAAAATCTCTCCCATTTCCCCAATCCCACCTGTGCAACTTAAACTTAGACTTTTTTTTTTTATAAAGTCAAAGTATAAAATATGATTTTTTTTTTTTTTTATCATTACCCCCACCACTCCTTTCCCCAAGGCTTTGAATCTGGACCCAAACCTCATGTGTCAAACTTCTCTGCCAGTGGAAGTTCAAGGCGCCGCCTCATTGTTTTGTTTTTTAATATCCTGAAGAAAAGTAAAAGCGATTTAGCAGTTTGTATGTCAACAGAGTTACATACACTCGATGGTGGCGTGTTCCTTCTGGGGACAGTAGGAAGCCCTGCACATTTTACGTGGATTGTCGTTTATTTCTTGGTGCACCCTCGAAGCAAAAAAAATCTTAAAAATCCCACCAGTTGAAAAGGACAACATTGAATGTCATAGACTCCCAAAATCCACCGAATTCCAGCTGGGTTTAAATACGTGTTTTTCATTTGCCAACGTTCCTTGCACTATGACTTCTCTTTTCTATTGTGGAAATCAAGCTTATTTTCATTCTCATTAATCTTCAAACTCCGATGCCTGACTGACTTAAGGTTCTGTACTAATTGTGGGTGATATTCAAGACCTAGAAGGAGGTGAGGGGATATAAGGGCAATCATTTGATCTTATATAAATGTCCTAGCTCTGCCTTTCTTCCACACATTGCTGGAGATTTTTTTTTTATCTGGTTTCATCTTTCATCTTCAAACCAAAACTAACTTGCACCCCCTCCCATCATAGCCTGATTTTAAAAATCCTGGGAAGTCTGGGTTTGTCAAAAATAGAGTGATAGGGTCCATTGTAGTTCATTTTAGATTTTTTTTACTTGGGGGGGAGTCTACACCCAACAGTGTTTGGGAGACCATTCAGCTCTAATATTGAACCCAGACCCGCTGCATATCCATTGAGCTATCTCCTTGGGCCCTAATTTTAGGGCATTTGGGAGGGTTGCCACATCTGGTTGTGCTTAGAAATCACTCCTGGCAGGCTCAGGGCACCCTATGGGAAGCCGGGGATTGAATCCAGGTCTGCTGTTTGCAGTGTAAGTGTGCTCCCCACTGGGCTATCTCTCTAGCCCCAACATTTGGATGTGGGTTCCTAAGCACAAATTTCATTGTCCAAGTAGCACTCTGACTGACCCAGAGTTTTTGACCCTTTTCATGATTATAATTCCTTAGTGACTTGAATGGACACCCTTAAAACTCTCCTTGGTTCTTTATATAAAAAAAAAAATAGGGGCTGGAGAGATAGCATGGAGATAAGGCATTCGCCTTTCATGCAGAAGGTTGGTGGTTCAAATCCTGGCATCCCATATGGTGTCCCCCCTACCCCAGCCTGCCAGGAGCGATTTCTGAGCTTAGAGCCAGGAGTAACCCCTGAGCTCTGCCGGGTGTGACTCCACATGGTGGAGCGACTGGCTTGTGGGTGAACAGTTTGCAGTGTGAGTTTCTTGCCTGCTAAATCTTCCTTATTGTGGGGAATTATACTGGACCAGTGTTTCTTGTCCTACCTGGATAGGGGGCATGGAATTCCCTCTTCCCCTCTGGGGATTGTGGAACGCACAACCTACCATTCAATAGGAGGAGACCTAATTCGTGTGTGTGTGTGTGTGTGTGTGTGTGTGTGTGTGTGTGTGTGTGTGTGTGTGTGTGTGTGTGTGTGTGTTGGCACGCCTTTTCTGGAAACCTAATTCTTATACATAATGCTACCTCTACCACCTATTTTCTGCGTTGGCCTGTGTCTAAGTAATAGTTCTTTTATTCTCTGGCTGACACTTTTTATATAGTTTGTTAAGTTAATGTATTATTTTCTTTTAATATCTGTAAAGATATTTGGGGGGGGGGCTGGAGAGCTAGTATAGCTAGTACAACCTGCCTTGCCCATGGCTGACCTAGGTTCAATCCCCAGCACCCCTAGGAATGATCCTTGAATGCAGAGACCAAACTAAGGCCCCTGAGCACCACCAGATGTGGTTCAAAATCAAAAGGAGATAAATATTTACATATTTTATATTTAGTATATATAGATATAAACATATATATCTCTTTTAATTTTTGTAACTTAAGTGGAGAGTCACACCCAGTTGTGCTCAGAGCTTACTCTTAGTGGGGAGCTGGGGTCATTATGGGGGTGCTGGGGATCAAACCTGGGTCAGCAGCATGCAAGGCAAGAGCACTAACTCTTTCTCCAGCCCCTGACTGGGTGTCGCTTCTGCCTCTCCTCTTGTCCCTTTTGGGGGTCACTGCCATCTGGGTGGAAAGAGGACAGTAGTTTCTAGCTGAGAATATTTGTAGCTTAACGGTCTCTTTGTTTTTTTCTGAGTCCATTTCCAACAAATGGCCCATTGAGCAGTCTGTTTTAAAATAATCCAAATCAGGGGCTGGAGACATAGCACAGTGGTAGGGCATTTGCCTTGCACGCAGCCGACCCAGGACGGATGGCGATTTGAATCCCGGCCTCCTACATGGTCACCCTGAACCAGCCAGTAGGTTGGTGGTTCAACCCCTGAGCGCCGCCTCCGGGTATGACCCAAACACCCCCCCAAATCCAATCCAGTTGGTTTCCTTCACTCTGCTGCTCTTCCTGTACCAAGTTCACTTTTCACAGCAAAGAGAGCCTCTTTTTTTTCCAGGTTCTTTTCTTAGCATTGTGAATCTTTTGGCAGTGGATATAGGTGCAGCAAACCACACCTGGCAATGCTCAAGGGTTACTCCTGGCTCTGCACTCAGGAATCATCCTGGTAGTGCTCAGGGGATCATATGGGATGCCAGGAATCGAAACCAGGTGGATCTAGAGCCCTACCCCCTGTGCTTTCACTTTGGCCCTTCAGGAATCACTTGGGCTGGGTGGCACTAAATGGGACGTGGGAATTGAACCCAGGTTGGCCTTGTGCAAGGCAATCTCCTCAATTCTGTAAATCATTCTTGGTAATACTTTTTGTTTTAAACTTATAGATATCTGGGAATTGCATTTTTATCTATGCAATTATGTCCTTGGGGGGGGGGGCACATCCAGCGGCACTCAGGGCTGGGTTCTAGCTCTACTTTGAGAAATTACTCTTGGTAGGCTTGAGGGATCATGAGGGATGCCAGGGATCGAACCCGAGTCAACCGTGTACAGACAAACACCCTATCCACTGTGCCATCTATTACTCCAGCCCCTTATGTCTTTTCTGTTTTCATTTCTAAATGTAATTTGTGACTGTCTCTTACTAATCAGATTCACCTTCTCCATGTAAAAGAATAGGCCATGTCCTGTTGAAGAGGCAACTTTTAAAATCTCGTTATAGTGATAAAGGGAAAACATTTAAATAGATGGCCAGACACACCTGATGAATGCATGTCAGTTACTAGTGGGAACAATTTTTTTTTTTTTTGGGCCACACCCATTTGACGCTCAGGGGTTACTCCTGGCTATGTGCTCAGAAATCGCCCCTGGCTTGGGGGGACCATATGGGACGCCGGGGGATCGAACCGCGGTCCATTCCTTGGCTAGCGCTTGTAAGGCAGACACCTTACCTCTAGCGCCACCTTCCCGGCCCCGGGAACAATTTTTAATGTATCTAGTTTGTAATTTCTACATTTTCTTTTTTATTTTATTTTATCTTATTTTTTGGTTTTTGGTTTTGGTTTTTGGGTCACACCTGACAGCGCTCAGGGGGTTCCTCCTGGCTCTATGCTCAGAAATTGCTCCTGGCAGGCTCTGGGAACCATATTGGGATGCCGGGATTTGAACACCATCCTTATGCATGAAAGGCAAACACCTTATCTCCATGCTGTCTCTCCGGCCCCGATTTCTACATTCCTTGTAAAAGACTTTTCCTATGGGATATATGACAATTGTCTGGCCTGGTATTTGCTGAACTTTACCTGATGATGCAGTTTAAAGCTTATCATTGTCAAAGGTTTTTAAAAAAGACAAACTTGAATGCCAGTGATTAACATTAACAAAGTCAAAACAGGAATTATATCATTTAAAGTTACTCAGATTAGTGAAAATCCCTTTTTCGATTAGTTTTTGTACTGGTTTTCTTTTTAGGGCCATACCCAGCAGTGCTCGGGTAACTCATAGCTCTACACTTAGGTTAAGGAGACCATATGGGATGCTGGGGATAAAACTCTGATTGCCCCACTTACAAGGTAAAAATTCTTAATGTTTCACCACCAAGGGACAAATAGTCCGTTTTTTCCTCATTTTGCCTGGCTTTAATATCTTTGTTTTAATTTTGGGGCCACACTCTGGTGCTCAGAACTTACTCTGTGCTCAAGGATCATTCCTGGTAGTGCTCAGAGGACCTGGATCGAACCCTGCAGTTCGATCTGCAAGGCAAGCTGGACTCTAAAACAAACTTAACAGTGTTTACCATTGTCATTGATCACCCAGTAAAAGAACTATACACTTTACACTTGCATGATTCTTTTTTTTTGTTTTGGTTTTTGGTTTTTGGGGCCACACCTGCGGGCACTCAGGGGTTACTCCTGGCTATCTGCTCAGAAATAGCTCCTGGCAGGCACGGGGGGACTTATGGGACGCCAGGATTCGAACCAACCACCCTAGGTCCTGAGTCGGACTGCTTGCAAGGCAAACGCCCGCTGTGCTATCTCTCTGGCCCCACTTCCATAATACTTGAGCATAATCTACATCCAGCCCAGTCAAACACATTTTAGAAATACAGAAACTCATCTTTATATCCCAGGAATGTTATCATTTCTGCTTTAAATTGCACTCACAGATTTCAGTTGCTTGCCAGTTCAGATGGTAGGATTGTATAATCTCAAATGGCAGCATATAATCTGCTTTTCCTCTGCAGCCTGCCTTAAATGTGCTATTTGTAACTGATTAAACCTATTTTTCTGACTTGATGTCCGTTTTTTACCCTATCTCCGTTCCATTTTTGTTGGCATTTAGAAAATGCTCGTTGATTTTGAAGGCTTATATATATGAAGAGAGAGAGAGATTTCTATCCCCTCCAAACAATTCATCTTGAATTCCTGAATTCATTCAAATTAAGCCTAGCAGTGCTCTTCTTGCAGGTCTGAAATCCCTGTATAATTTTCAGCCAGAATAAGAAGATGCCAGAAGCATCCTTTATTTCTCTGCTGCCCTTGGACAACTCCGCCATTCCTCAGGAAGGTGTGACCCCCTGCATTACAACAAGGTTTTTCTTCTTTGTTCCTCAGGACCTGGTCCTGTAGACTGAAAGAGCTGGGACACAGCGACATTCTCCAAGGGCCCCGCCAGACCGCCATGGCTTATGATGACTCCGTGGAAGAAAGAAAGGTATGATGGCCCCCCTTAACATGAGAAGCATTCCAAAGGGGGTCCTCTTTGGCCTATGGATGTTAGCGACCAGACCTGGCCCTGCCCAGCCTGAGTTCACAGGCGATGATGTTGCAAAGCTCTATTTCTGACACTCTGCCTCCACATCACCCCAAGATAGTGGAAGCGTAATCCAGGACAGGGTGCCAGCCCAAGAGTCCACGGGTTAAGTCTCCGTAGCGTGTCAGGGTGATCCCCTGTGGCACTCCCAGGCCTGCCCCGCTCCAGTGTGCAGAGAGACAAGTGGGGGACAGACAGGAAGCACATCCCGGCCTACTCCTGCAGAGCAGCACAGCTTGCGAATCCTTATTCTTTGCAGCACCATCTCTGCAAGTCTGTGTCCACCTGCCAAATCACAGATCAGAAAGCAAGTCCGAGGATGCACACTGGGCCTTTGCATAGCGTGGAAGCATTGTTCCTTCAGGTTTGATTCTTTCATTGGCAGCCAAGTCTTCAAGAAAAATGTCCTTGTCCCCTCGGATCTAGCCTGTATTTGCGGTGGACCTGAATGGAAAAAAAAAACAGACCAAAAAAAAAACAAGTGTGTTTTTCTTTTGAAAGTGGCGGATGGCCGCATCACCTGTGTGCCTGTTTGCCTTGCCGCTCACAACCACTTTCTCCTTCCCTTTTCCACCCCTCAAACCCTCAAACTTCTCAGATTGCTTCGATGGGGATCACAGTTTTTGATGACATAGGACTGGCAGCCGGCCGAAAAGCCAGCGAGAGAAGAAGCGTTCTTACAAAGATTTTCTACGGGAAGAGGAAGAAATTGCAGCTCAGGTCAGGAATTCTTCCAAGAAGAAGGTTAAAGGTAAATTCTAAATATCCAAATAGGGAAAGCTTAAAAACATGTTTCTTCCATGATTTCTTTTTTTTTTTTTTTTTTTTTTTCTTTTTGGGCCTCACCCGGTGATGTTCAGGGTTTACTCCTGGCTATGCGCCCAGAAATTGCTCCTGATGTAGGGAACCATAGGGGACGCCAGGGGATGGAACCGTGGTCCGTCCTAAGTTAGCACGTGCAAGGCAAACGCCCTACCACTTGCGCCACTCCTCTGATCCCTCTTACATGATTTTTTGTTTGTTTGTTTTTTGGTTTGGGCCACACCCAGCGGTGTTCAGGGGTTACTCCTGGCTGTCTGCTCAGAAATAGCTCCTGGCAGGCACGGGGGACCATATGGGACACCGGGGATTTGAACCAACCACACCTTTGGTTCCTGGATCGGCTGCTTGTAAGGCCAAACTCCGCTGTGCTATCTCTCCAGGGCCCATGATTTTTTTATTTTTTAATTTTTGAGGTCACACCAGCAGCGCTCAGGGTTAGGTTACTCCTGACTCTATGCTCAGAAATCGCTCCTGGCAGGCTTGGGAGACCCTATGGGATGCCAGGATTCAAAACAGTCATCCTTCTGCATGCAAGGCAAAAGGCCCTACCTCCATGCTATCTCCCCAGCCCCTTTTTTCCTCTTTTGATTTTTTTTTTTCCTTTTGGTTTTGTATGGGGCCACACCTGGTGGCACTCAGAGCTGAGTCCTGACTCTGTGCTCAGAAATCACTCCTGGTCAAAACTAAGGCAACCCTGTGGGATACCGGGGATTGAACCCGGGTCAGCCTTGTGCAAGGCAAGTGCCCTCCCCGATGTGCTATCGCTCAGGCCCTTGATTTAAAGATCAATTTTTGGTGTGTGTTTATTTACAACTTCATTTACTTCTATTTTTATTATTTCTTGTTTTTTCTTCTGTAGCATATGAAAAAAGTTTCCATAAGATGATTCTTGGAATTGTATATAAAAGTGTTTTCCTTAGGATTGTTTCTGTGACTTTTGGGGGGGGCCCCACCTAACCCTTCCAGGTGGGGCGCTGTGAAGTTGGGCAAATAAATAGCTTGAGGGACAGGATGTGAGGGGTCCTTCTGTGAAAAATCTGCTGGCTGCAGAAGATTCTCTGGCTCTCCTTGCCCGATCTTTTAAACCCTATTGTTCTTGTCTGTGTGGATATTATTTGCTGCGGATAAATACTAACCAAGGTCTTCCCCCGAAAGGGGACAAGGGGATGGGAAGTAATTTCTCATTCTGGGGACTGTTCTTCTGGATTCACAAATACCCAGCAAAGTTAACAGCGAAGAAACCTTGCATTCTTCCAAAGCCCCATTTTCCCCAAGAGCCAGAAATTACCATGAGCCCAAGACGCATGGCGAACCGCTCCCCATCGCCTCCCCTCATGCCTTGGTTCCTCTTTTGCCTTCGCTTCCAGAGAGTGAGCTTTACTTCCTGGGGACGGACGTGTACATGAAGAAGAGAAAGCTGTTGCCCTGAGGATTCCTACTATGGAGGGTAAGGACCGGCGGGACACACTGGTCTCTAGCTCTTGAGTCGGGTAGGGCAGAAGGGATCCAGAATGTTGCTGACGCAGTGGCCCTATTTAACAGGACAGTGGTTCTTGTTCTGAGTGCGCGTAAAACCAGTGTGAAGGAGGAGAGGTGGAGGGCTGGTAATATTGGAGCATTCAGCATAGAAGAACAGTCTTCATTTGTGATACAACCAGGTACCAGGTTCCTTCTCCCCCCACCCCGACCACCTACTTATCTCGGTGCCCGTTGGTGACCCAGGCCAACCCCCTTCTGCTGCACGCAGCCTTGCCTCCAGCCCGCCACATTGGGTGCGGTGGGGGTCGCTTCTCCCCGACAACCAGTAGGCATCTCAGACTCACAAGCACGCAGGGCCCGGCTGTGGCCGGAGACACATGCACAGACAGACCCTCTTCCTAGGCTGGGTTGGTCCTGAACACGGCCTGCGGTGTGGTCGGAATTGAGGATTCCAGTAGCCCCCCCCCCCCCGAAAAAAAGCACCCCACCCCAGTAAGTGCAGTTACGTTCTTCCGGCTTTGTTCTTTTTCAGTGGCCTGGTGAAGACTGGGGATTGAGGAAACCCCTGAGAGAGGCCAGAGCTCCCTCCTCTCTCCAGAGTCGAGGGGAGGCTCTTACCTCGCCAGGGCAGAGGCAGGGCAGCACCTGGAGTGGCAGGAGTTTAGCGCAAGGGGCCTCCCCTCAAATCGTGTCTCTTCCTCTTCCTCCTCTTGTGGCAATTGGGGGCTTTCCAGGGTACAGGGGGAAGAGTGCGTTGGGAGCGGCTCTCTCCGCCATAGGGACGTTACATCTCCCGATTGGTTTCCAGACCTCGCATCTCTGGAGTCGGTCACAGAAGAAAAAGAAACAGGTCCAGCCCGCCGGTGTCGTGCCGATACGGCCATGGACCTGCTGAAGGCCATCACGTCCCCGCTGGCCACGGGCTCCAAGCCGGCCAGGAAACTGGGGGAGAAGGCGTCCAGGCTCAACGTCGTCGTCAGGGCCACCTGGAGAGCAGGCGGGAACACCACCGAAAGAAAGGCAGCAGCAGCAGCGGGGAGCTGGCCCAGGACGACGGTGGCGGGGGTGCACCGGCCCAAAAGATGAAACCTCTGTACGTCAACACGGAGACCTCACACCTCCGCGAGGCCTGATGGCCTGTAAGATGAAGCTGATCCTCTCACACCAAGGACAAGGACAAGGGTGGTGGGGTGGCAGACGAGGAGTCCTTTTCAGTACCCCCTCGCCGCAGCAGCCCCTGAAGAAACCCTCCAAGAAGGCAGCCAGGGATGAGCAAGGCGCACTGCTTCCTGGGGCCCTGAGCTGCAGAACTTCCTGAAAACGGCCCGCAAGAAGCACCGGCCAGCCTCGGACCCTCGCTCCTCCCCAGGTCCCGAGGGGCTGTGCGGCCAGCTCCGGACACCTCACAGTTCTCGGAGTCCCACGGAGGCAGCGCCAACCTGGACCTTTCGGGGCTGGACCCCGTCATGATGGAGTCAGAGTCCTCCTCAGGAGGGGAGCTGGAGGCCGGGGAGCTGGTGATAGACGACACGTACCGGGAGATCAAGAAGAAGAAGAAATCTAAGAAGAGCAAGAAGAAGAAGGACAAGGAGAAGCACCGGTGAGAGGACCGCCACTACCAAGGCCAAGAGAAGCTCGGGACTTGCTTTCTGTGGCCGGGTTTGGCGAGGCCGTGGTTGCCCCTGGACCCCCCACCCAGCACCCCTGGCCCCGGACCAGGGGTCCCTCCTCTGCCACCCACGCCCTGGCCTCCACATGGACGGTCACAGTGAAAAGAAAAAGAAGAAGGGAAGACAGAGACCGAGAGCCGAGGAGAAAAGGTAAAAAAAATGAAAAGCTTTTATTTTTGGTCAAACAACTGTTCTCAACATATCCAGCGTCAGAGCTGAAGCAAGTCTCTCTGCCCAGAAGGTGCCAAGGTGCTTGGTTTTTAAGTGGCACAAACTGAGCCCACTGAGTATGTACAAGGAGACAGGGAATCTCCAGGAGCGAGTTCAGGTCTTTAATCTCGCCAGTGGCCAAGTGGCCAGCTCCCCAAACAGGAGCTGTCTTCATTATTCATGAGTTTCCTTAATAGAGAGTCGCTCTGCCATGGTGCCAAGAGGCAGTCTAGGTGCCAGGTTTGTTCGACTGGTGCTTTGAGATTCATAGAAGGATCCGTGGCCCAGGTTCTTTAATTTGGAAACGTTTTCCGCCTTTAGGCATTTAATGAAGAGCTAGGGAAGGTTCTCCTGCCTTTGTGTTGAAAACCCAGAGAGCTTCTCGTTGAAGAGCCCCACTCACAGAATAGGCCGAGGGCTTGCTTCTTTCCGCTGGCTGGCTGCTGCTGGCCACTTTTGTAGAATTTTTCGTCTTCATATTCTTGTTTTGGTCCTTTGGTCACTGTGGAACTTGTTTGGTCAAGCGCCAATACCACAGTAGATGTTCAGAGGCATCATTCCAGATGCCTAGAGCGTCTTAACCATTTTGAGGGAATGAGAAGTTCATAGTCTTGGTTCAGTTTGTTTAAGAAATGCTCTATGGGGTCAGAGAGATTAGCATTTAGCCTTGGCACTTAGCCAATCCAGGATGGATGATGGTTCAAATCCTGGCATCCATATGTCCCCTGAGCCTGCCAGGAGCGATTTCTGAGCATAGAAACCAGGAGTAACCCCTGAGTGCTGCCCGGTGTGAACCCAAAAAAACAAAACAAAAGAAATGTTCTAGCAACTGGGGCCTGATGGCCTGAGTCCTAGCATAGCAGGGTAAAGCACTTGCCTTACATGCAGCCAACCCGGGTTCAATCCCCCAGCCTTCCCCCAAGGCATCACCAGAACTGATTCCTGATTGCAGAGCCAAGAGCAATCCTTGGAGCGCCTCCAGGTGGTGGTGGTGGGGATGTTCTAGCAGCTATATTAGGAGCGAAGGTCTGTGTCCTTAACAGTTTCCTTTCAGAAGTAACTTCGTCCCCTGTTATGAGAGTGTTTTACTGTTCTTAGAAATCCAGAATAGAGAGCTGTGGGGAAAAAAAGAAATTCAGGGGGCCGGAGAGATAGCATGGAGGTGGGGTATTTGCCTTGCATGCAGAAGGACAATGGTTCGAATCCCAGCATCCCCATAGGGTCCCTCGAGCCTGCCAGGAGCGATTTCTGAGCATAGAGCCAGAAGAAACCCCCGAGCGCTGCCCGTGTTGTGACCCAAAAACCAAAAGAAAGAAAGAAAAAAGAAATTCAGAAATAGCAGAAAGGTGGGAAGCTATCATAGCTTTGCCACACAGAATTCAACTATTTTCTTCCTGTGTTTTTTTTTTTTATAGTTCTGTGCAGTGAAATGACATTACTGTAAAAGAAAAGCTTCCTAAAGGAGCCAGGGAAATAATACAGTAGGTAGAGTGCTTATTTTTACAGGTGTTCATAGACAGGGGTTTCAGTTCCCAGTGCCCATATGATTCTTCTAGCAACCACGAGGAGTCATTCCTGAGCACAAGGCAGGAAGTATAAACCCTGAGCAAAGCAAAAAACGTCCTATAAAGAACATCAAATATATTAACAAGTTTAGGAATGATCGTTTTATTTGGTCTAACTGGGGTACAGATTCTGTTCCCATAATAGCTTTTCAGTAGAACTTTTTATTTCATTTCATTTTCATTTCATTTTATTTTATTTTATTCTGTTGTCTGAGGGCCACACCCCGCAGAGCTCAGAGGTTATTCCTATCTGTGCACTCAGAAATTGCTCTTGGCAAGGGGCCGGAGAGATAGTATGGAGGTAGAGTTTTGCCTTGCATTGTGCGATTCTGAGCGTAGAGCGAGGAGTAACCCCTGAGCGCTGCTGGGTGGTGACCCCCCCCCCCCCCAAAAAAAAAGGAAGGAAGGTAAGGATGAGAGAGAGAAGGGAGAGAGAGAGATTGATTGCTCCTGGCAGGGCTTAGGGGAAACCATAATTGGATGCCAGGGATCAAACCCAGTCAGCTGCGTGAAAAGGCAAAAGCACTACCCTAACCTACATAGAACATTTCTATGTAGACATGTGGATATCTATAAATTAATTAAAATTTTTGATCACTGTAGAAAAAAAAATTCTGTTTGCTGAGCCAAGAATCAAGTAAACATAAGAACTGGCGTATATGTAAACATACGTAAACTTCAGTTATATACAAAACAGCTCCGTGGAAGCCATAGAAAGAGACCTGGGGTTAAAGCTCTTCTTGCCTGTCCTGTGTTTGATCTCCTACACTACGTTGCCCAGCCCCCCACTCACCTTCAAGAAGTCTCTGAGCACTGCTAGATGTAAACCCAAAACAAAACTGTGAAAAAGAACTGGATTGGCAAGTACTATAGGAGGTCTGGCTTTTTCTTTTTCCCCTTACTTGAAAATTCTTCATGAACTAGTAGTCGTAAATGCTACTTATCCTCAGAGCCTCTCTATCCCAAGATTGTCCCATCTAGTAATGGTCTGATCAGTGTGGTCAGAGAAGCCTGAGGGCAGGATTTTAGCGGAATAAGCACTGGCAACTGGACACTGATAAGTACCGTATGCATAAACCATATAGTGGTGAGTTTAACCAGGTGTCTCCTTTGTGATGGATCCTTCTGTTCTTTCTTCCCATTAGCCCTCGGGGCTCCCTCCTACCTTCCCCAGCCAGTCCCGACCCTCAGATCCAACTGTTCTGATATCTTTTTCCCATTTTCCAGCCGTCTTATCCTCTCTCTTTCCCTGCTCACCTCCGACTCTTCCCACTGAACTGTTTGACCCCAGTGCTTTCCTCGCTAAATAACTTGGGGCTCTTCTATTCTCATTGCCTTGCACCCCAGAGTCTTGGGCTTTAACCCTCCCTCTGCCTCAGGCCTCAGATGACCTCTCCCACCCCTTCTTCCTTGCTCCTTCGTTTTTCCCATTGATACCAACGTGATCTAAGCTCAAGGGTGCTTAGATCAGTGCTCAGGGGTAACTCCTGTCTCTACATTCAGGGATCATTCCTGGCTAGTACTCAGAGGACTGTATGGGGGCACTGGGGGAGTCAAACCTGGGTTGGGCCACTTGCAAAGCTGCCCTGTTGCTCCCAGCCCCCAGAGTTAACTTCTGAATGCCAGAACACCCTTGCTAGGAAAGTTAGCTGGACTTAGTTTACTCTTTCTTAAGATATTGGAGGGGTTGTTTTAGTCCGTACTTATTTCATTTCCCCTATTTAACACAATAAGCTGCTGGAAGGTGTTTTGCCCCTCACGGAGAGTTTTAGTCACCTTAATATTCCTTTAAGCCCTCCCATGTCCTTGGTAAGCATTCTGTGGCTTTATCCACTAAGTGAATAGATAGATGAAGACACGGTGTTGAGAGAAGGTAGGTTGGGCAGCCAACTGTAGAGATTGGGAACTCCCAGAGGAAAAGATTTGTTGGGGGGAAAGGGGCACGTTAGGTGTCTTTGAGCAGAGTTTTGATAGCTGTTTTGGATTAGCTGTATGTTTTGCTGTGCAAAACCTGGACCTCTTACATGCAAGGTGATACCCACTGAGCTACATCCTTGGCCCAAACTCCCATGATGGTTTAAGAGTAAAGTGATGGTAGGAGCTGCAGAGCTAGTACAAGCAGATAAGACATTTATTTTCCTTGCACTGCAGCTGACCCAAGTTCTTTCGCCAGAGAGCAGCTCAGCTCATAAGGGACCCCCAAGCACCACCATTAATAACTCCCAAGCATCACCGTGTGTGGGCCAAAAAACAAAGGAACACAGGATCTTAGTGCTGGAATGGTGGTGATGCAATAGGTTGGGCAGTTGCTTGCACACAACCCAGTTCGATCTCTGATATCTTCTATGGTACCCAGAGCCCTTCAGAAGGGATCCCTGGGTGCAGAGGCAAGAATAACCCCTGAGCACCACTGGTGTGGCTAAATAAATAAAAATAGGTCTTAGGTTAAGTGTCATGGATAACGTGCAAAGGAGGACTTCCAGTAGATTCTCTTGTAGATTACTAAACCAGCCATGCCAGGCTGTCTGTAAAGAGCAGGAAGAAGTTAAAGAGCCCTCTGCAAAGTGTTGCTTTTGGTGTCTGTCTAGTCAGACACTTGAAGAAGGCATGGATTATAAAATGGCCACATTGTGACTGGCACTCTGGTCCATCTTTTTCGTTAGTTGTCTATCTTGTAAAGAGTAGCTTTGGGACCGGAGCAATATCGCAGTGGTAGGGCATTTGCCTTGCATGCAACTGATCCAGGGACAGACCACAGTTCGATTCCTGGCATTCCTTATGGTCCCCAAGCCAACAGTGATTTTCTGAGCACAGAGCCAGGAGTAATCCCTGAGTGTCCACTGAATGTGGCCCAAAAAACAAATAAAGAGAACAGCTCTTGGTTAAGTCCTTGTTTGCCAGTTATTATCACTATAAGTCACTTATAATACTGTTTTCTTTTTCTTTGGGGAATTGGGGGAGCTTACTTCCCAGTTTTCTGTACCCTGGAGTCCCTCCCAGTAATTTCTAGGGAGCCATGTACCGGGGATCAGGTCCCCAGCCAAATGCATGCAAGGCAAATGCTTTAACCTGTGCTATCTCTGGCCCATAGTGCTTACCTCACTTTTTCTTTTCTGTTTTGTTTTGGGGTCACACCCATCAATGCTTGGGGGTTACTCCTGACTCTGCACTCAGAAATTACTCCTGGCAATGCTTGGGGGACCATATGGGATGCCAGGGAATCAAACTCGTGTCAGACACATGCAAGGCAAGCGCCCTACCTACTATATTATCTCTCCAGCCTCTTAACCTCACTTTCTCTCATTTCTCCTCACCCCACTTTGCTCCATTCACTTTTTCCTCCCCTCTTCTCTTCTCTCCGGAATGTAACCACCTGTGATTTCACACATAATAAAGAGTGTATAAGAATGTAGGGAGAGGCTGGAGAGATAGCATGGAGGTAAGGCATTTGCCTTTCATGCAGGAGGTCATCAGTTCAAATCCCGGTGTCCCATATGGTCCCCCGTGCCTGCCAGAAGCAATTTCTGAGCCTGGAGCCAGGAATAACCCCTGAGCACTGTTGGGTGTGACCCAAAATCCACATACAACAACAAAAAAAAAGAATTGTAGGGAGACCTGGATCTCCCCAGCACAAGTAAGCCCCTGAGCACCATCAGCTGTGACCCAAAAATTTTTATTTTTAAAAGAAAAGAAAGGAAACTTAAAAAACTCTTAGAAAAATTTGGCATATGGAGCTGCTACTAAAATAGTAAAAAAAAAAAAAATCTCTGAATGCTCAGAACTCCCTTCTGTGTTGTAGCTAAGAGGGATGGGCTTCCCTTGAATATATCCCCCAATGGGGCATTTCCCCTTTTCTGGGGAAGGTTGAGCACAAAGGCCTTTCTGTTCCTGTCCGTGTCTGCTTTAGAGCAGACAATGTCATCTCACACTTCCCAAAAATTTCCTGTCTCCAGAAAGCTCATGTTGACTGTTTTGGGCACTGCATCTATCTTGAAAACTACAGCACAAGTAGATAAGAGCTCCTAATAGTTTTCTAGTTGGGGCATAACAGCTGCCCACAAAACCGTCAATGTGACTCAGCGCCCATTGCATCCCATTGGCGTGGGAGCCCACAGTCCAGCTGGGCTCTATGGTGGCTTAGAAGCCCTGCCTTACAGAAATAGTAAGTAAGGCTGAAGAGCCTGTCACCAGGGGACCCGTGTCCAACGTGGGGTGAAAAGTTCTTGACCTGTTTTGTTTTTCTGGGTCACACCTGGCAGTACTCAGGGCTGGCTCTGCTCTCAGAAATAACTCCCTGGTGGTGCTTGGGATGGAACCCAAGCCTGCCATTTACAAGGCAAACACCCTCCACACAGTACAATCGATTGCTTTGGCCCTACTGTTGGTGTTTTAGTTAGAGAAACCAAAGCTCAGGTGAGCACCGGCAGGAAGGAGGTGTCCTCATTCTTTCCCCCAGCACACTGGGCATGTCCTGAAAAAGGAAAAGATCTGGCAAAAGGAAAGATCTGGCCTTAATGCTTGGACTGGGGAACAAGCTGGAAAGATAGAATAGTGAGTGTGACCCCCCAAAAAAAAACAAAAACAAAAAGCTTATTCTTGGGGCTAGAGCACACCAAGTAGGGCAGGTAGGGAGTTTGTTTACCTTGCATGAAGCTGACCTAGGTTCCATTCCTGTATCCCATATGGTTCCTCGAGCGTGCCAGGAGTGATTTCTGAGCTCAGAGCTAGAAGTAACCCTTGTGTGCCACTGGGTATAGCCCTAAAATTAAACACAAAATAAAGCTTGTTCTTTATATATATATATTCATTGCGTATATAACATACATATATGTTATATTCAAACTTACTTGGAGCTACAATAGACACAATAAGCATAATCTTCTATACAATAAATGCTGGTACATTTTTGTACATTAAAATTAAAAGTCCCTGGGGCCGGAGAGATAGCAAGGAGGTAAGGCGTTTGCCTTTCATGCAGAAGGTCATCTGTTTGAATCCTGGCATCCCATATGGTCCCCCGTGCTTGCTAGGAGCAATTTCTGAGTCTGGAGCCAGGAATAACCCCTGAGCACTGCCAGGTGAGACCCAAAACCACAAAAAAAAAAAGAAAGAAGAAAGAAAGAAAGAAAGAAAGAAAGAAAGAAAGAAAGAAAGAAAGAAAGAAAGAAAGAAAGAAAGAAAGAAAGAAAAGAAAGAAAGAAAGAAAGAAAGAAAGAAAGAAAGAAAGAAAGAAAGAGAAAGAGAGAGAGAGAAAGAGAAAGAAAGAGAAGAAAGAAAGAAAGAAAGAAAGAAAGAAAGAAAGAAAGAAGAGAAAGAAAGAAAGAAAGAAAGAAAGAAGAAAGAAAGAAAGAAAGAAAGAAAGAAAGAAAGAAGAAAGAAGAAGAAAGAAAGAAAGAAAGAAAGAAAAGAAATGATTGGTTTTAATTTCTGAAGCCCTGTTTATATCAAGCATAGCCATTGTTTTATGTATACCCAACAAAGGGCTTTCTCAAGTTCAAAGCCTTTTCTTTTGAAAGGTGTTCCAAGAGTTTCTTTTTTGATGTTTTAATGAGATAACAGAGTTAAAAAAAGCTGTTCATAGTTTGAGTTTCTAACCTACAGTGTTCCAACAGCCTCCCCCCCACGCCACCCCCAGCCTGCCTCTATGGAAAACACTTTCTTCTCTCTTCCTATTTTCATCCTTCACCACATTTCTTTTTCATTGTTGTTTTTGGTTTTTGGGCCACACCCAGTGTCAGGGTTACTCCTGG
The DNA here is from genome assembly GCF_024139225.1 of Suncus etruscus. NCBI lineage: Eukaryota > Metazoa > Chordata > Mammalia > Eulipotyphla > Soricidae > Suncus > Suncus etruscus. Next base: position 8,746,615 of record NC_064851.1, on the reverse strand, counting down.
CTATGCGCTTAAAAATTGCTCCTGGCTTGGGAGACCATATGGGATGATGGGAGATCTAATCAGGATTAGTCCCAGGGTCAACCGCAAGCTAGGCAAACTCCCTACCACCCCCACCATGAAATTTCTTTTGTAAATGAACTTGGAACCTAACACAATAAGCGTTTTTATTGTCTTCAGTCTTTAGCTCTGGAGTGTGGCTACTTCATTTTCAGATTTTGGTACTTCCGGATGAAGTTTTGTTTTGTTTGTTTTTTCACCCTGAAGTTCTCAGCGCTGACTCCAGACTCTGTGCTCTGGGATCACTCCTGACCGGCTTAGGAGACCATAGGCGGTGCTGGGGAGCCAACCTGGGTTGGCCAAAGGTTGGCCGTGTGCAAGGCAAGCACCCTCCCTGCTGTACTCTCTCTCCACCCACTCTGATGAAGCCTTAAGGAAGCTGTACTGAAACCACCTCAACTGGTTAGATGAAGATACTATGGGGATTTTTTTTTTCTTTTCAATAGTAATTTTTTCCAGAAGCAAACAGCACTTTTTTTTTTTTTTCTTCTCTCCGCTTTATAATTCCTGGATGTCAGGCTGTCAGGATCAGTCATTCTGGTGTTCTGTTGTGTCGGCTGGCTTAGTTGTGTGACTGAATCAGGCCACGCTTTTTATTAGGTCCTTCCTTCTCAAAATGAATTTTTCACATGCCTTTTCAGTTAGGAGACCTGTTTCCCTCAGCCTATGGATAACGGAATAGTATATGAGATTCTCTCCTGTTTTACATACTCTTTCTTCAACTCACTTAACAAGCATGTTTGACTTCCGGTTGCCAAAAATCATGTCTTGCTTTGGAGTACATGTAATATGAGGCTTAAGCATGCTTCAAGTAGTGCAAGGCCATGTGTTAGCATGAAAGAGATTTGTCTTCCATGGACATTCAATGAATTATCTTCAGTTATGTGTTTACTTATCGCGTGGAGCTATAAGACTAAATAATAAAAATCATGACAAACTATAAGTAATAGTAGATGCAGGATCAGGAAAATGACCAGATTAAGAAGCTGAACCAGCAGAACAGGAAAAAAATAATTTTGCTCATGGCCTCTGGGAGCAAAGATTAAAGGGAAGTTACGCGGTTCTTTATTTTATTTACATTTGCTTAGTTTGGGGGCCATACCAATGGTGCTCAGGTCTTACCCTTGGCTCTACATCCAAGGAGCACTCCTCCTCATAGTACTTAGAGGACCTTGTGTGGTGCCAGAGATTGAGCTGGGATTTGCTGTACGCAAGGCAAGCACCCTCCCTGCTGTACTATCATCATCACTCCAGCCCCCAAGTTCTTAATTTTAGAGATGAGAAAAAATGGACACACTCCATCCCAGGAGAGGGAAAAAAAAAACATATTTTTAGCGCTTAGAGGCAAAGATCCCACACATAACCTAGGGTGGTGTGTATGAAGAATGAAGCGCTTTACAGGTAATTATTATACAGCTGTAGTGTAGCCCATGACTTTTATTTTTGCCTTCTGTAAAATTGAGAGTGGGAGCGAGGGCTCAGCGGGCTGTAGCACTCTGGTCAGTGGGAGCCCGGGTTAAGTCGCCCACACTATGTGTTCCCCAGAGCTCCTTGGGTATAGCGCCCCCATCCCAAGCCAGCCCCACTGCCAAGAAAAAACAGTCACTCTGGGACTAGGAATGTTTTTAGTGATGGTACAATTGCCCCCTAGTCATTGTTCTGCAGAGGTGGGTTAACCAGCCTTCACCCTAAACAATATGGCCTCATCAGCTTCACCATTAACAATAATGGCTTCCTCTTTTACATGTCAAAGACCCACCTAGGTGGGAAGAACTTCTAGATAAATTCTTTCTTTACGTTAATCCCGCCCCCAGCTCTTGGAGGTGGTTCTATCTTCCCAATAAATACCGAAGTCCTGCCTGGCCTTTTTCTCTTGTTCCACATGGTGGAAAGGTTTTGGGGCCTTTGTTTCATCTCTCTTCACCCTGGTTTGGATCATTTCCTGCAGCAGCCCTGCCGTAGACCCGCTCCCCGCCTGTTCCCCTTGGGATTACATCTTTTGGATTTTTTTCCACACAGGTTAGTGGGGAATCCAGGTTAAATTCCCATACCACATATTCCCCAGATCACCATAGAAATAGCCCTCCTTAGGAGCCAGAGCAATAGCACAGTGGTAGGTGGTAGACCGTTTGCCTTGCATGCGACTGACCCAGGATGGACGCGGGCTTGTTCCCCGGCATCCCGTATGATCCTCGAGCCTGCTATGAGCGATTTCTGAGCACAAAGCCAGGAGTAACTCCTGAACACAGCCAGGTGTGGCCCAAAAACAAAAAAAAAAAAAAAAAAGGAAGGGAGGGCCCTCCTCCCATCTCAACCTCCCCCCCCACACCCCCACACACACACACCCCCCCCCCCCCCGCACTGCCAATTGCAGCCCAAAACCTGCCCCCACTGCCGAGAAAAAACAAAGTTACCCAGAAACCGGGGATATAATTTTAGTGATGGAGCAGTTGCCCTGTGTTCTGGTCCTGGTACTGCAGAGCTAGAGCCCGTTGGGGAAAGCTGGTGACCTGTGACAGGTTAGTGGATCCCCCAGGGAAGTGTCGCTTCTGCCCCCCTCTTCACCACACACACTCAGGGTCCGCAGTCTGTCTGCTAATGGAGTCTTTCCCTGCCCTTGTCTCCTGTACCAACAGCCAAAAAAAGAAGAACATGTCGGCCTACCAGGTGTTCTGCAAGGAGTATCGTGTGGCCATCGTGGCCGACCACCCAGGGATAGGTAAGAGGTTTAACTTTTCATTTCAGTCCCCTCATCTCTCTCCCCAGCTGGCAGCTTTGCTCTCATAATGGCTGAAGAGCACGAATCTCATTTTCTTTGTTGGTTTTGGGGGCCACACTGGGCAGTGCTTAGGGTTACTCCTGGCCGTGTTCCAGGGGATCTGGAGATTCAGGATTCGGGGAAAGGGGGGGTCAAACCCAGGTGGGCTGCATGCAAGGCCAGCACCCTCCCCAATGTGTTAGCACTCCAGCCCCACAAATCTCATTTCTTTCCTCAGTTCTGCTGCTTAGAGTTTTCTCTCTACTTCACCCTAATTATTAAAGGAAATGAGCATTTAAATTGTCTTTTAACACTAAGTTGGAAAGCTTGAATTCGGTGTTAACAGACACAACACCAGAGAATCTGTTTTTTTTTTTTGTTTCTGGGATTCTACATCTGCTTTTGTCCCTCTACATTGCCCTTGACCTCCATCACAGGGAGGTCGTTTTCTTATTCCTCTTGTCTCAGGCGCAAAAGTGGTGAGGTGGGAAAAACATGGCACATCACAGCTTGGAGCAAGCACTGTAGATCTCAGCTGCCTGCCGTGTTGGAGTGTTCTGGCCTTGCACCAGAGTAATTGAAAGCACGTGCCAGGGACCAGCGAGATATGACTGAACTTGTTTGTGGGATATAAACAAAAAAAAATAGCATGATATTAATATCCAATGACAATAGAGACAGGGACCACAAGGATTAGTCCATGATAGGAATGCTGCCACAAATAGTGGGGAAGTGCAGCGAGGGTAGTGAAGAGACGTTGGTATTTGGGAATGACAAGAACTGGGTGCTGAAAGGAGATAAAGTGATAGGCATGCTACCCCTTCAGCCAGTGTCTAAAGAGGAGCATATCTGCCTCAGAGGCATGCTGAGGGAGGAGAATGGGGACATTGATGGCAAAGAGATGTGCCCTGGTCAAGGATGTTGGATATTTTATTTGTAGCTACAAATTGTCTCTTGGCAATTCAGTTAAATAATTAATCTTAAAAAATACGGAGGCCAGGGGCCGGAGAGAGAGTATGGAGGTAGGGTGTTTGCCTTGCATGCAGTAGGACGGTGGTTCGAATCCCGGTATCCCATATGGTCCCCCGAGCCTGCCTGCCAGGAGCGACTTCTGAGCATAGAGCCAGGAGTAACCTCTGAGAGCTGCCGGTTGTAACCCAAAAACCAAAGGTGAAAAAAAAGTATTTTCTGAGGCCGGAGCGATAGTGCAGGGCTAGGACATTTGCCTTGCACACAGCTGACCTAGAACGGACCTGGATTCGGTCACCAACATCCCATACGGTCCCCAGAGCCAGGAGCAACCCCTGAGCGTCACCAGGTGTGGCCCAAAAACCAAAAAATAAATAAATAAGTAAATAAATAAATAAATGTATTTTCTGAAGCCGTGGCCTTGCTGTGTAAGTGTTCTGGTGGAGGACGGTTTGTTGGAGCTGCTCCAAAGAAATGGTTTGGTCCAGAGCCTTAGAGAATTCCTCAGAACTCTTTAAATCTTTTTTGTTTGTCGATTGGCCTGGAGGGGGTGTTTTTGAGCCACATATACTCCTGGTGGTGTTCAGAGCTAATTCCTGGCTCTGCTCAAGGATCTGAACCCAGGTCAACCACATGCAAGGCAAGTGTCTTCCGACTGTACCATATATAGCTCCAGCCACCACTACTCCCCAAATGTAAAATCTTTTGTCAGTGTTCTTTCTAATATATTTTCTGTAACTGAAATTAAGAGACTATTGGAGGGTCTGGCTCACGTCTGGCTTTCTGATAGATTTGTGCACTTTCAGACCCTCTCTTTGCTTTCATTCTCCTGACTCTTGTTTTCTCCATAGTGTTGCCTGAATTTGTTTTTTGTTTTTTTACTCTCTCCTGCCAGATTTTGGGGAACTTAGTAAAAAATTGGCTGAGGTATGGAAGCAATTGCCAGAAAAGGACAAACTGGTAAGTACACCTTTGACAGATATGTTGTTTTGCTTTGTTTTGTTTGGGTTTTCCTGTGTGCCTTTGAAATATTATTTCAAGTAATATTATTGCATATATAATATATATTATATATAATAATAATAATGTTGAATATTCAATATTATTGAATATATATAGAGAGAGAGAATATAATTCTTCTACCAGTCAGCTGTACTGGTCAATAAGGGGATGGCATGGATATCAAGTGAGATACGGCCCAGCAAAGCGTACATTCACACTGGTCCATCCCATTTTCCTCCGTGGGAGGTTTTAGAGAAGCTCTTTTCTCACCTCATCTTAAATTTTGTCTTACATTTGAGCCAAAAGATAGCCTGAATGGAGCAGGGCTGCAAGTGTCTGGAGGGAGTCACAAACAGGGTCTTTTTTTTTTTTTGCCAAAAAGAGCTCATGGGTTATTCCTGGCTCTGCGCTCAGAAATCTCTCCTGGCAAGCTCAGGGGACCATATAGGATGCCAGGGATTGAACCCAGTCCATCTCGGGTCAGCTACGTATAAGGCAAATGCCCTAGCACTGCTTTTTCTAGCTCCCATGATCAGTTTGTAGGAAATTGGCCTTTGTTGCATTCATTTTTAGGTTGTTATTATTTTTGTTGTTGTTGCTTGGGCCATACCCGGCAATGCTCAGGGATTACTCCTGGCTCTGCGCTCAGAAATCATTCCTAGCTGGCTCAGGTGAACCATATGGGATGCCAAGGGATCTAACCCAGGTTTGTCCTGGATCTGCCACATGCAAGGCAGATACCCTACTAAATGTGCTATCACTCCAGCCCCCAGACAGGGTCATTTCTTGTACACACCTGCCTATTGGCCTTGATCCTGCAGAGTCATCTACGGCATGGTCACGGCGGGCAGATGGTGGCCATCTCCAGTCCTCACTCTCAGGAGGGCCCTGCTGTGAGGCCACCTGTGAGTGACTCAGTGTTCCTGGGTGATGCCCGATCTTCACACACATCTTCCTTGATTCTGTCTGGTCTGGAGGTTGCTGGTCTAGTTGTGGTTCCAATGGCCAGTTTGTTCTCCACTTCAGCTCTTCCAGATGGGAAAAAAAAGTATATATATTGAAACCTCACAAACATTCTATTGCTCAGGTTGTTGAGATTGCTCTACATCAGTAAGTCTCACAACCTTTTTCTCCCTGTGGCCCCCTGCTGACCTTGTTTCCTTCCTATTCCCCTGCTTTCCATCCTGTCATTTGACCCCTTAATCTGGTGCCATAGCCCACCCACCACCACTATTTATTCAGGTTTCACCTGTGGCACACCCTCCCTTCAAGAATCCTGGGGGCCAGTATCAAGGAGCCCTGAACTCTGTTTCCTGCCTGGATGAGTCGTTCCCAAGATGGTTATAATCCATTCAGAGATCCAAAAGCTCCAGTCGAGTCCACTTTCCTCCTGTCCCTCCAACTCTCACTTCCCTTATTTCTTTCATTCTCTTTATTATTTTTTGGCCACACCCTGTAGTGTTTAGGGCTAAGACTTGGCAGTGCTCAGAGGACCATGTGGGGTGCTGGGGATCGAACCCAGGTCAGCCACATGCAAGGCGAATGCCCTCCTCACTGTGCTATCGCCCCTCTCCTTTATTCCATTCTTTCATGGCTTCCCTTTTGTTTTTTAACTTTGTGGTCCTTTTTTTTTTTTTCATTTCCTTTTACCCGACCTGCTCTTGCAGATCTGGAAGCAAAAAGCTCAGTATCTCCAGCACAAGCAGAACAAGGCAGAGGCAACGACAGTGAAAAGGAAAGCATCCAGCTCCGAGGGCTCCGTACGGGTGAAAGGTAGTGGCTCCCACCCTGCCCGGCTTTCCAGTATCCTCCCCAGAGCTCCGAACCAGCTGGCCAGCTGACTGCCTTCCTCAGAATCCGGGAGAGTAGCCCGTTGTTAGGAGCAGATCTCATGCTCAGGTCTTGTCTCCAACTGCTGGAGGAGACTTTGTGTTTCAGGCATTGTAGGTCGCGGGCTAACTCTGCCCCATATTAGCTTGTCATTTCTGCCTCCTTTTCTGCAAACATTAAAACAAAAATAGGCCTGTGGACCAGCACCTCATGCCATCTTTGGCTCTTGCCAGATAGAAATGTAAAGGGAGACTGGAATGTTAGCACACCTGAATTCGATCCCCAGCATCCCATATGGTTCCCCTGAGCTGTCAAGAGCAATTTCTGAATGCAGAGCCAGGAATAACCCTGAGCACTGCCAGGCGTGATTCAATTAAAGAAAAAAAATGAAAAGGGAAGAAGAGGTGGGGTCAGACCAATAGCACAGGCTATAGGGCTTCTGCCTAGCATATGGCCGATCTGGGTTCAATCCCCTGGCATCCCATATGTTTCCAACCCTTCCTGGAGTGATATCTGGTACAAAGCCAACAGTAACCCCTGAGCACTGCTGGGTGTGGCCACATAAAAACAGGGGTTTCAGGAACACCAATCTGATCACACTTTGGTACGCCAGTATTTGGGCTGATATCACCAGGACTTTTTGGAACGAATGTGGAAACACCCCCCCCCCCCCCCATTCCTCCTTCCAAAAGACCTGGCAGCTGAGAACACGCCCCACAAAAACTACAATATCTGTAGTAGTGCTTTGAATGCCTGGACAACTACATTTGTTTGATGCTATCCTATTTGTTTTTTAATTTTTATCTATTTTGGGGGAGGGGTGGGTTTTGGGGCCACACCCAGCGGCACTCATGGGTTACTCCTGGCTCTGCACTCAGATCACTCTTGGCAGCCTCAGAAGACCGAATGGGATGCCGGAGATCGAACCCAGGTCTGTCTCCAATCGGCTGGGTGCAAGGCAAACACCCTGCCACAGTACTTTCACCCAGCCCATCTTTCATGTTTTTGAAATAAGTTTGCTCTCACTTATCTGGAAACAAATGTATTATGGTCAACTATGATACATTTTTCTTTAAATAAAGTTAAAATTAAAAAGACAAAAAGAAATGTTTCTGTTGGTGCCCCAGGTTGCCAACCAATTCATTTTCCCCTCCCTCTCCTATTCTCAGCCTCTTCTGCAGGGGTGCTCTCACCCCAAAGGAAGTCCCCGCCTACCACCATGTTGTTACCCGCCTCGCCTGCCAAAGCCCCTGACACGGAGCCCATTGACGTGGCTGCTCACCTCCAGCTGTTGGGAGAGTCCCTGAGCCTCATTGGCCACCGCCTGCAGGAAACAGAGGTGAGCATGTTGTCATTGGGCGCAGCTCTAGGTTCCCATAGGCTGGGAGTCCCGTCACTCCTCCTGCAGTCGTTCTCAAGTGGAAACTGGATGCTGGAGTGCTCTGGACAGTAATTGAAGAAGATTCCTGGTCATTGGAATGTCCAGAGGTTTCAGATCCATCGGCTAGCTTTAAAAGTTTAAACTGATTCCATTTGCTTGAAAGAGGGGCTCAAAAGGGTTAAAATGCTTCAACATTTTATTTCAGGGAGGGGATTTTATTTTGGAGCATACCCAGCAATGCTTGGGTTATTCCTAGGCTTTGCACTCAGGAATTACTCCTGGTGGAGACCAGATGGCATGCCAGGGAGCAAATCAATCCTCTTTGTGCCAAGCAAGTGTTCTACCCACTGTACTTACTATCTGGCCTCTCAATGGTTTTTTCCCTTCAATTTTATTAAAATATAATTGACAGAACCCTAGAACTATTTTTTTGTTTGTTTCAAAAATGCAATTGAAAAGATCAGTGAAAAAACCTATGAAAGTTGTGATCATTTTTATTTAGAAGAATCTGGAATTTTCTTTGCATGTCTAGCCAGATTTTAAATAGACAGGTTAGATTGTATAGGGGATTAAGAGTTCTTGGCTTTGAAATTCAAACAGGAGGATCGCTCTTGATCACTCTACACTCCAGTTTTACATTACTGTATACCTGAGAGAGCTCTGTCTTCTTTCAAGCTTCGATTTCAAAAATCACTTAACTTACAAAGGTGCCATGTTCCATTTCTGTTACCAGGTTTAGTTTCTAACAATATTTTTCTGTTACCAGGTTTAGTTTCTAACAATATTTCTTCCTCGGCTAACTCAATATTGTGATTCCATTTTCACTGGATCTTAAACAGACATTTCAGCAAAGAAATCAGTTTGAGCTCCTAAATTTTATTTTCTTAATTTTGGGGAGGTCACACCCGCCAGCACTCTCCTGGCAGGCTCAGAGGACCATATGGATGCCAGGATTCAAACCACCGTCCTGCATGCAAAGCAAACAACCTACCTACATGCTATCTCTCTGGCCCCTAAAGGTTATTTTTGTTTTTTGTTTTGCTTTTCATTTTTTGGGTCACACCCGGCTGCGATCTGGAGTTACTCTTGCCTCTGCACTCAGAAATCACTCCTAGCAGGCTTGGGGGACTATATGGGATGCCAGGATTTGAACCGGGGTCCGTCCTGTATTGGCTATGTACAAGGCAGCGTCTTACCACTATGTTATCACTCCAGCCCCTAAAGGTTATTTTTTAAGCCAAGAGTAGTAACACTTCATTCCTGTGTAAAAGGAGGTGGTTTTTTTTTTTTTTATTTGGTTTTGTTTTGGGATTAGTACTCACTTTATTCTCAGGGGATGTAAGAAGAGACTATTTGGTGCCAGGGATCTAACTAGGGTTGGACATATAGAAGGCACCTGCCTTCATCCCTGTGCTATCGCTCTGGCCCTGGAAGTTATGATTCAACTAATAGAATGTCAAAGACCACTAGGGGCCGAAGCCATAACACAGCGTACCTTGCACGCAACCAACCAGGGCTTGATCCCTGGTATCCCATATGGTCCATTGAGCCTGCCAGGAGTAACCCCTGAGCACCACTGGATGTGCCCAAAAACATTTTTAAAAAAGAATGCCGGGGCCGGGCGGTGGCGCTGGAGGTAAGGTGCCTGCCTTGCCTGCGCTAGCCTAGGACGGACCGCGGTTCGATCCCCCGGCGTCCCATATGGTCCCCCAAGAAGCCAGGAGCAACTTCTGAGCGCATAGCCAGGAGTAACCCCTGAGCGTCACAGGGTGTGGCCCAAAAACCAAAAAAAAAAAAAAAAAAAAAAGAATGCCAAAGAACACAAGAGATAACTGGTAGGCCAGAGCAGTGGCACAAGCAGTAGGACGTCTGCCTTGCATGTGCTAACCTAGGATGGACTGCGGTTTGATCTCCCGGCGTCCCAGATTGTCCCCCAAGCCAGGAGCAATTTCTGAGCCCATAGCCAAGAGTAACCCCTGAGCGTCACCGAGTGTGGCCCAAAAACAAAAAATAAGATGAATGATGCTCTTTGTAAATTCTCAGACCAATATCTAAAAAACTGGGCAAGTTATAAATAACATACTTTCGTACACACCCAAATATGTAAAAGGGTTTAGAAATTCCCAAACACACTTTTTCTGGGATTCTTTCTTGTCATATTTATAGTCTTAGACGTCCTTTAAAAAAAAGGGGGCTGGAGAAATAGCATGGAGGTAGGGCATTTGCCTTTCATGCAGAAGGACGGTGGTTCGAATCCCGGCATCCCATATGGTTCCTCGAGCCTGCCAGGAGTGATTTCTAAGCATAGAGCCAGGAGTAACCCCTGAGCGCTGCCAGGTGTGACCAAAAAAAAAAAAAAAACATAAAACTAAAAATGCTTTTGTTTTTTTCTCAACCATCCTAGATTTTCCTTGAAAATCTAGTTGATTTGTTGAGTGAGTACTTGGGCACTGTGCCAAGAACTTGAGGGCTCGAAACCTTGAATATCTTCCCCGTGATTTCCCGTCATCAGAATCTTAGCACTTAGCCAGAGAGATAGTGTCTGTGTCCTTTGAAATCAAACACGCCAGTTCCTGTGAACAGTTGCTGTGAGTGTCACTGACTCAGTGACCTGCAGAGGGAACCAGTTTTGAAGGAAGATTCTCGAGTTTACTTTTTAAGAACATGCTTACTGAAATAAAAATTCATGTTCCATAAGGCATGCCTTTGTCAAAATGATAACATGTAGAGGGTGTTGTGAACCAGTCAGCTTTCTGGAATATGGTCTTCCAGGGACCCCGACCAGCGGGTAAAGCTGGAGACCACGTCAGTAATTCGCGGTTCTCGAAGAAGAATCCGGCCTGGAATAGAAGAGGGGCTGGGAAAATGAGACTCGAGACGAGGGTCCGATCAGGAGTCCAATTTAATAAAAGAAAATTTAGACCTTTTATAGACAATGCAAAACAGAGAGAGAGTAGGGGCGGGGAACAGTAGGAATTGCTGTAATTTTCCACGGGAACATCTTGATTTTACAAGGTTAATAAGATTATCATCAGTCAAGAGATTTACATTATTTTTGAGCAACAAAGTACAAAATCTAATCTCAGCTTGGGCCTTTTGACCCCTGTGTTTACAAGGACATCTTGGAGCCTAGTAACTCCCTAGCTCTAGGCTATTTCTATTTCTTTGGATCCAAGGGCAAGGAAGGCCACATGCAGTTTGTAAAAAGCACTTTGGTCAAGATTTTTAGAAACTTCATTTTGATTAGTGAGAGGGCTTTTTAATTATTCCAAACAGTCTCCAACACTGGAACTCTGGAATCTTTTCATCATTCCCCCAAAGACACCCTACAGTACACCCATTAGTTAATCTTCAGCCTCCCTCTTGTCCACTCTTCCCCCAGCTTTAATTGCCGTTTCCATGTACCACTTCACTATAATTTACCTCCTATATTTCTTTAAATCTTCCCTTGTCGGGGCCGGAGAGATAGCATGGAGGTAGTGCATTTGCCTTGCATGCATAAGGACAGTGGTTCGAATCCCGGCATCCCATAGTTCCCACAAGACTGCCGGGGCGATTTCTGAGCATAGGGCCAGGAGTAACCCCTGAGCGCTGCTAGGTGTGACCCAGAAACAAACAAACAAAATGTTCCCTTATCTTTACAATGATACAGTGTTGGACTTTTTTTCATTATACAAATTAAGATGGCTCTATAAGGCTGGAGAGATAGCACATTTACCTTACACAAAGCCAACCCAGGATGGACAGTGGTTCGAATCTCGGCATCCCATTAGTCCCCCCAGCTTGCCAGGAGTGATTTCTGAGCGCAAAGCTAGGAGGAACCCCTGAGCACTACTGGGTGTGACAAACAAACAAACAAACAAACAACAAAAAAAAAAAGATGGCTCTATAACTACCAAGTACCTATTTACTTGTATCCCATGTGTCACCTGAAATGGCTTACTGTTTTGGGGCCAGAGCGATAATACAGCATATTGGGCATTTCCCACACATGTCACCAACTTCAGTTCAATCCCCAGCATCTTATAGGGTCCCCTGAGTAATTAATTACTCAGAGCCAGAAGTAAACCCCAGCAATGCCAGGTGTGTTTCTGTTGCAATTCAGCCCTTAATGGGGTTCACTGATGGAGGGATGGAGGATGAGATCTTTCTCCTCCAGCTTGGAGCACACGTCTGTCACCCTGCTCAGCCGGCGGTTCTGAGGTGAATGCGGCGGGTATAAAGCTAACAAGCAGTCAGGCTTCAGAAGATATCAGTTTTATTCCATGGACATGACTTAAGCCAAAAGCCTTAGAATCAGCCCTCAAAAAAAGCCCCTGCCTTTTACAGACCCTTGCTTTTATACATCAGAATCAGGTACCACCCTAAGGTGGGAGCAGAATGTCAGGTCACATCCTAGGGTACGGCACAATCACCGATCAAGATAGGATCAGTAACATAATATTTTTTATTGTTAAATTATCTTTATTTAAACACCGTGATTACAAATATGATTGTAGTTGTATGATTACAGTCATGTAAAGAACACCCCCCTTCACCAGTGCAAGATTCCCACCACCAGCATAATATTTTTTAACCTTCTACACTGTTGTCCAAAAGAGGGAGGTACGCTCAACTGGACAGCACTACAATCACCAATCAGAGTAGGATCAGTAACAATAATCCCATAGAAATGTTTACATACACAACATGTTTCCAAACAAAGAGGGAAAAAGAGGGGCCAGAGAGATAGCACAGCGGTAGGGAATTTGCCTTGCATGCAGCTGATCCAGGACAGATGGTGGTTTGAATCCCGACATCCCATATGGTCCCTGGTGCCTGCCAGGAACGATATCTGAGCACAGAGCCAAGAGTCTGAGTGCCACCATGTGTGACCCAAAAGAGAAAGAAAGAGATTGTTTTTACTAAGTGAAAGAACTTTGACTTCAATAATGTATTGCTCTCAAGATTGGGTACCCAAAGCCCAGTGAAACAAAATAGCTGTTACTGCTTTGCCCGGCCACTTGTGATGGCCGTGATGGCCTCACTTCTGAGCCTGACTCCTGCTGTGTACTCACTGCAGCACTTAGTGGAGGCAGCAGAGAGACAAAGGATGCAGGAGACACTGGGGATAGGGGTGGAGAGGCTCCTGTTCATGCCAGACCTCAAGGGGGCCGGGGACCCTGGTCCCTTGGAGGTGCTGGAGGGAGATTTTTTGCAAGCCAAGCACCACAGTGGCCAGGTAACTGAGCCCAATCAGGTGGTAGGTTTTTTTTTTTTTTTTTTTTGCGCATCTGGAGATGGGGAAATACCTAAAATGAGGGACGTGGCACATAGCCAGAATGCAGTGTAGGAGATGAGGACTTGAGTAACAAGTATCAATTACTCTCAAGCCTTGAGCACTGAACCATGTACCAAGTAGCATCCCACGCTCTTTTTTTTTTTCCCTCTCGGGAAATTTTGGGGATCGTGGGGCCACACCCAGTAGTGGTTGGAGGGCCTTATGTGGTGCTGTGCCAGAAGTCAGAGCAGTGTCAGCACCGCAGCCTCATACTGAGCAGACTAACCCAGATACTGTCCAGCTCCCCAAGTACTTTTTTGGGGGGTGGAGGTCACACCCAGTAGCACTCGGGTTACTCCTGGCTCTGCATTCATAAAATGCTCCTGGCAGGCATGGGGGACCGCAGGGATTTGAACCACCATTCGTCCTGGATTAGCTGCGTGCAAGGCAAATGCCCTATCACTGCTATCTCTCCGGGGGTGCCCCCCAGTATTTTATTTTCTTAGTTTGAGGGCTGCAGCTGGTCCTATACCATGGCCACTCCTGGCTTTGTGCCCCTGGCAGTGTTCAGAGAATGCGGGGGATTGAACCTGGTCTGGTCTTCCTACATGCAAAGCACATGCTCCAGTCTGGTGACCCTTCCCCTTTCCCCCTCCCACCCACCCTCACCCCATCTAGAAGGCACAAGCTCTGAGAGATTCTGCTGCCTTCGCCTGCCACGTCCTCAGAAAATCCCAAAGACAGGTTCTCCAAATGGTGTCAGAGTTGGAAGTTAACCCAGTTCCCACTGCACGACTCAATCCAGAACAAGCTGTTCAATCCAGAACAGCCACCACCCAGTGTGGCCAGCTGTGTGCTGCTTGTCCTGGGTTGGGGGCATGAGCAGGTTATGGAGTGATCGCACTGGAGTTGCCTTCGTGAAGGTCACATAAAAACAACTTTCAGGGCTTATGGCTCTGTAGATTAATAATTCCAAACCCCGTATTTCCACCCAGGGAAAATGGGTCTGGAGCAAGGGTTGCCAAAGGAAATAATCTAAACAAAGCTGAGTGAAATACAGGTGGCCAAGTAATCTGTCTTCTCAAGGGATGGGGGGAGAGAGAAGAGAGGAGAGAGAGGTTTGCTTGATACATGCATGCTAAGTAGGAAAATCCCTATTTTGGGTAAAACCAGGTGGTAAATAAACAGATATAAAGAAACCAGGGTGGGGCCCGGAGAGATAGCACAGCAAGCTTGCCTTGCAAGCAGCCGATCCAGGACCAAAGGTGGTTGGTTCGAATCCCGGTGTCCCATATGGTCCCCCGGGCCTGCCAGGAGCTATTTCTGAGCAGACAGCCAGGAGTAACACCTGAGCACCGCCGGGTGTGACCCAAAAAAAAAAAAATTTTTTTATAGATTCTAGTGTGGGAGGTAAGGCCTTTCTTGGCTCAGCCCTCATCCATAGTCCCTTTGGCCGGTGGGTCTGAAAGTTGCAGGATAATGGCGGAGAAATGATCCATAGGCAGTCAGTTTAAGTTTCAGGAGATATCCAGCTTTATTTCAAGGCCATAACCGCCAAGTGCGTTTGTCCACACGACTTCCCAGTAAAGATATTCTTGCAGCCTCTTTCAGCTGCACCCCATGATCCCTTGCTCTTTTTATTCCAACTACAGACCCCTCCCAGCTATGGGTGGGTCTGACCATCCAGTTGATTTTAATATATGTAATTGTGAGAAGGGTAGCACCAGGGATGATCTTTGTTTTGGTTGAGCCAAGTTATAAATTCTAGACCAACAGGCCTGTATGTGTGAAGCCCTGGGTTCAGTCCTTGGCACGTGCGCGCACACACATACACACACACACCCAAAAAAAGGGGGCAAACGGCAAGAAAATTGATTTTGGGTCCTTACATGCATCCAACCCAGGTTCAATCCCCGGCCTCCCCCTGAGCTATGCCAGTAGTGAACACAGAGCCAGAAGTAAGCCCTGAGCAACTCCGGCTGTGGCCTAGAAACCAAAAAAAAAAAAAAAAAAAAGATAAAAATGGGGCCCGGAAAGATAGCACAGCGGCGTTTGCCTTGCAAGCAGCTGATCCAGGACCTAAGGTGGTTGGTTCAAATCCCGGTGACCCATATGGTTCCCCGTGCCTGCCAGGAGCTATTTCTGAGCAGACAGCCAGGAGTAACTCCTGAGCACTGCTGGGTGTGACCCAAAAACCAAAAAAAAAAAAAGATAAAAATGATTTCTGTATATTTAATTTTCACAAATCTTCCTAGCAGCTCTCTGAGTCCACAGTTTCTGTTAAATGGCCATCCCGGGAACTCAGAGAGTATGATGGGAACACAGAAGACTTACCTGGGCGGTACTGGAGAAGTTTCTCTTTAAACAGCTTAGAGAGTTGCCAGCAGGTATGGGAAAGTGACTCCACGCTAGAGCGCTTGCCTTGTAGGTCTGAGGTCTTGCATTCATTCGGTCCTGGCAAAACATAGGCACACAAACCCCTTCTCTTTCTGCTCCAAGTTCTCACAGAACTGCCCAGGTTTAGAGAACAAGACTTACGGGTACCTTGAACACAGGCCATGGTTCACCTCCTTCTCAAACCTTCCCCTCTCCAGGGCATGGTGGCAGTGTCTGGCAGTTTGTCTGTCCTTTTGGACTCCATCATTTGTGCTCTTGGCCCTCTGGCATGTCTGACCACACAGCTACCTGAATTGAACGGATGTCCCAAACAGGTCTTGGTGAGTTTTCCTTCCTTGTGTATTATTGATTTCTTTTGGGGGTGAAGGGGAGTGGTCCAGGCCCTGGGGAGCGAGCGAAGCCTCCTGGCGCCGGCCTCTGCCTTCAGACATTGGTAGCAGGTGCAGACTGAGCCTTCAGTGATGCCAGAGAAACATCCTGCTTCCCCTAGTTCCTCCTCTTTCCAGGTAAAACAGGCCTGAGTGGCTCCTGCCACTTAATATTCCCTAGCCAAGTTGGCAGGAGCAGCAAGGAGGCATCTGGCAAAGGCACAAGCTTTTTCTTCATTTTTGTCCTTTTTCCCTCCTCTCACAGCAGCCACCTCTGATCTTTCTCTTCCTGAACCAGGACACATGGCTCAGGGAGCTACGTTACAGAGTGTTCTGATCCTCTCCCCCTTATTTTGCAGTCCAACACGCTCGACAACATTGCGTACATCATGCCTGGCCTGTGACAGCAAAGCATCCTGGGACAGACTTCCCCCTCCCCACTACTGGTTCGTGTATATATGATTTCACATCCGTCTGCTGGCCTGCGTGTGTCGGTTTTACATTTTTATGTATAGGTGCACACACACACATATATATATATGTAATGTATAATATATACATAGGACTATAACTACCACTTTGCTTTTAATAATTTTATGAATTGGCAAAGGTTTAGCCAAGAAGAAACCTTGGCATGAATAGGGTCTTAGGATTCTTTTTTCCCTGTGGTGGATATTTCTGCCTTAAAAAAAAAAAAATCAGTGTAACTTGGGGCTGGGAGGCGTGGTGGGGTGGCTTGTACTGGATGCTATGAGCATCTTTTACGGACAGCTAGAATGTGATTTTTTTATTTTTATTATTTTGGCCAAAACTCGATGGTGCCTCCAGACCCATCACTGACCATTTGCCTTACCTGTCTGACAGTCCGCAGTGTAAAGGGAGCGATGATGGGCAGATGCCAGGGCACCAAGTATAAAGTACAGTGCTTTCCCGCTCCAAGTGACCAAAGCATCCCCCATTCTCCACTTATCGCAGTGGCGGAGGTGAGCCTGGGAGGAGAAATTTCGGCTGGTGCTGCTAACCGAGTGTCTGTGTCTCAGACTCTATCGTAACCCTTGGTACCCACAGTGGCAGCCTTCGGCCTTGCATGAACGCCCCAGCGGGTAAAGCCGTGGAGGCCGACACTGGGTCTCCAGGGACTTGGTCTACAGCACTTTCGAGCTGGTTATCTGTCCTCGGCAGCAGCATTAGCTAAGCCGCCACGGCCTCCAATCCAGGTTTCGCTGTCTAGCGACTTAGTCGCGTGGAAAATGAACTTTTCCCAGCGTGACTTTTGAGCTCCTCTTTCTTCCTGCCTCCCCTGCCGGGCAGGGCCACAATTGTTCTGCCCTCTGCATGCAAGTCAGTTGCAAAAACGAGAAGGAAGAAAAGAAGAGAAAAGTACCTGATTCTCTTATAGGTTTATTTATGTGTGCGTGTGAAATGAATGTTTTAATTATGTGTATTTAACTTCTGAATCGTAGATTTTTAATTTATCCTGTAAATTTCTGTACATATAATTTAATAATAAGACACCTCCACCAGCAGCAGCGTGTGGAAGACAACAGATTTGTCTCTTGTTTCCTTCCTTTCTTTCTTCCTCTTCTTTTCTCTGGTCTCTGCTGAAAACTGCAGATCAGTTTAAAATTTAAAGTTTCATGCCTCATCCCCCTTTTCCACCCCACCCACCCTTCAAAGAAATGCAATCATTATGTTAAGATTCTCTTCCTTGGTTGGGAACTTCATAGACTTGGATAATGTCAGAAAGTGAAAGAAAGTGGGATGTTCCCTTGACCAGCTTCCTGGTTTCCAAAGAACCCAGTTTTTGTACCCTTCGCACAGCAAATGGTCAAGTGGCTGAAGCTTCTTGGCCCTCCCTGCTCGCACCCCCTTAACGGTCTTCCTTGGCTGTAGCAGATCACTCAGGCGTCCTGAGTATATCTCCCCACAAACCCACAATGCACCTGTTGAGTTAAACTCCAGGATGACCACAGCACCGAGCTTCCTATAAGCTGTCCTGGCCACGGGACGCCCTTTTTAGCTCACAAGCAGTTTGGGGCTTAACTGAGGAAACTGGAAGACTTGGGGCCCCCAAAATCAAGAAGAGCAGAAATCTGGGCTTGTTTTTGTGTGTGTGTGCGCGTGTGCATGGCGGGGGTGTGTGTGTGTGTGTGTGTGAATCTGGGCGCGTTTTTGTGTGTGTGTGCACGTGTGCATGGCGGGTGTGTGTGTGTGTGTGTGTGTGTGTGTGTGTGTGTGTGTGTGTGTGTGTGTGAATCTGGGCGCGTGTGTGCATGTACGTGCCCCCAAAGTCAAGAAGAGCAGAAATCTGGGTGTGTGTGTGTGTGTGTGCGCGCCCCCCCAAAATCAAGAAGAGCCGAAATCTGGGCTTGTTTTTTATTGTGTGTGTGTGTGTGTGTGTGTGTGGTGTGTGTGTGTGCGCGTGTGTGACTCTGGGTGCGTGTGTGCGTGTACGTGCCCCCAAAATCAAGAAGATCAGAAATCTGGGCTTGTTTGTGTGTGTGTGTGTGTGTGTGCGTGTGTGTGTGTGTGTGTGTGTGCGCGTGTGTGCGTGTGCGCGTGCGTGGCGGGTCCTAGCCCAGGGCCCCATCTGAATGTAGAACCCAGGCAGTTCCCTGAATGCCGCAGACATGGCTCTGGACAGGAAGGGGGGTCGGGTCAGGCCCATTCCCAAGGTCATTTGTGAATTCCCTACAAAGACCTTTTTTTCTCCTGACTGTTCATTTTCCTTGAAAACCCCTAGGCTGTCTTTGTATTTCAAGTTTGTACACATTTGTATTGTGATCTGTACCTTGTGGTTTTTGGTACTGTTGGGTTCAAACCTCCTTGCCGTTTTTCTATCATTGCTTTATTTTTTGTTTTGTTTTGTTTCTTTTTTTAAATAAATTCTAGTGGTTTGATCCAAACCCCATTGTAATTGTATAAAGGAATAAAATTTTGTACTTATATTATTAAAAAAATCACATTTTTAAGATTTGGAGTCCAGTCTCAGGCTCTCTTCTCCACTCCACCCCACCCCCACTGCTAGACAAATTTGCTAGGAAGTGAACAAATCACATCCTACTGTGAATTTCTTAGAATAACAGGGGAGTTAACAAAGGAGTCAAGATGCTCCACTAACCCTGGTTTTATCTCTAGCACTACACATGGACTTGAGTATTGCCAGGAGGCTGGGTATCCCCCCATCACCCCCAAAAAATGTAATAAATTATTCCGGAATAGAAGTCACACCAGGTTTCTAATCTTTTTTTGTTTATTTTCTTGGTTGGTGTCCAGGCTTACCTAGCTTTGGGCTCAGGGATCGACCATATGGGGTGCTCAGTGCTGGGATCAACCCAGATCAACTTCAGGCAGGCATGGCAAGCACCTTCCCTGCTCTACTGTCTCTCTGGCCCTGGGGTTTCTAATCTTGACCTTTTTACTCATATACTTCTTTCTTAGTATCTATTAATGATTACATTTTCTTTTGCAAATTGCAAACCAATTATTCTGATCAATGTGTCTATTTGCAAATGACTGTTCTGTGTACAGTTGAGTTTGGGTTCTGTTGTCTTGGTTATTTTTTGTTTCGGTTTGGGGCCACACTGACAGAGCTGGGGGTAAAACGGGGGCTACTGGTTCTGGTACCATGGTACTCTGGGGACCATGTAGTAGTGGTCAGAGGAATAAACCCAGGCTTCTCCATACAGAGTATGGTCCAGCTCTTTGTTGTTAGCCATCTGGCCCAGAAATTACCAGTCAGGGGCAAAACAATAGCACAGTGGGCAGGGCATTTACCTTGCACGCAGCTGACCCCAGGTTTGATCCCCAGCATCCCATATGGTTCCCCAAGCCTGCAAGGAGTAATTTCTTTTTTTTTTTTTTTTTTTTGGTTTTTGGGCCACACCCGTTTGATGCTCAGGGGTTACTCCTGGCTATGCGCTCAGAAATCGCCCCTGGCTTGGGGGGACCATATGGGACGCCGGGGGATCGAACCGCTGTCCGTCCTATGCTAGCGCTTGCAAGGCAGACACCTTACCTCTAGCGCCACCTTCCCGGCCCCGGAGTAATTTCTTAACACAGAGCCAGGAGTAACCCTTGATTGCCACCAGTATGGCAAAAAAAAAAAAAAATACCAGTCATATATAAGGGTTGTATCTAAGGTGTTGTGCTTAAATATATGTCCTGCTTTTCCATAACTTTCCTGACTTTTAGTGATGTCAACTAAATCACTTCATCTTTTTTCTTTTTGGGGGGGAGGACAATGAGGGACCACATCAGGCAGTGTTCAAAGATCATTCCTAGAGGGGCTTAGGGGAGCATATAGGGAACTATGGATTGAATCCAGGTCAGCTGTATACAGGCCAAGCACTCTACCTGCCTCAGCCACTTATTCTCTATAGTTGTCTGAAGTTCCTTCTGTAAAATAGTGTCAATTTCTATCTCTTCGCCTGAAACCAAATAGTGTGATATATCACTAATAATTGTAAATATTCTTCTGTAAAGAAGAAATATACAGCGGCCAGAGAGGTAGCTCAGAAGTAAGGCGTTTGGGGCTGGAGAGATAGCATTGGCGGGTAAGGCCTTTCATGCAGAAGGTCATCGGTTCGAATCCTGGTGTCCCATATTGTCCTCCGAGCCTGCCAGGAGCGATTTCTGAGCATAGAGCCTGGAGTAACCCCTGAGCAATGCCGGGTGTGACCCAAAAACCAAAAAAAAAAAAAAAGAAGAAGAAGTAAGGCATTTGCCTTGCAAGCAGCCAACCCAGGATAGACAGTAGTTTAAACCCAGCATCCCATATGCCGAGAGTAACCGTACCTGCCAGGAGTAACCTCTGAGCGTTGCCGGGGTATGGCCCAAAAACCAAAAAAAAAAAAAGGAAGAAGAAATATATGAAAACTTGACCTTTCAAAGTATAAAGATTCCATTGCAAGACCAGATGATAGTATAGCAGGTAGGGTGTTTACCTTGAACCCCACCAGGAATGCTTCCTAAGCCAGAATGAGAAGTAAATCCTAAATTCTAAGAGGGCCAGAGCAATAGAACAGTGCTGAGGGCTCTAGCCTTACACACAGCTAACCCTGGTTCAATCCCAGCAGTCTAGATGGTCCTCTGAGCCCCATCACAAGTGACTCCTAAGCATAGAGCCAGAAGCAAGTCCCAAGCACTACCCAGTATATGCCCCCTTTTAGAAAAATATATAAAACTCCCATTTAATTGGCCTTACACTTAATACTTCTTTTTTTTTTTAACGCTTAATACTTCTTACTTCCTATCTCATTGACAGTATCCATACACGTCCATTTCTGATTTAAGAGCTCCTGTTTGTATGGAGTTACTAGGATTCTGCTTCCTGCTAAAGATGTTTCGGGCCAGAAAGACGTCCCTCAGATCTGGAGAAAATGTGATTTGTTTCAGCAGTGACCTCCAAACAAATCATCCTCTCTGCATCTCCAGACATGGCACTAAGACATAAAATGAAACAAACAGACCAAATAAAAACTCTTAAGACCTCTTATAAGTAGTAAAGACTTTATGCCCATAATCATTTTAAACCAGAGTGGGGAGGAGGTCAGAGTCTCGTAAACCACCACCCAGCATGGAGATGTTCAAGCTGATTCATGGAAGAATCCAAAGGAAATATATACTAAGTAAGTCCACATGGGGCCAGAGTGATAGCACAGCAGTAGGGCCTTTGTATTGCATGCAGTCAACCTGGGACAGACCTGGGTTCGATCCCAGCATCCCATATTGTCCCCCAGCCTGACAGGAATAACATCTGAGTGCCCACAGGTGTGGCCCAAAAACCAAAAAAAAAAAAAAAAAGTGAAGTTTCTTAAATGAACATTTTTGTTGTTGTTTTTGGTCTTTTTGGTGGTGGTGGTTTTGGTTTGGGGTCACACCCAGTGTCATTAAGGCGTTTTTCCTGGCTCTGCACTTAGAGATCACTCCTGGCAGGTTATATGGGATGCCAAGGACTGAACTTGGGTCAGCCACATGCAATGCCAATGCTCTACTGCTGTGCTATCACTCCAGCCCCAAATGAAATCTTTTAAATGAATGACACAGAAGGAATCCAACATACTTTTTATTGTCCCACCGTACCCACCTTACACTCCAAATATTGCTGAGAGGTAAGGTGGCTTCATTTTTTCTTTTCACCATCATGCTAGACAGCAGTAATGGAGCCATAGAGACAAAGTCCTAGTCTTCAAGAAGTAGCTAAATTAGGGACTTAGAGCAATGACACAGCAGTATGGTGTTTGCCTTGCATGCAGTCGACCCAGGACGGACCTGGGTTCGATCCCATGCATCCCATATTGTTCCTCGAGCCTACCAAGAGCAATTTCTGAGCCCAGAGCCAGGAGTAACCCCTAAGCAAGGCTGGGTTAGGCCCAATCCCCCTACCCCCCCGAAAAAGCTGATTATGGGGGGAGGGACAAAGACAGTTGCTAGCAAGTCTCATGAGCTTTTTTTTGGATCTTGGTTTTTGATCACACCCAGCACCGCTCAGGGGTTACTCCTGGCTCTATGCTCAGAAATCGCCCCTGGCAGGCACAGGGGACCATATGGGATGCTGGGATTCGAACCACCATCCCTCTGCATGAAAGGCAAACGCCTTACCTCCATGCTATCTCTGGCCCCAGGAGTGACTCTTAAGCTACAGAGCCAGGAGTAAGCCCCAAGAATAGCTGGTGAGTGTAGCACTACTTGCCTTCATCCCCATGCTATCTCTCCAGCCCTGAGCTTTATGTTTTTTACACAGCCTGGATAGAATCTAGGCACAGGGGTCCTCAAACTTTTTAAACAGGGGACCAGTTCACTGTCCCTCAGACCATTGAAGGGTCTGGCTATAGTAAAAACAAAATTTATGAACGAATTCTTATGCACACTGCATATATCTTATTTTGCAATGAAGAAACAAAACATACAAATACAATATGTGGCCCAAGGGCCATGGTTTGAGGGCCTCGCACATACAAAACAAGCATTCCAGTGGCCCCTATAGAGTATCCTTCAAAGTACAGAAGTGTGTAACTTCAGTAAAGTAATCACTACAGTAAAGATGGCATGGGACTGGAGAGATAACACAATGGTAGGGTGTTTGCCTTGCACACAGCCAACCCAGCACAGGCGGTGGTTCAAATCCTGGCATCCCATATGGTCCACCATGCCTGCCAGGAATGACTTCGGAGCACAGAGCCAGGAGTAACCCCTGAGCGAATCCGGGTGTGTTCCAAAAATAAAGATGGCAAGTCTTGGAGCCAGAGAGATAACACAGTGGTAGGGCATTTGCCTTGCATGCAGCCGACCCGGGACGTATCCAAGTTCAATTCACACCATCCCATATGGTCCCCCAAGCCTGCCAGGAATGATTTCTAAGTGCAGAGCCTGAACTAACCCGAGTACTGCTGGGTGTGGCCCAAAAACCAAAAATAAAAGATGGCAAGGTGGCAAGTCTGAGTCACACAAACACATTCTTTAAGTGATTATTTTAATTGAGGTTTGTCACTGCCCTAAACTTGTGTTGAGTCAACTCAGCCTTTCTGGTTTAAAAATCACAATCATGGGGTCAGAGATAGCACAGCAGTAGGGTGTTGCCTTGCATGCAACCAACTCCCTGCATCCCATACGGTCCCCTGAGCCTGCCAGAAGCGATGATTTTGTTTGTTTTTTGGGTCACACCCGGCAGCGCTCAGGGGTTACTCCTGGCTCTACGCTCAGAAATCACTCCTGGCAAGCTCAGGGGACCATATGGGATGCCGGGATTCGGACCACCGTCCTTCTGCACGCAAGGCAAATGCCCTACCTCCATGCTATCTCTCCGGCCTGGGAGTAGCTGCTGAGTGTGGCTCAAGGACCCAAAAAAAAAAAAAAATTCACAATCGTGGGGTCAGATAGCACAGCGGGAGGGTATTTGCCTTGCACGTGACTGACACAGGTTCAATCCCCAGCATCCCATATGGGATAAACCTGCCCATAATTTGTGCACAAAGCTAGGAATAACTCCTGAGTGCCGCCAGGTTTGGCCAAAAAAAAAAAAAAATCACAATCATGCCAAACATTACTTTGGAAGCATATATGCACAGCTGTGTATGGAAACAATCTGAATGTCCAGTGACATGAAATGGATAAAGAGCTGGGTCTCAGCAATACCACTCCTAGGACCCCAAAACACAATGCATTAAAAGCATCTGCACTCCTGTTTATTGCAGCATTATTCACAATTACTAGAATCTGGAAAGAACCCAAGTGTCCTTGAGCAGATGAGTGGATCAAGAAACTGGTACACTGGGGCTGGAGAGATAGCAGGATGGTGGTTCGAATCCCGGCATCCATCATCCCATATGGTCGCCGAGCCTGCCAGGATCGATTTCTGAGTGTAGAGCCAGAAGTAACCCTTGAGTGCTACCGGGTGTGACCAAAAAAACAAACAAACAAAAAAAAAAAAAACTGGTACATCTACACAATAGAATATGACACAATTGTTAGGAAAAACCAAATCATGAAATTGGCTTATACTTAGATGAGTGTGGAGAGTATTATGCTGAGCAAAATGAGTCAGAGGAAGGAGACTAGAATGATCCCTCATTTATGGGATATTTAAAAAAATGCCCAAAGAATAAATTTCCTCTTTATATTGTCTGGATCACTGTGCACCTTGAACTCTTTATCTAGCAGGTCCTTATTGGCCACTCATGATGGTGTCAAGGACAAGACATCGAAGAATCAGAGTCGAGACAAGGCAAGGCGACAACAGGTGAGAAACAACAAGCTGTCAACCCCAGAGGTACAGTGAGAGCTAGCCTCTGAGTTGCCTGTATTTCTCAGAATTCACTAAACTCTTAGCTCTGTATTCAAGAATCCCTCTGGGGCCCACATGGGATGCCTGGGATCCAACCCTGCCCAGACTCGTGCGATGCAAACGTCCTACCCGCTGTATTATCTCTTTGGCCTTTGGATATGAGTCATTTTCGCGGCAGGCCACGCCCCCTGTGTCTGAGGGGGCGTGTCCTTCATGAGGCCACGCCCCCAATGCTTGCTGCTTGGGTCAGAAGGTCGTGACCTCACGGTTGTGGGTGTGACTCGGGAGGCCACGCCTCAAATTGATTGTCGGTGACGTGTGCTCGAAGGCCACGCCCCGTTCTTGATTGGCTGTGGCTCTGTGGCCACGCCCCCATGCTTGATTGGCTGGGACTCGGGAGGCCGCGCCCCCAACACCTGACGTCCGCCGACGCCAAGGAAGCCGCCGTGAGGTCACCGCCCGCCCACGCGGGGACGCCGGCCCCGCCTCTCCTCTCGGAACTTTCTAAGCTCCGCCTCCTCGTGGGCGGGGCGGGCAGGGCGGTGGGTCACGTGACGGCGGCTCGGCGGCGCCGGCGGTTTGCTGTCAGCTGATTCTCCGGCCGGGTGGCGGCGGCGGTGGCCATGGACTTTCTCCTGGGGAACCCGTTCAGCTCTCCGGTGGGACAGCGCATCGGTGAGTCCCCAGAGTTCCACACACCGCCTCTCCTCAGGGCAACCCCACGGGGTTGCGCCTCAGGTGGCCCCAGTCACACACACACACTCCTGGGGCCGAGGGGCGGCGGGGAGGTCGGCGTGTCGCTCTCCGCCGGCCCCGCCCACTTATCGCCCGCCCACTTTGACGGACAGCATCCTCAGCCTATGAGGAGGCGTCTCGGTGGTAATGGATGCTTGCGGCGGCCAATAGGAGCGCAGAGGGGGCGGATCTACTCTGCTACCTGTGTCACTCCTGGGGTGGAGAATCCTGCAGGAAACTTTGGGGGGCTTAAAGGGACTGAGCGATTCAGCGTCCTTGGACCCCCTTCGACTGTTTTTTTTTCTCTTTCCTTCCTCGGACCCGCCGATTCGCCTCTTTCCTTCCAGGTCGGCCTTTCTGGACAGGAATACCCCGAGAAGGGCGCCTGGGACCCCCACCCACCCCCGAGTCTCGGGGTTGAATCCTGCTCGAGCCACATGCGACGTCGGGCCAGCCAGTGATCTTGGCTGCCAATGATCTTAGCGACCACTTGACTCGGTTTCTCCCGCGTTTTGACATCGAGCGGGACCCCCTTGTGGTCCCCCAGGCGCCCCCCTCTTATTGGAGACGGGAGGCTTTCCTAGTTGGGGACCAGGATGTGGCTGGCACCTGTAATTTTGGGCTCATAATGGTCCCTCCCACCTTGGCATTGTTGTGAAGATTATATTCGTTAATAAGTGCACATGGAAGGCTTAATCGGTGCAAGCCCATCCCCACGGGGAAATAGAGAGCTGGGAGACGTGATGGTGGTGATTATGGCTATCTGAGAAGTGGCCTGAAAGGATCCCCTGGAGCGCTCTCGGGTGACCCAAATCCTGCACCCCAATCTTGGACGGACCCTCTGCTTTCCAGTGTGGATGTGTACCCCCTTCTTGCGGGGAGAAGTCTCAGGCCGGGCTGTAGGATGCTCTGACTTCTCCATGTTTGTTTGGGGGTTTTGGTTTTTTTTATTTATTTTTGTTGTTGTTGTTGTTGTTGTTGTTGTTTTTCAGTGCAGACTTGCAAAACTAGTTTGTTTTTGTTTAGTGTTGGTTGGGGTTACTTCCCAGCTCTGGAGACCATGCCGTGCTGGAGATCCGCCCAGTTCCTCCTGCGTGTGGAGCCTGCCCTCTGCCCATTTAGTTATCTCTCCAGACCCAAAAGTTGGATCTTTAAAAATCTAGACATTCTTTCCATTCCTCTGGTCTTGGAAGCCAAAGCTTACTGAAGTTTGTCAACGTTTTTCCCTGGTCTCCTTGGCGCTCTCGGAGCTTTGGTAATGGGATCTCTGAGTCCACAGGGATTGAGTAGAGGATTTTCCGGTGGTGGAGGCTTTCACACACACACACACACACACACACACACACACACACACACACACACACCACATACCTCTATGAGTCATTGTTTTGGAGCTGAATAGAATAGGCAGCTCTCAGTTCCATTTCACCAATTCCAGATATGGGGTGCTTTTATCACCTGCCAAGTTTGAGACTTCCTACTTTAAGAGGGGGGGACAGAAAAAAAGTTAACAAGCCTTCAAAGTCAAGCCGCTGTCCTAGAGGTTTTCTTGGGAAAAGCTCACCTGGACTCGGGATTTGGGCTGGTCAAAGAAAGCATACTGCCAAGAACAGCTCACGAAGAAGAAATATTTTGGCCAAAGAGAATGCTGCTGCTGGCTCCAGATGTCTTAGAAGCAGCAGTTTTCAGCTGCCCAATCCCATCCCTGCCAGCCCCCCTCCCCAATGCCTCAGGTGCCCAAAAACCAATATAGTTGGCTCTAACCAAAACCCTCTCTTACCAGGAGGGGCCACCTGACCTTGGGGGGGTCATCTAATTCCAGGAGCTCACCAGAACCAACACATACACACACAAACAGGGGTCATCTAATTCCAGGAGCACACACACACACACACACCCCTAAGCACACACGCACACACACAAACACACACACATATACCCTTGTTAAAGGCTGAGCCAAGCACACGAGCGCACACACACGCACACACGCATGCACCCTTGTTAAAGCCAGAAAGGCAGCTGAGCCAAGCCCTCGTTTTTCTTTATTTTAGATGTGGGGGGAAGATCCAAGGAGTTTATTTTTGATTAGTTTCCCCAAGAGACCAGAACCCCTGCATTAGAAATTGCAGATTGAAAACCTCTGTCCCAGCATCATATCACCACACCACCACAGCCCCAAGTAGGCAGAGACTGGCTCCAGGCCCTGGGTGAATTGATGCTGAGGTGGAGACAATCTCCTTGAGCCTCCACAACTGGAGGCTTTAATGGCCGATTAGTGAGGCCTGGCTGCCATTAGTTACTAGCCTGGGTTCTTCAGTGTTTTAGCTAAAGAGATGTGACTGGGATCCTAGTGGCCTGTTTAGGCAGGCCAGACCCCCTCCCCTTTCTGTAGGAGGGTCTCTCATCAAAACCAACACTGGAGTACAGCTGACAGGGCACTTCCCTTTCACAGGACCAACCCTAGGTCTGAACCCCAGCACCCCACATAGTCTCCTGAGCCTACCAGGAGTAAGCCCTGAACACTGCTCAAACATCCACCAGGAAAAAAAACCAGCTCCATCCTTAGGTTGAGAGATGAACCCTCTGTCGGGGACAGCACTGAGCATAAAGGGCTAAAGGGGGATTGGTGCAAGCACCCCTCAATTGGCACAAAGTTCTTACCTCATGGGCTGCACCTTTTGTGCTGACGGGAAGTTTCCTCAGCCTTCAAAGCCCTGAGCATCATTGTCTCCTCCCGGAATCCCTCCCTGAACCCTCCTTAACCTTTGAATTCTGAGCCTGGGGGAGTGCAGGCACCGGGCCATCTGGAGCTTAGGGACAGTTCCTTCTGCAACCTCAGCGCCCTGTGGTAGGGAAGAGGGCAAGTGCCTCAAGCAGGGATGCTGGGTGCTATTGATGGCCATGGTCCTGATCAGTTTGCTCCCTCATCTTCCCTCATCTACATGTCTAAAGGGCAGTGCATCGAGGACCCCTGGGACCCAGTGCTATGAACATAGCCACTTCCTGCAGGGGTGGACACAGCCGGCTGCCCAGGAATCCCGCTCTCCGGCTGTCACCCTCCCCCGAGACCTGAGTTGGAGGCACAAGCCACAAACCCACCCTGTGTACGGGTGGTCCCTGGAGCCTACTCTAGGTACAGACAGTCCCTGGGGCCCAGCCCCCAGAGTTGGGGGGAACTGAGATGGGGAAATTGCTCAGTGCTGCAGATGGAGCGTAGGTGGAAAGAGCGGGCCTGGTGGCCACAGGCAAGAGTTAAGCAGATCTGAGCATGAAGGGACCCTCTTATGGAAACTATTCCAGAAGGTCAGCACCAGCCTGCATAGCTGTGCCCAGTCCTTTAAAAGATGGGCTTTCTGGGAGCCAGAGTGATAGCACTGTAGGGAGGGCATTTGCCTTGCACGCGGCAGACCCAGGTTTAATCCCCAGCATCTCATATGGTCCCCTGAGCGTGCCAGGAATAACTCCTGAGTGCAGAAGCAGGAGACAGCCCTGAGCACAGTGGGGTGTGACCTTATTGTGTCATACCCACCCTGTCATCAGGAAATAAAGGTGTGGCGGGGGTGATGAGGCATGAGGAGTCTGGTTTCTGTGATGGCTGCACAGGGGCAGGATCTTTGGACTTGAGCTTGCAATGGACAGAAGTATGTAGGCCCCAGAGTGATCTCAACAAAGCAGCAACACAGCTTTTCCCGGGTGCTGCCAAGTTTTCCCAGTTCTGCCGAGGCTTCACTTACAGTCACCGCAATGGGCTGGTGGCGTTGTTCTTAGCCTCAGAATACATTTCCAAATGTCATGGTAAGAATAAGGATGAGGGGGCCCGGAGAGATAGCACAGCAGCGTTTGCCTTGCAAGCAGCTGATCCAGGACCAAAGGTGGTTGGTTCGAATCCCGGGGTCCCATATGGTCCCCCGTGCCTACCAGGAGCTATTTCTGAGCAGACAGCCAGGAGTGACCCCTGAGCACTGCCAGGTGTGGCCCAAAAATCAAAAAAAAAAAAAAGAATAAGGATGAGAATGGAGGCAACACAGAAAACCTGGGGGTTGGGGGGGCGGGCAGTGCTGGCAAATGTTTCCTGGTCTCCAGACCCTGGGCCCTGGGCTGGTTGGGCCAGTCAAGGCAGAATGTGCATTGAAGTGGGAGTGGGGTATATCTGTGTTCTCTAAGGCAGGGTCCCTCACAGCAGACATGTGACGGGCTACTTCCATCTTTCTTTCATTTTTTTGGGGGGGCCACACCCGGTGATGCTCAGGGGTTACTCCTGGCTATGAGCTCAGAAATCGAGCCTGGCTCTGGGGACCATATGGGATACCAGGGGATCAAACCTAGGTCCGTCCTAGGCTAGCGCAGGCAAGGCAGGCACCTTACCTCTAGCGCCACCATGCCGGCCCATCATCTTTCTTGTTTGTTTTTGTGGGTCCACACCCAGCAGTGTTCAGGGTTTACTCCTGGCTCTGTGAACAGAAATCACTCCTGGTGGATGCCCAGGGATGCCAGTGATTGAACCCAGATTGGCCACGTACAAGGCAAACACCCTTCCACTGCACTATTGCTCATGCCCCTACTCTCGTCTTTCTTTTTTTGTTTTGTTTTGTTTTGTTTTGTTTTGTTTTGTTTTGGGGTCATACCCTGTGATGCTCAGGGGTTACTCCTGGCTCTGCACTCAGAAATAGCTCCTGGCATGGGGCCAGAGAGATAGCACAGAGGTAGGGCATTTGCCTTTCACTTGGTCGACAATGACGGACAGTGGTTATAATCCCGGCATCCCATATGGTCTCCAGAGCTTGCCAGGATTGATTTCTGAGCACAGAGCCAGGAGTAACCCCTGAGACTCACTAGGTGTGACCCAAAAACAAATACGAAAATAAAGAAATTGCTCCTGGCAGGCTTGGGAGGCCAGGGATGGAACCCGGGTTCATCCTGGGTCATCCACTTGCAAGGTAAACGCCCCACCACTGTGCTATCGCTCCGACCCTACTCTCATCTTTCATTGGTAAAAGACTGAAGAATAAAACTCCACCCATGAACTCTTGGGAACCCTCCCCCCAAAGCCCCTCCCTCACACACTGATATACACACACACATACCACATGGCCCTGGTCTCTGAGGCTGACAGGGAAACGTCTAGAAGTAACCAACGGTGGTTGACACTGGGGGGATAGTGTCCTGGGCAGGCTCAGGGGTGGGATGGTCTAGCCCAGCTCTTTGTTCTGGGGCTCCTGGCTGTCTCCAGGGAGGATAGTGTCCTTAATTGTCAGCCGGCTGATGCATCAGAGCCAGCCAGGGCTGGTCTGGCTGGTGGCAGAGCCAGGTGCCTCCCAGGCCTCTGGCTGCCCAGCGCCCAGGTGGGGACTGGACTGGTCCTGCCGCCTGATCTAGTTGCTGCCGGGGGTGGTGTAGCTCATGGGAATGGTGCCGGGGATGGAACCTGTGAATAGGTTTTGTTCCCGCAGAGAAACTGGAGGAAAATCCTGCCTCTCGGCCCTTCTGGTTTTGAGCCGACGAGGGAGGTGGGGGGAGAACCTAACAACAAAAACCCTCAGTGTCTTCTGCCAGTTCAGGACGTGAGCTGCCGGAGCACGGGGCCCAGCTGACGCCCAGTCCTGCCAGCCGCGTGCCCTGGCGCACCCTTTCAGATCTACTGTTTGCTCCAGGCCACCTGGCGTTGGGCTTTTCACTTCTCTCTTATGTATCAGTCCTCGCTCATCTGCAATAAATCATCCCTTTAATAAGGAGCTGGCTCCTGGGGGTTGGGGGTTCTGGGCTTTTTGTTTGTTTGTTTGGTTTTGTCTTTTGCTTTATTTGCCCTTTTTTTCCTCCACTGTTAAGACATTAAAGGAAACTGTTTTGGTGGGGGGGGGGAGGCTACCACCTTCCCCCTACCTGGTCCTAGGAAGCTTTGTCTGGTGGTGAGTAGTCTGAGGGTGTGAGTGACTGCTGAGGTTGGCCACAGAGGCCTGGGGTCAGGTCTTAGCCAGCCCCTGGCCTGCTGTCCTCTGTGCCCTTCCCCCTGCCTCAACCAGGAGCTCAGAGGAGTCCAGCCAGGCCACAGGAGGACCAATGATCCGTGCCTCCCTCTCCAAGTGAAGCTGTGTGGGCGGTGCCTAACCTTCCAGCACCTTCCAGCCCCATGCCTCTGTGAACCATGCATAAACCCTCAGGTGGTTTACTTGATGCATCTTCTTGACTGGCCTATATCCAGATACTTGGTCAAACTTTATTCTTTTTGTTTGTTTCTTTTTGGGCCACACCTGTTGATGCTCAGTGGTTACTCCTGGCTATGCGCTCAGAAATCGTTCCTGGCTTGGGGGGGACCATATGGGACACTGGGGGATAGGCTAGCACTTGCAAGGCAGACGCCTTACCTCTAGTGCCACTACTCTGGCCCCTTTATTTTTTTTTCCAAACTTTATCCTTGAGGTTTCTAAATGATAGGGTAGTCCAGTGGGTGGCCCAGAGTAAAGAAGGCAAGACACTGCAGCGTGGGGGGCCTCAAAGAAAGACCCACTCCCCCACTGCTGGCCCTCACCTTCAGCTGGCAGCCAGGCCTGTTGAGTGTCCAGCCCAGCTGTCCTCGCTGAGTTTCAACTTGCCGACCTCCTGCTCTCCAAGAGCCGATACCTTGCTGTAAAATCTCTCTTGGTAGGAAATGGCAGGGAAGAAAGGGAAAGAAGTAGAGGTGACAGTAACACCTTTCATAGTCACAGGGAAGAGACTGGAAAGAAACGAGTGTGATCAAATTTTCCAGAACCTTCCAGACCCTTGTGGCCCTTTTGCACCCTTCCAAATCTTTCCAGAATCTTCCAGCCAGGTTTTCCTACCTCCTTCCTCATTCCTGGTTAATTTTTGGGTTTTTTGTTTGTTTGTTTTGAGGGGTTTTTTTTTGTTTTTGTTTTTTTTGGGGGGGTTGGTTGGTTCTTGTGCTACACCCGACAATACTCTCAGGAGTTACTCCTGTATCCTTCCAAATACTTCCTGAACCTTCCAGCAAGCTTTTCCCACCTGCTTTCTCATTCCTGGATAGTTTTTGGATTTTTTTATTTTGGTTGTTTGGTTCTGGGGCCACACCCAACCCAGTAATGCTCAGGGGTCAGTCCTGGCTCTGCACTCAGGATCACTCCTGGCGGTGCTCAAGGAACCCAAGAATGGGGTGCCAGTGATCAATTTCAGACTGGCTACATGTAAGGCACCCTTCCCACTGTACCATCTCTCTCAAGCCAAGCCCCACATTTCTGGACAGCTTTTAAAAGCGCCCCCTTCCTCCGAGCTGGGCCTCAGTTTGGCGCCCTCGCTATGTTAGTTCCTGCAACTTTAACTGGACATGTG
This sequence comes from Suncus etruscus, assembly GCF_024139225.1. Classification (NCBI taxonomy): domain Eukaryota; kingdom Metazoa; phylum Chordata; class Mammalia; order Eulipotyphla; family Soricidae; genus Suncus; species Suncus etruscus. The sequence goes on along the minus strand of NC_064851.1, from coordinate 8,713,750 downwards.
CCGCACTTGTGCCCTCGGTGAGGTACTTGGCGAGTTCCGCTTGTGGCCTTTGCTTACCACAGGGCCAGGGAGAGGCCCCCGGGGTTTTGAGGAAGGACTGCCTAGCAACCTCGGAAACTGCTGGAACTTGCCATGCTAGCTCTGCAAAGGGTTGTGCGTTTGGAATTCCAGTCGGCTGGCTCCGTGTGCTACTTTGCCCACAGTTTTGGTGGGCTTGCATGCGACTCGCAGTCATTCTTCCTCATCTATTTCTATACTTGGTAGTGTTTGCTATGTGCGGGCTTATGGGGGGGGGGGGATGCGGTTCTTTTTTTCATGCCTACACACTGAAGGACCTGGGATGCCCAGAAGTCCAGTAATCCACTGCATGAGGGAGATATGAGGTGTCACTGGAATTTGCCTCTATAGATCACACACCTCCCCCTCGCCAGCTCATCTCTTCCCCTGAGGTAGAAAGGGACAGACTGGTTTCCTTTGGCCAGGAGAGGGACTTGACTTGTCATGAAGAAAATCTGCCTACAGGGCCTAGAGCACAGCAGAGAGATGCTTGCCTTGTAGGGGGCCAATCCGGGTTCCATCCCCAGTGTCCTAGATGGTCCCCTGAGCCCACCAGGAGTGGTTCTTGAGGGCAGAGCCATGAGTAACCCCTGAGCACTGCCCCCTCCTCCCCTCCACCCCATCCCCCTCTTCCCTGTCCTTGCTCTGTGGGCTGCATCATTCCCTCTGCCCAAACCTGCCCTCAGGCCTGCCACCGCATTGTGTCTGCCAAGTCATGGTCAGCGCCAGTGGCTCAGCTCAGGAATGTGGCCAGGCCTGGGTGCCCCTGGAGTCAGAGACAGTGCAGAAGGAACCACGGAGGATGTGGGCACAAGGGGGAGCCATGGTTTCTAATGGAGCTCAGGGCTGATGGGCAGTGCAAGAGTGGGGGGGCACAGAAGCAGAGCTGGGTGATGGGAGCTGAGAGTCTTGGGAACTGGAACGTTAGAGGCCATTGGCTCCAGCCCTTCCGGCCTGTGCCCAGCCCCGCCCTGGACACTGCACTCGTGGCTCAGAGATAAGCCCAGGAGTCCTCAGGGACAGGGGAGGGGATGTGAAAAACCAGAAAGAAACATCATTGTGGGGGCCGGAGAGATAACATGGAGGTAGGCATTTGCCAGGCATGCAGGATGGAGGTTTAAATCCCAGCATCCCATATGATCCCTCGAGTGTGACCCAAAAACCAAAAAATAAAAAAGATTATTGTGGGGTGTGGGGAGACCAAGCCCCTCTTTCAATCCACTTTTTTGTTTTGTTTTGTTTTGGGGTCACACCTGGCAGCACTCAGGGGCTACTCCTGGCTCTGTGCTCAGAAATCATTCCTGGCAGGCTCAGGGGACCATATGGAATGCCAGGATTCAAACCACCATCTGTTCTGGATCGGCTGCATGCAAGGCAAACAAACACCCTACTGCTGTGCTCCTCTTTCAACCCTCTTAAAGGAAGGCCCACTTCACCCTCCTGACCTGGGTCCACAACCCTGGGGAAGAAGTGGACTGGGACTAAGACTCACCAGGGTACCCCCAGCCTCATGCACTCAGAGGCTGGTATGGAAATGACACCTTCCTTTAACACGAACTGGAGCTCTGAACCCCAGAGCGTGGGCCCAGGCCTGCCTTGTGGCTGCCCTTGGTGGGTGCCTGGAAGGGCACGAACTAGAAGGCATGCCCAGAGCCCTGTGCTGGCGCCAGGGTCTGTGTGAGGTTGGCACTAAAGGGGGCAGGATCAGAGGTGGGAGCGGCCTGCAGCAGTTGCCATAAGTACCTACCAGGGGCCAGAGAATCGCACAGTGGGAAGGGCATTGTCCTTGCACAGACTGACCTGGGTTCGATCCCCGGTGCCCACATGGTTTCCCAGCATCACCAGGAGAGATTCCTGAGTGCAGAGCCATGGAGCCAGGAGTAAGCCCTGAGCACTGTGCTGTATGGCCCCCAACACAAAACAAAACCAACAAAAAGAATGAGCTAGCCGGGCCGGAGAGAATGGATGAGCTGAGTTCAGCAGCTGCATGCAGGAGGTCCAGTCCCCAGCACTGTGGGCCTCAAGCACCACCAGGAGTGATTCCCTGAGCACAGAACAGTTCCCCAAGTTCTCCCCATTGTGACCCAAACACCAAAAAGAAGTGAATGGGAGGTGACTCAAAGGAGGAAGCTGTGTTCTACCCCGAGAGCACCACCAGGAGCAGCGTCCAAGCTGAGAAGGCACTAAAACTAAAGCCAAACCCAAAGAATTTAGGGCAAGAGCAATGGCACAGTGGGGAAGCACTCGCCTCACACATACCTGACCCTGGTTCTATCCTCAACATCCCATATGGTCCCACAAGCCTCACCAGGAGTGATCCTTGAGTGTAGAGCCAGGAGCAAACCCTGAGCGTGCCTAGGTGTGGCCCCAAATTCCAAAAAAAAGGCAAAAGAAAGAATTAGCTGAGGAATAGAGCCTTCACAGGGGGGATGGCCCAAACTGTTTGCAGCATCAACAACCCCCTCCTTCTCTGCCAACCTGCACCCCTCCCCCACACACCCCACCCACCTCTCTCCTGATTTCTTCCCCAGAGAGAGCTACCGATGGCTCCCTGCAGAGCGAGGACTGGTCCCTCAACATGGAGATCTGTGACATCATCAACGAGACAGAGGAAGGGTAAGTGGTAGCCAGTGACCTTCCCCCCCAACCCTGCCTCCTGCCAGCAAGCTCCCTACCTCCGCCCCAAGCCAGCAACTTTGCACCAGAACTCAGATTCCTCCTGCCCAGCTCCGCCGGTCACTGACTGGCCTGGGAACCCCGCCAGAACACAAGGACACACACATGACCAACCATGTGCACCCTGGGCAGGCCATGTCTGTTCAGGGCAAACAATCACAGCCAAGAGCCTAAGGCTCCTCCGGGTGAGCAGAGAGAGGATGCAAGGTCCCTGAAATGCAGAAGAAAGGCCCAAAGCAGCAGGGCCGTGCTGGGAACCTGAAATGCCCCCTTCCAAGTTCATGAGTGGGCCCGACCTGAAGCAGGCAGCCGGGATGTGATGGGCACACACATGGCATATGGGGTCAGGGCCATGTCCATCCCACCGGCATGCTGGACTGGGAACCAGGGATGCAGCTGGGTGGCCTCAGAGTCTCCTGGTGAAACAGGGACAGGCCCCACCCCATTCTGCAGGAAGCATCTACACCTGCCTGGGCCCCTTTTTGGGTCCTGCTCAGCTGTGAAGGCCCCATTGTCCACAAAGGCCCTGACCCCCCACTCATACTCGCCTTATTTCCCCTCACTGCCTGGATCTCCCTGGGTGCCAGCCCTATGGTAAGGGACAGGCCCAGTGATGGGGTTCACAAGCCACCCTACAGTCTCTGTGAGTGCTCTAAGGGCCATTCTGTTGTCTGTTCCCAAAGATGGAACCCCAGCTCACCCCAGTTTGTCCATGCTGGTGGTCAGTCTACAGCAACATCTCTGAACTCCGCTGACAGCCAGAACTGTGCCAGGGTTGGTCCCTCCCTCCTCTGGTGTCAGGGATGGACAGGGCCCAGGGGCCCATATGTGCTCTTTCTCCCAGCCCCCAACCCTGGGCTGTGCTTATTTTGTTCGTTGGTTTTGTTTCGATATACTTTGTTGGGAGGGGGCCATACTCAGGGGTGCTCAGGGCTGACTCCTGCCTCCATGTTTAAGGATTACTCCTGGAGGCTGGAGAGATAGCACAGTGCTAGGGCGTTTGCCTTCCACGAAGCCAACCCAGGACGGACCTCAGTTCAATTACCAGTATCCCATATGGTCACCCAAGCCTGCAGGAGCGCGCAGGGAACCATATGGGCCACTGGCCACTGGGGATGAAGCCCAGGTCAGCTGTGTGCTAGGCAACACCCTCTCCACTGTACTATGATCATGTCAACTCTTTTTGGGAGAGGGCCACTAGAGGCATTCAGGGTGCTCATGGTTCTGCACTCAGGAATCTCTTCTGGCAAGTTCGGGGAATGTTGGGGACTGAACCAGGGTCGGTTTGCAAGGCAAATTCCCTACCTGCTGTGCTACAGCTTCAGCCCTTGATTTCCACATTTTTAAAAAACATAAACCTGCGCACCCGAGATTGGGGTACAGTGATCAGGAACATTGCCACTAGGTAGGCCTGAGGGCCTAGGCTGGTTGGTGTGTCAGGAAGTGCCTGAGGTTACTAAGAATCTGAGAACCAGAACCAAAGATTGGTGTCTGAGGGCAGGAAGTGACGAACTGCTTTCCCAGCCCCAGGGGATGGACTCAGCCCTTCATTCCTTCCAGATTGGGGGGCCCAGACATGGGGCTACTCTTCCTCATAGTCAGGACCAGGCCTTTATTCTGCTTGGCACCAGGTAGCCTTCTTGGGGTGTGCACACAGGGTCCCATGAGGACTGAGTCTCTGCGTCTGTCTGGGTCCCCCCTTTCCTGTGAGGACCCAACTCAGATTGAGCCAAGGCTGGGAGAGGTCTCAAACCTTCCTTATTCCTTCTTTCCCTCCTTCCCTTCCCTCCTCATTTTCCTTTCTTCTCTTGCCTCCTTTCAACTTTCCCTCCCATCCTCCCTCTCTCTTCCTTCATTTTTTTCTTCCATCCTTTTTCCCCTCTTTCTCCTTCCTGCCTACTTCCTCCCTCCCTCCTTTCCATCCTTCCTTCCTTCATTTCTTTCTTCCTTTCCTCCCTTCCATGCAGCCCCAAAGATGCCTTCCGAGCGGTGAAGAAGAGAATCTCGGGGAATAAGAACTTCCATGAGGTGATGCTGGCGCTCACGGTGAGTCCTCTGCCCATCCTGTGTCCCATAGGACCCCTGTCCCCAGGAATGCCCCCTAGAGCCTAGCCACCACCCCCACTCCAAGATGTATGGACACCCACATCCTGCTAGATACAGATCTGCCAGGCCTCTGGGGAGAAGGGGGTGTGAACCACCCAAGTTGGGTGTTGGCTGTAACTTAAACACCCCAAACACATAAATGCCTGCAGCCATGGAGCCCATGTCTCACATACACAGGTGGGCCCAGGCCTAGCTCAACTCTGAAGAGTGGGGCCTCTCAAGACAGTGAATCCCTCTAGGGAATGAGAACAAAGATGGGAGTGGACCTGACCCTTAGCACCACATCAGCATTTGCTAGAATCAATACCCAAGTTTGAAGCAGGACAGGCAGGGTCCTGGTACTTGCGGGCATCGGACAGAGGTTCACGGGCCCCTCCCGGCCCCCAGGTCTTGGAAACATGCGTGAAGAACTGTGGACATCGCTTCCACGTACTGGTGGCGAGCCAGGACTTCGTGGAGGGCGTGCTGGTGAAGACCATTCTGCCCAGGAACAATCCCCCAGCTGTAGTGCACGACAAGATTCTCAGCCTTATCCAGGTGAGGCGGCCCAGGGCCTCGCCATATGTGGGGTGGCAGGCCAGGAGAGCGTGTGTGCAGTGGTTACCAGCCCTGTCCCTTGTCCCTCTCAGTCCTGGGCGGACGCCTTCCGAAGCTCGCCCGATTTGACAGGCGTCGTCGCTGTCTACGAGGACCTGCGGAGGAAGGGCCTGGAGTTCCCCATGACCGACCTGGACATGTTGTCACCCATCCACACACCCCAGAGGGTGAGCAGAGCAGATGGGCTGGGGTGGGGTAAGGGGTTGTCTCTCCTTCCCATTAGCCCTGGCCTTGACCAGCCCCGATGTCCGGATTACACCCGCAGACCGTGTTCAGCTCCGAGACACCATCAGGACAGAATTCCGTGGGCTCGGATGCCAATCACCGAGGAGATGCCAGCCAGCAGGGTGCCCCGCCACCTGACCCCCCTGCACTGCTGGGGGACGTCACCCTATCGCTCACCCCTGAGCAGGTGAGCATGAGGGCCAGGGAGGCAGGGGTCAGGGAGTCTGTGAATATGAATATGTGTGCATTTGCATGAGTTTGTGTGTTTGAGTGTCTGCATTGATTGTGTGTGATTCAGTGAATGAGTATGCATGTATGTGTGTGTTTGTATACGGTCTCTAGTACATGTGTGGTGACCACACAGCGAATCACACATCCAGACCGGTATAACCACCTGGGAGAGGACTGTCCCCTTCCTGTGATCACAGGTCATTAGATAACACGTTACTGGGACCTGAGCAATAATAGGTCAGCGGAGAGGGTCCCTGCCTGGCACACAGCCAATCCAGGTTCGATCCCAAATGAGCCTCTGAGCTCTGCAGGCCTCCCCTCCTCAGGCCAAGCCCTGTAGGAGACAGTCACAGGAAAAAACCCACAAGTGGAGCAGCAGGCTCAGTCTGCACACTGGGCTGGGGGGTGCAAGGCTTGTTCACTAGGGGGTGGGAGGGAGTGCATGTCTGAGGCGATTCTGAGACTTGGTCCATCGCACCAGCCAAAGCCAGAAGCCAGCTATATCAGACGCTGGTGAGAAAGACAGACAGTCTGAAGAGAAAGTGCTCCCAGGGCCAAATGCGGAGGGCATTTGCCTTATGCAGCCAACCCAGGTTCAGTCCCCAGCATCCCTTAGAGTCCCCTGAGCGTGCCACAGCCCACCCAGGGATGAAGAATTTAACGACCCAGTCACCTGAGAGGTTGGAAAAAGAGAGGGGGAAGAGGAGTCAAAACAGAATTGGGGGGGGGGAGGAGAAAGAGAAAAAGAGGAGAGAGCCTCTGTCTCCTGGGCTTTGCTCATCTCAGACTCAGGCTAGAGCTTCCAGGCTCCTAATTAAGTCCCATCAGGCCCAAGGTGCAGAGGTTTTTTTTGTTTTTAATTTTGTTTGATGGAGCCCACAACCAGCAGTGCTGAAGGGCTGGAAATGTCTTCGGGCCTAGCCAGTGATGGCTAACCCTTTTGAGCCCAAGTGCCCAAACTGCCGCACAATGCCCATCCTCCCAATGGCCAGCCCGGCCCTGTTGCCAGGTGAACTGCAAAGCAGACACCGGCACACTCGCATATTTTAATCGAGGACCCCTTCCCACGTGCCAGCTGCGAGGCCTTCTCGTGCCACCGCTGGCACATGTGCCATAGGTTCATCATCAAGGGTAGACTTTGCCTCAGTACTGTGAGCCCCAGCCCTGCCTGGTTTGGGAAGGTGGCACTGACCTGTTGAAGCTGCCTGGGTGATGGCAGCCATGTCCAAGGCAAGTCCACTGACAGTGTCCATCAAGTGCTGGACACAAAGAGGTGGCTGGTCACTGGCTTGTGCCATCACAGGTGACCCCTGTGACTCCCACAGTTTAGACACTATTCAAGTGCTCCCAGGGTACAGCCTGCTTCCACTAAGTTGAGAGACATTTGGGGTCATGGCCGGGGCCTTGGTCAGGTCAGTTCTGATGTCATATTAACAGGGTGCAGAGCCTGTGGGGACAGTGTGAGGAAACTAACATCCCTCAGGCCCCCCACACTACCCCAGCCTCTTTCTTCCTAGAAATCTGCCCACACCCAGCTCAGATCTAGACCAGGCAGGCTCAGAGGCTGGAACGCAGGTGTGATAGTCACAGACCCTGGTTTTTTGACCCTCCCACCCCTATCTCACCCCATGTGGCTGCCAAGTGTTGCCCTGGTACGCCCCCTCGCCCCATATAAGCAAGACTAAATCTACAGAGCAATTTTGTTGATTTTGATTTGATGGCAACTCAATGCTTAGGGGCCAGATAGTATCTGGACCTGAACCCCAGGTTTCTGGCTGCAGAGCTATGCTCCAGCCTTACCCCGCCCCAGGAATGAGCTATGTCTTAGAGTGGACAAGGCTATCTCAGGACCTCTTCCCACTGGGGGCGCCCAAGCAAATCAAGAGCAAGGCAGAAGGGGAGGGGCCTGCCCGGGGGAGAACCCGTCTCCTCCCACCCCGGGACTCCTCTCAAAGGGCCTCATTAGCCTTCAAGGAGGGAGACCCAGGAGAGGCCAGTGTTGCTCTCAGTCTCCTTGGGCTGCTTTGCTAGTGGCCACTGTACCCCTGGCTTCCCTGTTTGGAGATGGTAACGGTCGGTATCACCCTGGCAAGGGGAGAGGGGATCTTTGAGGGGTGGCGGGGCTGGCTCTGGCCCCTGGGTCAGCCTCAGCTCCTCACTGACACGCGCCATTTCAGATCGGGAAGCTGCGCAGCGAGCTGGAGCTGGTGAGTGGGAACGTGCGGGTCATGTCCGAGATGCTGACCGAGCTGGTGCCCACCCAGGCTGAGCCCGCCGACCTGGAACTGCTGCAGGTGAGCGGGACCCACACGTACACAAACACACAGAGACAAATAGAGACACGGACATATATACATGCACACAGACACAGAGATACGCACAAACATACATAAACAGACTCATGTACAAACAGATACACAGAGAAACACACAGTTGCACACAGATGCAGAGACACAGACACACCCCACACACTGGGACATGATGCTTAAACCAGGGTCAAAGCATGTTGGAGCCTCCAAGTTGGCCTTGAGGGGTGTGGGAGGCAGTCTGGGACGTGCAACTTCTCACCACCCCTGCGGCTTCAGCTCAGATTGGGGGGTGGCCTAGGTTCCAGGCCCAGCACTGTGCCAGGAATAATAGCCCAAGCAATGCCTCATGTGGCTCTAGCACAGCTCCCCGGCCTACACAGCACAGATGAATGAGGACTGGAGAGAACTGGGTGTCTGGGGAGTGTAGGAGACCCAGGATTGGCTTCGAATGTCAACTGGGGCCACCTCCCAGAAACAATCCAGGGGCAGCCCCTGAGCACCGTCGGGAGTGACCCCAAAACCAAATCAGTAAAATTAGTACAGCAGGGGCCAGAGTGATAGCACAGCGGTAAGGCGTTTGCCTTGCAGGCAGCTGACCCAGGACGGGCCTGGGTTTGATCCCTGGCAACCTATATGGTCCCCCAAGCTTGCCAGGAACAATATCTGAGCACAGAGTCAGGAGTAACCCCTGAGCGCCACCGAGTGTGACTCAAAAACAAAATTAGAAAAAATTCGTACAGCAAGAAGGGCACTTGCCTTGTGTGCAGTCTACCCAGGTTTGATCCCCTATGTCCTGTGAGCACTTCCAGGAGTAATCTCTGAGCATTGAGTTTTATGCCGGAAGTCAGGCAGTCACGGGAAAAGGTCCATTTCGGCCAGGGGTTGTGGAGCAGCTTCTTAGATCTTCCTGAGTCAGCCAAGCTTTTCTGCTGCTTTCCCTGCTTTCCATTTTTTTTTTTTTTTTTTTTTTTTTTTTTGGTTTTTGGGCCACACCCGGCAGTGCTCAGGGGTTACTCCTGACTGTCTGCTCAGAAATCGCTCCTGGCAGGCACGGGGGACCATATGGGACACCGGGGACCATATGGGACACCGGGATTCGAACCAACCACCTTAGGTCCTGGATTGGCTGCTTGTAAGGCGAACACCACTGTGCTATCTCTCCCGGCCCCCTGCTTTCCCATTTTTATTAGCCAGAGTTTATTATAAATCACCCGAGTGTCAGAGAGTCATGAAGGATTTGGCTGTCATAAAAAGCCTCAGAGCTGGCAGTGACTAAAATATTCCATCAACTGTGGCCTGAACCGAGGTTTTTTGGGCCTGGCCTACTGCTGCTGTCTCAAATGTCTTCCACAGGAAAGGCTTCAGCAGAGAGCACCAGAAGTGTTGGCAAGGTTCCCTGCTGTCAGCCATTAGGGAAGCCAAAGGGAGCATTTGTGGAACTTGACTATCTATTTTTTTTTTTTTTTTTTTTTTTTGGTTTTTGGGCCACACCCGGCGGTGCTCAGGGGTTCCTCCTGGCTGTCTGCTCAGAAATAGCTCCTGGCAGGCACGGGGGACCATATGGGACACCGGGATTCGAACCAACCACCTTTGGTCCTGGATCGGCTGCTTGCAAGGCAAACACCGCTGTGCTATCTCTCCGGGCCCAGGAACTTGACTATCTTGGCAGCTTTTCCGTGAATCGAGATATGGAGCCCAACTATTCAGAAAACACACTGGCTCACCATAACTCTCCTCCTTACACTTCTACATGAAGATTTAACCTCATTATTCTCACTTATTTCTTGGTTGTTTTTGATCACACTGGGCAGTGCTCAGGGGTTCCTCCTGGCCCTGTGCTCTGTGCTCAGGAATCACACCTGGCAGTGCTTGGAGGACCCTATGGGATGCCAGGGATTGGCTGAGTGCAAGGCAAACACCCTCCCCCGCTGTACTGTGTGAGGAGGAGAGTTGTGGTCAGCCAGTGTGTTTTCGGTGGTCTTGTGGCCGAATTCCCACCTCATGAGGGCTGAAAAGGTTCAGTTTGGTCAGCCAGACTCTTACTTGGATTTTTTTTTTTTTTTGGAGGGGTGGGGTGAGATTCCCAGGTTCGAACCTGGGTCAACCGCATACAAGGCAAGTGCCCCACCTTTGGCCCCAGATTTTCTTTTCCTTTTTTTTTATTTTTATTTTATTTTTTTATCTTTTGTTTTTTGGTTTTGGTTTTTGGGTCACACCGGGCAGCACTCAAGGGTTACTCCTGGCTCTGTGCTCAGAAATCACTCCCGGCAGGCTTGGGGGACCATATGGGATGCAAACGCCCTTCCTCCAGCTCTTTTTTTTTTTTTTTTTTTTTTGGTTCCCCTGCTGAACTTCACTGTCACAGTGGCCATTACTGTGATGTGATGCCTGAAGGGCCTGCACCTTGGGCCACAGTGCTCACTGGTTCTAGCTGGTGAGACTCTGTGGGGGTAACTCGGTGCTGGTGGAAGTAGGTGAGCCTATTACCAAAGCGCCTGCTTGTGCGCAGCTGTGGCCCCAGTGCCCACGAGTCTCCATCAGGTCGCACTGCCCAGGCCATGGTTCTCCCAACATGACCTCTTGAGTTACGGTGCTCGCTCCCTATGGATCGCCCCGTTTTCTGGTACTTACACACACTGGGCTGTGACAGGGCAGAGAGGATGCCCAGACTGTCCTGGGCAACGTGGAAGCCCGTTGTTCCGTCCCCGCTCACCGGCCCCCCACGCCCCCCAACCCTGACCAGGAGCTGAACCGGACGTGCCGGGCCATGCAGCAGCGAGTCCTGGAGCTCATCCCCCGCATAGGCAATGAGCAGCTGACAGAGGAGCTACTCATCGTCAACGACAACCTCAACAACGTCTTCCTGCGCCACGAACGGTAGCTAAACCCCTACCCGCCCTTTCCCCAGTGGACACCTGCAGTGGTCGCCTCCCCTCTCCCTCTGTGGCACTCCCTGGCCCTCCTGGCCCCCTCCAGCAACTCCAGGGATTCCACATATGTACTATCTCCAGCATCAGGCCGTATGGGGCCATCTATGCCACCATCTCTGCAGACAACACCTAACCACTGCGCTGGAGCAAATGTGTCCAGAAAAGTCTTTCTTTTTTTTTTTAGTTGTTTTGTTTTGTTTTGTTTTGGCAGCAGTGCTCTTGTTTTGGTGCACAGTGATCACTCCAGGCTGGGCTCTGGGGACCATATGAGGTATCAGAGATTGAACCTGTGTTTACCACGTGGTAGGCAGTTGCTCTCCCCGATGTACCAACTCTCAGGCTAGCTACATAAAGAGCCTTTTTTCAGGAGGACTTGCAGAGCTGGAAGCCCTGGCAGCCCTGAGGCCTCCCCGCAGCCTGGCAGGGAGGATGCAGGGAGCATATCTAAGGCAGCTATGGGCTCTCTGGAGCAGAAACTTGTGACAGACAACGCATGCACGCACATGCAGCTCATCTGCATGAGTAAGTGAGCTCAGCACAAAAGGGCTTTCTGGGGCTGGAGTAATAGCACAAAGGAAGGCGTTTGCCTTGTAGGTTCAACCCCCAGCATCCCATTCAGTCCCCAGAGCCCACTAGGAATGATTCCAGAGCCAGGAGTAACTCCCAGAGCAAGTGTGGCCCAAAAACCCAAAGAAAAAAAAAACAAGTAAAGGACCTTCCTTCCAGCTTGCCCACTCTGGGCTGTCCTGTTCCTGTCAGTCCCCCAGATAACCCAGTTCATCTGGGAAGGTTAAAGAATGGGAAGCAACCAGGAAGGGCCCTCAGCATCACCGCCCTGTCCTGTTAGAGAGGAGGGCACAATGCTGAACCCACAGAGAGGCCTGTACCCCCACACACATCGCCTGCAGCACAGTTTGGGGGGGTGCCCACTCTGTGGGATGCCGAGACCAGGAGATTCTGCCAGTCACATACTATAAGCAGGGGCATCTTTGGGGACGCTGGATTGCCCTTGTCCCATCTGCATATGCCCAGTATGGCTGCTGCAACTTGGGGAAGCCCTCCCCACACTCCGAGCACGAACTTACCCAAGCCCCACCTCCATCCATTTGTATAGATCAGGGTGGTGGTGAGAGAACGACCAGGGTCCACCTTGCCCACACCTCCATCTTCTGTCCCCTGCCTCATTGTACTCATCATACAGCCTCGACTATAGATAATAACCGACCCTGGGACCCCACACCCATCTGGAGGCCGTTGTGCTGAGATGTCAGTTGCCTTCACTCGGGCTTTTCTGTCCCACAGGTTCGAACGATTCCGGACAGGTCAGAGCGCCAAGGTAGGGGTACAACCCACCCCCCGTCCCACACACGCACATGCCACCACAACAGGTCATATCGCTCCTCACAGGGCTATCTCTGTACCAACCCATGGGTCCCCCAGTCTCCCAGGAAGCAAAAGGGGGTCCAATGAACTCTGGGCTGGATGGGGGGGGGGGGTGTAGGGCTTAAAAGGCCGTGGGAAGGCTGACACTGGGTGCTTCCTCTCCAGCCTGCCAGTGAGGCTGAGGCTGCCGCCGACCTCATTGACATGGGCCCAGATCCCACCGCCCCCAGCACCCTCTCGTCCCAACTGGCTGGAATGAGTAAGTGGAGGGGGGGGGAGCCTGGTGTGTGTCCATCTCCCTGTTCCTCCAGGGGGACCCTCTACCCCATCTTGCAGTTGGTACACAAGTGCACCAGAGCATCGGATCCCCTGCTGTGTCCCAGGCTGAACATTCCAGGGGGCTTCTCATCACCTCTTTTTTTGTTTTGTTTTTGTTTTTGGGCCACACCTGGCGGTGCTCAGGGGTTACTCTTGGCTGTCTGCTCAGAAATAGCTCCTGACAGGCACGGGGGACCATATGGGATGCCAGGATTTGAACCAACAACCTTAGGTCCTGGGTTGGCTGCTTGCAAGGCAAATGCCACTGTGCTATCTCTCCGGCCCTTCTCATCACCTCTTGAGCCTTGCCAGACCCCATAGTCGCCTTGGAGCTATCTGAGCTCCTGCATGTCTCCCAGATCCTCCCAGATCTTTTCCACCTCCATCTGGTCCCTCAGCTCTGGTTCAGACCCCATCAGATCTTCCAAGTCAACACTGCCCTGGCTCATCCCGAGGCTGCAGGAGCTCCTTCACCTCCCTGCATGGCTGCTGACCCCGCAGACAAGATGGGCCACTTTTACCTGTCCCAGCCCCAGGCCTGAAGGGGAGGTGCTGAGGCCCTCCCGAGAGAGACACTGTTGGCTGCTCCACCCCACCCCGCCCTCCCGCTGCATTTCCAGCACTGACAGTGTCCAGGGCCGCTAGGCACAACCCTCACAGTGCCTCTCTGCCCTCTCCGCCTCCTAGACCTAGGCTCCAGCAGTGTGAGGGCCGGCCTGCAGTCCCTGGAAGCCTCCGGCCGCTTGGAAGACGAGTTTGACATGTTCGCGCTGACCCGGGGCAGCTCGCTGGCTGAGCAGCGCAAAGAGTGAGTGACCACTGTGCAGGGGGTCCCGGGGCCCTGCCTGATTGGAGGAGTCTCTCTTTAGGCCTCCAATCTTGGCTTACAAAGAGGGGCACACAATGTTCAGGGGCCCCAGATGAGAGGGACAGACCCCCGACACCCCATCAGTCCCAGTGGCACCATAGCTGCGAGACTGGTGTTTGTAGTGAGCAGCAAGAGCTGGCATCCTCATCCTCATCTTCATCCTCAGGCAGGTGAGGAGCCTGAAGCACACAGCACCTGCTGTGGCTGTTTACCCCACAGCCAAGCAGCCTGGGGCTGCCTGGTCCCAGAGCAGCAGCCGCCAGTCCAGTCTAGCTCTGTGCAATTCACTAACAGCCCCTTGGAATTCCACCCCTGCACCCCCAAAGCTGGACTCTCAGTTTCCAGGACACTGACCACAGTGAGGTGCATAGCCCAGACCCATGTCCTCAGTTTCCCTGGGGCTGCTGCCACTCAGGATTGTCAGAGGCAGTTTCTTGCTTGGGGGTGTGGCCCGGGGGCATTTAGCATGTGCAGTCTGGAAGGTTCCAGGAAGTCCCAGGTGAAGGCACCCTCTCCTCTCCCTCTCCCAGCAGACCACCTGGCTACAGGGCCTGTCGGGGGTTTCCTGAGGGTCCAAGGCCCTTCTGCAGTGGCTATGCCTGCACAGACATGCACAGCCCTGCCCCTGCTCACAGCTCACTACCTCATAGCCCAGCGGGGAGCTGCATCTTTCTCCTGGGCCCACGCCCAGGTGTCCCGGAGTCCAGGGCTCTTGGTTGCCGTGGAGCTGAGAGCAGCCAAGGGTGGAAGCTAATGAGGCTGCCAGGACTTTTGGCCCTTTGGGAGGAGGAGCCCCGAGGGCAGAGCCTGAGCTTGGCCTGATGTCATGGCACGGGGCTCCGAAGAAATAAGCACTGAGTGCTCAGTGATTGGGGCAGATCAGTCACTGCTGAACAATCTGGGGATCAGTGCTGGACAGTTCAGGGATCAGCGCAGGACAGTCGGGGTCAGGTCACTGATGACAATTTGGAGTCACTGGTGGGCAGTGAGGAATGGTCAGTGAGGCCAGGTCAACGCTAGCCTATCAGGGATGGTCAGTGCAGTCAGATTAGCTTCATGATGGATATTTGGGGGAGTCAGTGCTGACAGCCGGTCAGGAAGGCTATTTTAGATCCCGGGAAGAAACAGTACAGTAGCTCCAAGGCAGGTGACGTTGGGTTGCAGAGTGGGAGCAGGAATGCTGATGTGGCCTCTGTCCTTTCTCAGCCAGGCGTGAGGGGACTACATGGGGTTCTCTGTCCCTTGTCCTTCCCCTTTCATCCCTTCACCCCATCCCCCTGCCAGCCCATCAGCTAGACATCCTGGCCTTACTCACCTATGACCGGCAAGAGCCCAGGGCCTCCTCCAGACAATGCCAGTCAGTGTCCACTCACTCCTCTGGCCCTCACCTCAAACCTCGGCCTTGTTCCTGGGGGTCTCAGCTCCTTAGCCCACACCTCTGGGGTATCAGGGACCCCCCACCTTGTCAGCCTGTCTCTATACCAGTCCCGACCCCCAGAAGCCCAGATGCTTTCTTGGCTTTTCGGCTGCTCAGGCCCTTGCACTTGGCCAAGGAAAGCCACAGGCTTCCCACCCATCCTGGCTTCTCTGCCCTGTGGACTTGCGGGCCTCCATGTCAGGTACTGGGGTCTCTGCATCTTACTCTGCAGAACTGGGAGCCCCACCCCCAGGAAGGCAGGCGAGAGAACAGAGCTTGTGGGAGGGAAAGGGATGGGCTGCAGGACTGTGGGACCCAAGGTCTGAGGACCCTCTGCTTCTCCCTACCCCAAATTTATTGTAATAAATAACCTGGCCTCAGTGGGTAAAACTGACTCTTGCCGGATAAGGATAAGGAACATGGTGATTTGGAGCCTGTAGGCTGGTGATTAGGCCCTTTAGAGCCCTTGACCTCAGGAGCAGCTGAGAACAGTTTCGAACACACAAAGGCTTAGGGCCGTGGGCTGGCAATTTCACTTCTGCAGGTCTGCCCTCCCAGGGCCAGTTTGTTTCTTCGGACACAGATGTGATCTCCTCACCCCAGCTTGCCCACCTCCCCTCACTATTTTGGGTTTTTGCTTGTTTGGTTTTTGGTTTTTGTACCACACCCAGCAGCACTCGGGTTACTCCTGGCTCTGTGCTCAGGAATCATTCCTGGCAGGCTCCAGGGGACCTTATGAAATAGCAGGGACCAAACCCAGGCAAGGCAAATGCCCTCCCCGCTATGTACTATCTCTCCAGCCCCTGTTTGTAGGGTTTTTTGGGATTTTTTTTTTTTTTGGATTTTGGATCACACCTGGCAACGCTCAGGGGTTACTCCTGGCTCTACGCTCAGAAATCGCTCCTGGCATGCTCTGTGGACCATATGGGATGCCGGGATTCAAACCACCAACCTCCTGCATGTAAAGCAAATGCCTTACCTCCTTGCTATCTCTCTGCCCCCCCCCTTTTTTTTTTAACTTTTTTTGGTGTGTGTGTTTTATGGAATAAGAATTTGTCCAAACTGTCAAAATCTATATTAATATGACAATATTATAATTGTTAATTTTAAGTTTTTAATGGCTACAATAAAATCTTTAAATAATTTATTATCTTTTAATCTTCATTAAGAAAGTAAGATGTTGGGCCAGAGAGATTGCACAGTGGTGGCATTTGCCTTGAACACAGCTGATCCAAGACAGACAGTGGTTTGAATCCCAGCATCCCATATGGTCCCTCATGCCTGCCAGAAGCAATTTCTGAGCACAGAGACAGGAGTAACCCCTGAGTATCATCAGGTGTGACCCAACCCCCCCCCCTTAAAAAGTAAGATGTTTGTCTTATTTATTTATTTTATTTTTTTTAGTTTTTGGTTTTTGGTTTTTGGGTCACACCCGGCGGTGCTCAGGGGTTACTCCTGGCTGTCTGCTCAGAAATAGCTCCTGGCAGGCACGGGGGACCATATGGGACACCGGGATTCGAACCAACCACCTTGGGTCCTGGATCGGCTGCTTGCAAGGCAAACGCCGCTGTGCTATTTCTCCGGGCCCCTGTCTTATTTATTTAACGGTCTTGTGTGTATGTGTTGTTTGTTTTGGCTTTTAGGCCTTACCCTGAGGTGCTCAGAGCTTACTCCTGGCTATGCATTTAGAAATCACTCCTAACTGTACCTTGGGAGATCATATGGGATGCTGGGGATCAGGGATGGGACCCAGGTTGCCTGCATACATACACTGAGGCCATCCTGGAGACATCTAAGTGCCTCCTGTGTTTCAGGGTCAAGTACGAAGCCCCTCAAGCCACTGATGGCCTGGCCGGAGCCCTGGACGCACGGCAGCAGAGCAGCAGTGGGGCAGTAAGTTTGCCCCACCCCCCATGTCTCTCGGGTTCCCCTGGAGCACACCTTCTCCCCCACTGCGGTTGATGGAACTTGGAGCATTGGAGAATCAGCCCAGGAGTCACTGCCTGGAAGGGGCTGAACTGTGGCAATGTCTGGAGAACCACAGGGTTGATCCCGTGGTGCTAAGGACATCGGATCACAGGCATGTGGGCAGATGGGGCCTCATAGGACACCCAGCTAGTCCCGCTGACCATTACACTGCGGGTGCCACTCACCAAGGAGCTCCAGGCCACGGCTCCAGCCTCCCAGGCAGTGAACATGAGCAAGAGCCAGGGAGCCTGGCCAGAAGCCCCAGAGATGGTTAGGTTGGGGCACGGGAGGAACATGGTAGCAGAGCAGGTGGCCAGAGAAGGTGGCAGGCAGAGAGAGGGCAGAGAGAGGCGGTGCAGGCCACTCTGGGCCCCTGACTGGCCTCCTAGACATCCACCAGCAACTTGCCAGAGAACCCAAAGTGACAGGAGGGTGGGACCTTCAGGGGACTCAAGGATTCTTTGAGCCAAAGCCCAGGCATGGTTCTAGCAGTCCTCCAGCCCTTCCCTGAGGAGAGCACCAGAGTAGGATTCAGGGAACACACAGTACTCCAGGAGTCCTGTGAGTACAGCCCAGAGGCCATGCAGGCCAGCCCAAAAGCACAGGGCAGCACGTGGTCAGGTGGTTAGTACTGTAGAATTAATTAAATTAGTAGGAGTCCTTGATGGTAGTGGATGATGGTGGATGGATGGTGAGGCCTTTGTCCGCCAGCCTGGGCCAGGCACCTGCATTCTCTTCCAGCTGATGGGTCTCAGGGTTCAGGGTAGTGGCTGACCCTGTGTACATACATCCCTTCAGCTGGGCAGATTCAGGGCTCAAAACCATTCCGGGTCTTTGTTATTATTGTTTTGGTTTTTATTTTGGGGGGGCCACAGCAGGCTCTGCACTCAAGAATCACTCCTCAAGGTTGCTTAAGAGACCATATGGGATGCCGGGGATTGAGCCTGGGTTGGCCACATGCAAGGCAAGCCCTTCCCTGCTACCCTCTGGCTCTGGCCCAAATCCTCCCCCAGTCTTCAAGGGCAGCCCTCACTGTGCTCCCAAAGCTTTTCTCAGGTGTTTACAAGGTGCCTGCAGGTCTCTGAGGGCCCGAATTGTACCCCAGACACTCACAGCCCCCTCCATCCCAGAGCCTCCTCAACTCAGAGTGACCCCACTCCTGACAAGTGCCCCAGGCCTCTCCTGACCCTTAGTGGGCACAATTGTGGGGCTCAGGAAGCCGAGCAGGGACCCCATTTGAGAAGGCCCTGCAGGCCCTGCCCCACCCCCACCCCCAGCAGGTCCCGGCGCCTCACTAGCACCTTCCTTCCAGATCTCTGTCTCCCAGGCCGGCGTCATGGAGGACATCGAAAAGTGGCTGGCAACAGACGTGGTGAGTCAAGCCCGGCCTGCCTGCAGGAGCACACTTCTCAGGGGTAACCATTCACAGGAGGACCATCTCGGGGAACTGGCCATTCACGGGGACTATCTCAGGAGACATGGAAGGCAGGGGGTGACCCTTTTTATCGTAGATGGACCTTGGTGAGCCTAGGCTCCCCAATTCCAAGCCCCTACCCCTTCTCTGTGTCCCCCACACCAACAGCCTGTCTGCACCTCAGATTCAGATCCCGCCAGGGTCAGGTCTGCTCTTATGGCCAATGTGTTCCAGGCCTTGGGCTTCTGCCCAGCCTGTTCAGGACCCAGATTTGGTCACAGACCTCAGGCTCCTCAGCACTGCAAGCCCTCACCCCGCAAGGTGGTCCTGTCTCAGCATCATCCACAGCTGAGTGCCGCCTGGCCCTCACAGAGCATGCATGCCCCGACCTCACAGTGACCCTTCCCTATCATGGACCTCCTGATGTTCCCCCACATCCCCTTCAGCTTACCCAGGGAGCTCAGAAGTCAGGGGTTTTGTGGGGGAGGGCAGTGGGGCCAGAGTCTGACCCCCACATCCCACCCGGTGGAGCCTCTGACCTCACCTCCTCCTGCCTGTCTAGGGAAATGATGCTGAGGAAGCCAAGGGCGTCACCAGTGAAGGTAGGAGACCCCCACCACTCCCCTCCACTCCCATCCCCATCTTGGCTACCACCCTGTCCCTGATCTCAGCCCACCTTCCCCCACCCCTGCAGAGTTTGACAAGTTCCTTGAAGAACGAGCCAAAGCTGCCGACCGCCTGCCCAGTCTGTCCAGCCCCCCAGATGAAGGCCCGAGGGGCACCCCCGTGGCCACTGCCCCCCGAAAGAAGACGCAGGAGAAGGACGATGCTCTCTTTGCCTTGTGAATGTGGGGGATCTGCACCCTGCCACACAGTGCCCATCCGTCCCGCCCATTGGCTCCTCTCTCCTCCCGTTTGAAGGCTGCTTGGGGGGACTGTGTTGCCCACCTTCTCTCTTCTCTGAGGACAGGGCTGAACACTGGTGACTTGGGGGTTGCCAGTCACTCGTGCTCTGGGGTCCAGCGGCTACCATGACTGTGCCTGAACCCCAAGGCCCCCCGTGAGTGCCTACACTGCCAGCCGAGGTCGGCTGGGAGCCGCCATCCCCCGGCTGCTCCTGGCCCCCGCCTCCAAGTGCCCCAACTTCAGCCCACGGCGACACAAGCCACTGGCCCATCCAGTTATGCCGTGGCCTCAGAGGACCATGGAGGAACGCCCCACTGCCTCTCTCGGCACCGCCCTGAATCCTGGGCCTGCCTGTGGTTCCCTCCATCTGGGAGGCATGTCTCACATCTCCATTAAAGGTAGAAGGTCTCCAGGGTCTTGAGTCTTGGCCTCATTGGGGATGCCCCAATCCTGTCCTGGGCACCCCCGCATGGGACATAGACAGCACCTGCCACTGGCCAGGTCACCAGAGGTTCCCCCATGAACCAGCACTTGCCTCGCTCCCTGGCTTGGATGGCTGCATTCTTCCCTATGCCAAGTATCCCCCCAGGCCTACAGCATTATGGCCAGTCTGCGCCCGGATGCCAAGAATGGGGGTTCAGGGACAAGGGTCACTGGTTCTGATACTGGGGCAGCCAGGATGGTCTCCAGCAGGAAGAGGACAATGAAAAGGTCTTGGGATCTCAGGGTCACCAGGCAGAGAGCTGAAAAGTGGCCCTGCGATGGCTCTGCTGTGTCCAGCTCCCTGGAAAGGGCCTGCAAGTGAGGTGAGGCTGGAGACCACCTGCAAGGGACTGCTCAGATGTCACACCCTCCACCTCGGAGGGACCTGCACAGCCTCCCACAAAGGCGAGACCCCCTCTCCCACGAAGTCACACAGCACAGCACAGCCTGCTCGGAGCTGCTGAGTTGTGTGACCCTGGGCAAATCCCTTAAGCACTCTGTGCATCCACTTGTAACATAGCCCAATAGCGGTTGTTTCCTTGCACTTTCAAGGGCTCACGACACACACGTACAGTCGCCGTCCAGAAAATGCTTCAGGACAGGGACACAGCCAAGGGCCAATGCGTGAAGTGAGTCCAGCCCAGGAGTGGTCCCCATAGTCCCTGTGAGGTGCCCCTGGTGAGCTACATTGTCGGGCCTGAACTCTGACTCTGCCGTTGGACCCCCTGAGCAATGCACAGGAGCAAGGGGGAGGGAGGGTGGGAGAGGAAAAAATTAGGGGTCAGTGCCAAATGCCCACGACCACCACCACTGGATGTGACCCCCACCAAAGAATTCTTTTGTTCTAGAGAGATACACAGGAGATAAGGGGCTGGTCTGGGGGAGCCGATCCACCCTGATCCCCGGCACCACACTGTGCCCGAAAATAAAATAAGAAACCAAATGTTGGGGCCGGGCGGTGGCGCTAGAGGTAAGGTGTCTGCCTTGCTAGCGCTAGCCTAGGACGGACCGCGGTTCGATCCCCCGGTGTCCCATATGGTCCCCCAAGCCAGGAGCGACTTCTGAGCGCATAGCCAGAAGTAACCCCTGAGCGTCACTGGGTGTGGCCGAAAAACCAAAAAAAAAAAACCAAATGTTTCCTGTATTCTCACCACCACCGTGTCCTTGGTCCGACAGCACTGCCACTCTGCCCAGGTATTGCCTTCCCAGCACTTGCAGGGAACGCACTGCTTCTAAGACCAGCTCCGAGCCACTACACCTCTCCTGGGCCTGTTCTGCAGCCCCCAGGATAGGAGAGTCCAAGGAAGCGATTC
Source organism: Suncus etruscus (assembly GCF_024139225.1). Lineage (NCBI taxonomy): Eukaryota > Metazoa > Chordata > Mammalia > Eulipotyphla > Soricidae > Suncus > Suncus etruscus. The sequence continues at coordinate 8,692,549 of NC_064851.1, read as the reverse complement.
CAAGTACTACCACCAGGTGGCAGCAGAGCTGCTTGTGCAGGACCTGGGGTGCGGGGTGCCCACGGCGGGTCCCCACTGACCCCTCCCTGCTCCAAGTGCCCACCCTCCACCCTTGTCCCTTCGGCACCTGGGCACAAGGTCTTGTCCTCCACCTCGAGCCCTGTGCTCATTCCTTGCCTCTCTGCAGAGAGATTCTGCTGAACAGCCAGAGGCAGGAATCGGCTAAGTCTGCCTCCACAGGGTTGAGAGAACTGAGCCCACCCACAAGCATCCCCTGCACCTTCCGGAAGTGAGGGGCTCAGTCACCAACCCTCACGGTTCCAGCTTCTCCCAGTAATTCCCACTACATCCAGACCCTGTGAGCCAGCAAGTGTTTGTTTGCCTTACACGCATGACCAACCCAGGTTCAATCCTTGTCATCCCATATGGTCCCCAAGCCTGTCAGAAGTGATCCAGGAATGCAGAGCCAGGAGTAGCCTCTGAGCACCTTCAGGTGTGGCTGCAAAACACTCCTCAATCCCCAGCACCGCCAGGAGTGATTCTGGAGCACAAAGCCTGGAGTAACCTCTGTGCACTGCCAGATGTGGCCCAAAAACAAAACAAGAAAAACTTCAGTTTCCCACCAACCAATATGGTCCCCCTAACACTGCCAGAAGTGATCCCTGAGCATCGCCATGCAGAAAAACCCAAAGCCCAATTCCTCCAAGGCCCCGTCCCTTCTAAGATCCAGGGGTTTGTCATACTGTGGTGTTCGGGGATCACTCCTGAATCTGTGCTCAAGGGTCACGATAGGTTTGGTGACCGTATGGGGTGCTGGGGATGGAACCCAGCAAATGCTTGACCCCCTGCACATGCACACACACTGGTCCCTTTCCTGGATCCAGCAGCAGCTACTGTTCCCTGTCACCCTCTGTGCAGCCCCCCTCAGCAGCTGGTCCCCCACCTTTCAGACATGCCCTGGATGGGCCGCCAGAACGTCTGCCAGCCCCACTGAACACCACCACCATCCCCAGTGAGCTTCTAAGCACCCACCCAAGCCAGTGTCTGGCCTAGACCCAGAAAGTCTGCCGGGCCCAACCGCTCAGGCCACAAGGGGGAGAGAAAGGGCCAGTTTCCATCATGGACCATGAGGGCTGAGCCCCTATTGCTGCCAGCCAGAGACTCCTACAATTGGGGTGTGGCATCCCCAAATGCTGCGAAATGACCCCTCCTACCCAGTAGCCCCAGTCACATTCAGAGGCTTCGGGACAATGTCCGAGACAAACCCAAGTGCCAGGAAGATCTCTCCTGCACTCTGGGATTGTCACTTCGACTGACCCTCACAGAGTTGGGACCCCTGTGGAACCCTGCCAGGGGAGGGCTAAGGAGGCTGCTTGAACTGACCTGGTCTTGGCCCAGTATAGAGGAGGCTAGAGTGGTGGGAGCCTAGTCCGGGACATTCTGTATCCCCCGTTTTTTACCTAATTCAGGCAGTGACCATCAGGGTTCATGAACCCTCACTCTAAAGCAGGGCCAGCCTTGGAGCAGCCTCGGGGCTCCACCTACTCCCACAACCTCCGTCAGTCAATCTGGGGCTCTGCACCCCCAACCCTCCCCCACCATCGGGCTGAGGCTGACCTACTAACTCAGCCCACAGAGGGGACCAGGACCCCCAAATCCACAAGGACTCAGTGCACAGGCTGGGAAACTGAGACAGCATTGGCTTTGACCAACCTGTCCCCTCCCTTCTCAGGACCCAGTCCTGGGAGGCTATTCCAGCCTTGCCTGGGAAGGGGGCACCTACTTCAAGAGCTCAAAGAGTATGACATGTTGGGACCCCATTTGTCCAGGCATCTGCTTGTGGACACAGCACCAGGAAGGACTGAGAACCACAGTACACAGTCCTGCACAACGCTAACCTCTGGAGTAGGCCCCTGTGCTCTCTGGGGCTTTAGTTTCCCTCTCTGGTAAAGGGATCCTGAGCCCCTACTTCTTACTCATCACCCCCCCCCATTCCAAGTCCACAGTCCCCCTCCTGGGAAAGAAATGCTAATAACAGGACCAGAGCAATAGCAAAGTAGGGAGGGCACTTGCCTTGCATGTGACCGAACCAGCATCCTATAGGATCTCCCGAGCCTGCCAGGAGTAACCCCTTGAGGGCCACTAGATGTGGCCCCAAAACCTTAACTAATAAAAGAAATGCCAGTAACAGGAATGGACTATGGGGTGGACCCCCACTCCAGGCCTCTGAAGCCCAGCTGTATCCTACTGGACAAGGTCTTGGGGACAGATTGGTGGATGCCAAAGCTGAGTGCCCTCTTCCAGAGTCCAGGCCGGGTGGCAGCTGGGGGCCAGGACTAGGCACAACAGAGGGAAGTGAAAGGCTGCGGGAACATTCTGTCCTCACACCACCCACCTCCCATGCACAGAAAGAGGAAGCAAAAGAGTGGGGCCATGGGTGCTGGAGACGCTGGGGCCTCTCCCCTGCAGCTACACTTGGGGAGTGGACCCCTCCCCACCCGCAACTCAGGGCAGAGATAGGAGTAACACCAGGAAGGTGGCGACAGGTCCTGGTCAAGGCACCAGGAAGGTCCACCCAAGGTCACTTCCTGGAAGGTGTCCAAGTCCCAGGAGGTCAGGTGGGGGGGGGGGGGCTTTGATCCTGCCTGAGTTGTGCCCATGGCTGCTGGGAGGGTGTTTGTGTGTGGTCTCTGTGTGTGTGTGTGTGTGTGTGTGTAAACTTATACCCCATGCATGTGTGTATGTGCATCCCCCATGAATTGTGTCCCATGTATATGTGTACTCTGCAATGTATGCACCCTGTGTACGCATGTGCCCCATGTGTTGCCCTGTATCTGTGTGCATGGACCCATGTGTGTTCCAGCATGTATGCCCGTGTGTGAAAGCTTATAGACCCCATGTATATATCCCCATGTATGTGTGGACCCATGTATATGCACCCTACCTCTGTCCCTATGTCTTTTTTGCATGTACCCCCATGTATGTGCGTTTGTGTTGTCCAGTGTGTGTGACCATGTTGGCCCCGTGTGTGCATTGCCATGCATGTTTTTAGGCCCATGTGTGCAAGCTCACGTGGGTAACCCAGTGAGTATATCTGGATCAGAGCACTAGCACAGTGGGGAGGGCATTTGCCCTACATGTGTCTGATCCGGGTTCGATCTCTGGCATTCCATAGGGTCCCCTGAGCACCTCCAGGATTCCTGAACACAGAGTCGGGAGGAACCCCTGAGCACCGCCAGGTATAGCCCACTATAACTCCACCCTGGATTTAGGTGTAGCTACCTGAGACCCGCCCATTTCTGGGAGGGGTCTTGGGAACCAGATATTACGTGTAACCTTACCTGCAAGACCCCTCCCATTCTGGGGAGTGGTCTTGGCAAAGGTTGATAAGCCTTTGACCCAGGGGATTAGGCTCTCTTTTGGTCTTTTGCCAGCATGGAGGTCAAAGGGAAGATGGCTGAAAGGAGTTAAGATGCAGGGCTAGCTAAGAATGGCTGAATGCTTAAAAGGTTATGATATAGGCCACACATGTGGTGGACAGGGCATGAATAAAGCTGATACTTCCTGATGCCTGTCTCTGGATGAGTCTGATTCCGCTGTTCACCTAAACCTGGGACCTGCCAACTGAATGGGGATTGCGGAGCCACTTGGCCTGGGATGGCAGAGAAAAATCCCTCCATCCATCCACCACCATCGCTAATTATTTAATGCTACAGCCCACAAACAAATAAACCCAATATGTTCATGGAAAGAAGCTGGCAGGGGGACAGCAGGTGGGACTGGGGAAGATGGGGGCACTGAGGAACCAGCAGGGAGAGTCCTGGAGGGCACTGGGACCCACATCCAGTCTGGAGAACCTGGGCAGGGCAGCCCGAGTCCACTCTGACCTTGAGAGCGGGTCCAGGATCCTGGACACGAACTTGGCATGAATATGAGATCCTTTGCCCTCCAACACAGCTGGAAGAAAAGTCACAGCATTCCTCTGCTGGTCTTTGACAACTGCCTCACCCACCAGCCCAGACAACCCCCCAAAACCTTTGTTTCCTCTCGGGATAAAGTTCCTCCCTAGGCTCTAGGGTCTGGGCACCCCCACCCTTCTCAGAATCTCTGCACCTGTTCGAGTCTCTCCTCCAGACCACAGGGCCTTTGTACATGCAATTGAGTGGCTCTGCCTCCACCCCATGGCTCACCCTCCCCCTTTAGGGCCTTGCTGTTCCCAACCTCCTAAGAAGGTCACTCAGGGACTCACTGCAGTAGCTACTCAGGCCAGGCGCAATGGGACAGTGGCAAGAAAGCTCAGAGAATAGGCCTTATGTCCATCCAGGCTCATACTCTGGTGCCTTCCCTGAGTAGATTTCCAGTGGACCCTCAAATAGTATGGTGAGATCTGTGTCAGGACAGTGGACAGTGTCCCCTCTCCTGCCCCCTAGATGCTTCGGCACGGGGCTGAGTGGGAACAAGCATCAACATGCCTCATCTAGCATGTGTGTGCACTGGGGCCGGAGAGATAGCATGGAAGTAGGGCGTTCGCCTTGCATGCAGAAGGACGGTGGTTCGAACCCCGGCATCCCATATGGTCCCCCGGGCCTGCCAGGAGTAGCCCCTGAGAGCTGCCAGGTGTGACCCAAAAACCAAAACAAACCAAAAAAGGAAGCACGTGTGTCTGCACATGAGAGTTGTGTGTGCTTGTGTGTGTGTATTGCTGGCTCCACAGTGGCCCGGCGAGGCGGTGAGCTATGCAAGGTACCATGGCTCCTCATGGCCGGGCCTTGGACTAGAATCCAGGTCACCTGCAAGTCAGCACCTGTCCTCTGTCTGGGTCACCACAGAAACCCAACAATCCCACCTCAGGAGCCAGGCCAGATCCTGTAGAGAAGGGAGCAGGGGGGTGTCCATGGAATCAGAGCTGTGGTCAGCCACAGAGCCCCACACCCACCCCACAGCCGCAGCTCTGAGACCTCCCACCCTAGCCACCACCCAGGGATCCCATTTCCTGCTGGCCCTAGAGACACTTATCTTCTCTGAGGCCATCAAGTAGCCTTGCTGACAGGGTCACAGTTGAGCTGGCAAAGGTGGAACAGGTGTAGACAGGTGGGAGGATCGACACGGCCTGTGACTCCTGCACTCACCAGTTATCAAAAAGCTGGAGAGATAGCATGGAGGTAGGGTGTTTGCCTTGCATGCAGAAGGACGGTGGTTCAAATCCCAGCACCCTGGGTCCGGCGAGATAGCACAGCGGCGTATGCCTTGCAAGCAGCCGATCCAGGACCAAAGGTGGTTGGTTCAAATCCCTGTGTCCCATATGGTCCCCCGTGCCTGCCAGGAGCTATTTCTGAGCAGACAGCCAGGAGTAACCCCTGAGCATCGCCGGGTGGGGCCCCCCCCAAAAAAAAAATCCCAGCACCCCATATGGTCCCCCGAGCCTGCCAGGAGTGATTTCTGAGCATAGAGCCAGGAGTAATATATATCATATGTCATATATATATATATATGACAAGCAGTAAAAGTATGATCATTTCATTGTATATCAGATGTCTTTTTTTTTTTTTTTTTTTTTTTGGTTTTTGGGCCACACCCGGCAGTGCTCAGGGGTTACTCCTGGCTGTCTGCTCAGAAATAGCTCCTGGCAGGCACGGGGGACCATATGGGACACCGGGATTCGAACCAACCACCTTTGGTCCTGAATCGGCTGCTTGCAAGGCAAACGCCGCTGTGCTATCTCTCCGGGCCCTGTATATCAGATGTCTTCAATCACTGAATTTTCTTTTCTTTTCTTTTTTGGTTTTTGAGTCACACCCACCCAGTAGAGCTCAAGGGTCACTACTGGCTCTACACTCAGAAATCACCCCCAGCAGGCTGGGGGGACCATATAGGAGCCGGGATTTGAACCACCGTCATTCTGCATGCAAGGCAAATGCCCAACCTCCATGCTATTTCTCTGGCCCCTAATCACTGAGTTTTCTGGCTCAACTTTGGTTGTCTAGCAATACTCTGATTCAAATCTTTTTTGGGGGTGTCACACCCAACTGCATTCAAGGGTTACTCCTGGCTCTGCACTCAGAAATCACTCCTGGCAGGCTCAGGGGACCATATGGGATGCTGGGATTCGAACCACCATACATCTTGGATCGGCTGCATGCAAGGCAAATGCCCTACCGCTGTGCTATCTCTCCAGCCCTCTGATTCAAATCTTAGTTGTTAGGGTTACTGTGATTCGAACCCTGGCTGTCAAGGGTTACTCTGATTCAAACTTTGATTATTATGGGAGCTTTTTCAGATAGAACATTCCAAGTTTACTAGTTTCTTATTCCTAAAGGGCACCAACTTTGGTTTTATTTGAGTTAGCTCTCTCTCTGCCTTCAGCTAGGAGTGCAAAAGTACACTTTACTAGGGTTTGGGCTCGTCTTAGTCTAAAGTTCTTTATCATGGACTGGGGGGGGGGTGGATTTGGTTCTTACACTCTGAGCTCACCAGGAATAACTACTGAGTACAGAGCCAGGGGTAACCCCTGAGCAGTGTGGCCCCCAAACAAAATAACAACTAAAAAATAACAAATACTCCCTTGGGATTAGTGCTATAGTATAGCACGTCGGGTACTTACCTCAGAAATCACTCCTGATGGGAGCCAGAGTGATAGCACAGCAGTAGGATGTTTGCCTTGCATGCAGCCGACCCAGGACAGTAGTTCAATTCCCAGCATCCCATATGGTCTCCAGAGCCTACCAAGAGTGATTTCTGAGCACAGAGCCAAGAGTAATTCCTGAGTGCCACTGGGTGTGACCCCCCAAAAAAATTGCTCCTGGCAAGCTCAGGGGACCATATGGAATGCTGGGGATCAAATCAGGGTCAGCCACATGCAAGGCAAACGTGCAAGGCTCTACCACTTTGCTATCACTCCAGCCCCAGTTTCATTCACTTTTGGGGTCATCTTTCATTTGCTCATCTGAGGGTCTCCCCAGCAGTGTTGGGATCACCAGAGCTGTGCCCGCCTAGTCCCTAGAAGTCATGTGGGGCCAGAGACAGCGCCTGAGGCCCCGTGCATGCCAGATCTGTGCCCAGCCCTTTGAGTCAAGTCCCTGATCTATGAGCCACCTCTTATTACTTCTCCGACTTGTTTGTGTTGGGTGTTGGGCCATTCCTGAAGGTGCTCCAGGGCTACTCCTGACTCTGTACTTGGGGAGGTCACCGTCAGTCCAGAAACCTTTCGGGGTGCTGGAAACAAATCCAGATTCCTGTGTGGAAGCCAAGTGCATGCACCCGGTCCTTGGGCCATTTCCTGCCTGCAATGGTTTTTTGTTTTTTTTTTTTTCATTTGTTTGTTTTGCTTTTTTGGACTATATCTGAGGCTCAAAGGTTCCCTTCTGGCTCATTGCTGGAGTTACTCTCCCAGCAGTGCTCTGGGAACTATGTAGGTAATAGGGAAGGAACCTGGATTCTGCTTGAAATTAAGAACATTCCTTTGAGCGCTGGCTCTCTCCTGGCTATGTGCTCAGAAATCACTCCTGGCTTAGGGAACCATATGGGACACCGGGGACCTAGGTTAGTGCCAACAAGGCAGATGCCTTACCACTTGCGCCACTGCTCTGGCCCCTTTTTAGAACTTTTGGTTTTGTTTTTAGACCATACCTGGCAGTGTTCAGTGTTCAGGAGTTACTCCTGGCAGGCTTGGGGGACCATATGGGATGCTGGAGATTGAACCTGGGTTGACCGTGTGCAAGGCAGATGCCCTACCTTGCTATTGCTCCAACCCCTTATAACTATTTTTTGGGGCTACACCCAGCCATGTACAAGAATTACTCCTGGCTCTGCATTCAGATTACTTTTGGGGGTGCTCAGGAGAACATGTGGGATCGAACCTGGTTGGTCGTACTATCTCTGACCCAGAAAACAATATTTATTTTTTTGTTTTTGTTGTTGTTGTTATTTTTGGGTCACACCTGACGGTGCTCCTGGCAGGCTCGGGGAATCATGGGATGCTAAGAATCGAACCAGGGTCCATCCAGGTTTGACCGCGTGCAAGGTAAACATCCTACCACTGTGCTATTACTAGAAAGTAACTTTTAAAAGGTGACTTAATGGGCCAGTAGTACTACAGCCATGTGTAGTTCTCATGGTCCCCTGAGCCCACCAGAATGATACTTGAGTTTAGAGCCAAGAATTAACCCCCGGGGCCGGAGAGATAGCATGGAGATAAGGCGTTTGCCTTGCAATCAGAAGGTCAGTAGTTCGAATCCCAGCATCCCATATGGTCCCCTGAGCCTGCCAGGAGCGATTTCTGAGCATAGAGCCAGGAGGAACCCATGAGTGCTGCCGGGTATGACCAAAAAAACAAACAAAAAAAATAATTAACCCCTGAGGATTGCCCAATATTAACCCCAAAAATCAAATAGACAAACTAACATTATTTTCAAAAATGTCCAAGAGCCAGAGAGATAGTCCATCAGATTAAGCCCTATTAACCTTGGTATAATCTCTGGCACCCCATAGGGTCTCTCCATCCTTGCCAGGGTGTAGAATTAAATAATTAACGATGGATGGATGGAGGCCTTTGTCCTTAGGCCCCGGCCACGTGGCTTCATCCCCCATGAACCGGCGGGTCTGGGGTCCAGGAAAGCGACGGGTATTGAACTCACTCACAGGCAGGCATCAGGAAGTATCAGCTTTATTCATACCCTATCCACCACATGTGTGGCCTATATCATAACCTTTCAAGCATTCAACCATTCTTAGCTAGCCCTGCCTCTTAACTCCTTTCAGCCATCTTCCCTTTGGGCTCCATGCTGGCCAAAGACCAAAAGCGAGAGAGCCCAGAGCCAGAAGCCCTAATCCCCTCTGGTCCATACTTTATCTATCTTTTCAAAGACCGCTCCCAGGAATGGGCGGGGTCTTGCGGGTAAGGTCAAGTTACCTAGGGAGAAAGGGTAGGGGATGAGGCTTCATCAGGGTGATCCCTGAGCACAGAGCCAGGAGTAAGCCCTGAGCACTGCCAATGTACACAACACACACCCCAAAATCAAGCCTATGTCAGGGGCTATGACCCTAGCCTAGGAGCAGGATTCTGGCATACTCGAGGCTCTGAGCTCCATCCCCAGAACTACGCCCTCAGGCTTGAGCAGCCCCAAATTCCGAGCTTCCTGTGACATCCGCCCCTGCAGGCACTGCATGATGACAGGGTAACATGGAATATGGGGCGCATGGCCTTCCAAGCATGAGGGTGATACAGGGAGGTGTCAAAGTGGGAGGTGACAAAGAGTAAGAGGCATCCCCATCCCACCCCACACTCACCCCACTCTCGTGGGTGTAGGGGGGCCACCAGCCAAGCCCCAGATTCTCAGCTCACACAGGCTCTAGTAGTGATTGTTCTCAAGAGGTTGTTGAAGGGTGGAACCATAGCACAGCAGGGAGGACGTTTGCCTTGCAGGCGGCCAACCAAGGTTCCATTCTCTCCGCATCCCATATGTTCCCCCCCCCCCCAGCCTGCCAGGAGTAATTTCTGACAGCAGAGCCAGGAAGAACCCCTGAGCATCACTGGGTGTGGCTAAAAACAAACAAATAAACAAAAGCCATGAGAAACAGGGCTGGAGAGATAATATAGCGAATAAGGCATTTGTCTTGCATGCGTCTGATCCGAGTTCAATTCCCAGCATCTCATATGGTTCCCCAAACCCCGCCAGGAATAATTTCTGAGTGCAGAGCCAGGAGTAACCCCTAGATGCTATGGGATATGACCCCAAAACAAACAAAATAGAGGTTGTTGGGCCACATCTGACAGTGCTCACCTTGCACAAAGTTTCAGTTCTGCCACCCTAAACCTAACCCCTTTTTCCTCCAAGGTTATCTCTAGACAGGAGGGTGGGAGGGAAACATTAGTGGTGGGAATTGTGTGGTGGTGAGGAATGGATGTTGGACATTGTATGATTGATATTCAATCATCAACAATTATATCTCATGGGATTCAATTAAAGAACTTTTTTTTTTTTTTTTGGTTTTTGGGCCATACCAGGTGATGCTCAGGGGTTACTCCTGGCTATGTGCTCAGAAATCACTTCCTGCTTGGGGCCAGTGCGGTGGCCCACTGTATCTGCCATGCTCCCGCTAGCCTAGGACAGACTGTGGTTCAATCCCCGGCATCCCATATGGTCCCCAGGCCAGGAGTGATTTCTGAGCGCATAGCCAGGAGTAACCCTTGAGCATCACTGGGTGTGCCCAAAAACTAAAAAAAAAAAAAAAATAAGAACTTTTAAAAATTGGGGCTGAAGGGTTAGAAAGATAGCACAATGGTAGGGCACTTGCCTTGCACATTGTTGACCCAGGATACTTGGGTTCGATTCCCGGCATCCCATATGGTCCCTCGAGCCTGCCAGGAGTGATTTCTGAGCACAGAGCCAGGAGTAACTCCTGAGCACTGCCAGGTGTGGCCCAAAAACCAAAAAAAAAAAAAAAATTGGGGCTGGAGAGGACTGGAGTGATAGCACAGCAGCAAGTAGGATGTTTGCCTTGCACGTGGCAGACCCGAGTTTAATCCCGGCATCCTTATGGTCCCCTGAGCCTGCCTAGAGTTAATTTCTGAACACAGAACCAGGAGTAAGTCCTGAACAAGGCCAAGTGTGGACCCCCCCAAAAAAAATTGGGTCTGGAGCAATAGCACAGTCCGGCATCCCATATGGTCCCTGGAGCCTGCCAGGAATGATTCCTAAGCACAGAGCCAGGAGTAACCCCTAAGCAGCGCTGAGTGTGGCCCCCAAAACAAACTAATAAAAAAAAAAAGTCTGAGATCAAGAACTGGTGGAATGGGGCTAGAGAGATAGCATGGAGGTAAGGCATTTGCCTTTCATGCAAGAGGTCATTGGTTCGAATCCTTGCATCCCATATGGTCTCCCAAACCTGCCAGGAGTGATTTCTGAGCGTGGAGCCAGGAGGAACCCCTGAACGCTGCCGGGTGTGACCAAAAAAACAAACAAACAAAAAAAGAACTGGTGGAAGTTAAGGCAAAAGTTGAGGGCTCCAGGAGGCCAGAACAATAGAACAGTAGGAAGGGTGCTTGTCTTGCACGGGGCCAAACTGGGTTCCATCTTTAGCATTCCCTCCCTAGATTGTCCCCTGAGCACTGCTGGGAGTAATTCCTGAGGCAGAACCAGGAGTGATCCCCTGATTATTGCTAGGTGTGTTTCCCCCCAAAAGAGAGGAGAGGATATAACTTGAGGTGCTTGCCTTATAAGCTGCCGATCCCCACTCCATCCCTACAGCATAAGGTTCCCTGAAACCTTACTAAGAATGATGCCTGAGCACCACCAGTTGTGGCCCCAAAACAACACGAAAGTATAGGAACACTGGTGAGAAGAAAACAATGTTCAGTGTTAAACAGAAATGATTGGTGGCCGAAGAGATAGCAAGGAGGGAGGGCATTTGCCTTGCATGCAGAAAGATGGTGGTTCGAATCCCGGCATCCCATATGATCCCCCGAGCCTGCCAGGAGCGATTTCTGAGTGTAGAGCCAGGAGTAACTCCTGAGCACTGCCGGGTGTGACCCAAAAACAAAACAAACAAACCTAAAAAGATTGGACTTAGCTTAGCAAAGGGAAGTTTCCCTCATTCCGTCCTTCCCCCAAACCTATCTCTAACCTCTCTGAGGTCTACAGATAAGACAGTATGACTCAGGAGACCATACCATGAAGGTGTTTTATTATTTGCCTTGGCACCGATGCTCCTGCCACTGTTCTGTTCTTTCCGGGTTCTTTCTGGGGTCACAGAAATAGTACAGTGGGTATTTCAGGTTTGATTCCCGGCATCCCATATAGTCCCCTGAACACATCCAAGAATGACTCCCAGCACAGAGCCAGGAGTAACCCCTGATCACCACTGGATGTGGTCCCCAAATTAAAACAACAACGGGGCCCGGAGAGATAGCACAGCGGTGTTTGCCTTGCAAGCAGCTGATCCAGGACCAAAGGTGGTTGGTTCGAATCCCGGTGTCCCATATGGCCCCCCGTGCCTGCCAGGAGCTATTTCTGAGCAGACAGCCAGGAGGAACCCCTGAGCACTGCCAGGTTGGCCCAAAAAACAAAAAAAATAAATAAATTAAATTAAATTAAAATAACCCCTTCTGGGGCCAGGAAGGTGGCACCAGAGGTAAGGTGTCTGCCTTGCAAGCCCTAGCACAGGACGGACCGCGGTTCGATCCCTCGGCGTCCCATATGGTCCTCCCAAGCCAGGGGCGATTTCTGAGCACATAGCTAGGAGTAACCCCTGAGCATCAAACGGATGTGGCCCAAAAAGTAAAAAAAAAAAAAAAAAAAAAAACCCTTCTGCAGATAAAAGAGATCCTGCAAGGGTAAGGCACTTGCTTTGCCCACAGATGACCCTTAGTGAATCCCTGGCACTGCATATGCCCCCCCATGCCAAAAATGGCCAGAAGTGATTAAAACTCTGAGCACTGACAGATGTGGACCAGACCCCACCAAAAAATAAATCAGGGGACTGGAGAGATAACACAGAGGTAGAGTGTTTGCCTTGCACACGGCCAACGCAGGACAGACCTGGGTTCATTTCCTGGCGTCCCAAATGGTCCCCCGAGCCTGCCAGGAACGTATTTCTGAGTGCAGAGCCAGGAGTAACCCCTAAGCATGGCCGGGTGTGATCCAAAAACAAACAAACAAACAAAAGCTTCTTGTGACAATGCAGATAAAATGGTTACTTTTAGGGCTGGAGAGATAGCACAGCAGTAGGGCCTTTGCCTTGCATGCAGCCGATTCAGGACAGATGGTGGTTCAAATTCCAGAATCTCATATGGTCCCCCGTGCCTGCCAGGAGTAACCCCTGAGTGCCACCGGGTGTGACCAAAAAATAATGGTTAATTTTATTTGGGGAGCGGCTGGAGGACACATGCAGGAGTGCAGAGGGGTTACTTAGTTCTGCATTCAGGAATTATTCCTAGCAGTGCTCAGGGGACTAGATGGAGTACCAGAGATTGAACCCAGGTCAGCAGCATGCAAGGCAAGCACCTACCCATTGTACTAGCTCTCCAGGTCCCAGAGTTTCTCTGACGACCTGAGCCTAGCATCTCCTCACTGCCCAGCTCCTTGCGGTAAAGGTCTTCTTGTTTGACCCACCATTATGTCTCTGTTTGATTCACTGGCCCTTATTGCAATGGAACCTACTCACATATGCAGACATGTGGTTCAGTGGGATGTGAGGGACCATAAGACAACAGAACTGTGGGACCAGAGAGACAGCACAGTTGGGAGTGTTTGCCTTGCATGCGGACAACTGGATTTGAGTCCTGTATCCCATATGGTTACCTGCCAGGAATAATTTCTGAGTGCAGAGCCAAGAATAATCCCAGAGTATTGCTGGGGGGGGGGTCTAAAAACAAACAAAAAATCATGAGAGGGGCCGAAGAGATAGCATAGAGGTAGGGCATTCGCGTTGCACACTGCCAACCCAGGACTGACCCAGGTTCGATTCCTGGCATTCCCATATCGTCCCCCTAGCCTGCCAGGAGCAAATTCTTTTCTTTTCTATTTTTTTCTTTTCTTTTCTTTTTTTTTTTTTTTTTTTGGTTTTTGGGTCACACCTGGTGATGCTCAGGGGTTACTCCAGGCTATGCACTCAGAAATCATCCCTTGGTTGGGGGGGACCATATGGGACACTGAAGGATCTAACTGCGGTCGGTCTTAGGTTACCGCGTGCAAGGCAGATGCCCTACCACTTGCACCACCACTCTTGCCCCTCTTTTTTGTTTTGTTTTGTTTTTTGTTTGTTTTTGGATCACACCCAGCAGTACTCAGTGGTTACTCCTGGCTCTATGCTCAAAAATCGCTCCTGGTAGGCTCAGGGGACCATATGCGATGCCAGGATTCGAACCACCGACCTTCTGCATGCAAGGTAAACACCTTACTTCCATGCTATCTTTCGGGTTCTCTGGCCCCCCTGCTATCATCTAAGGATGATAGTTGGTACTGGGGATCATACCCAGGCCAGCTGCTTGCAAGTGCCTTACCCTTTGTACTATCTCTCTGGTATGTTTTTTTGTTTGTTTGTTTTTGTTTTGGGGTCACCCTCAGCAGCACTCAGGGGTTACTCCTAGCTCTGCAGTCAGAAATCGCATCTGTGGGGCCCGGAGAGATAGCACAGTGGCGTTTGCCTTGCAAGCAGCCGATCCAGGACCAAAGGTGGTTGGTTCGAATCCCGGTGTCCCATATGGTCCCCCATGCCTGCAAGGAGCTATTTCTGAGCAGACAGCCAGGAGTAACCCCTGAGCAACGCCGGGTGTGGCCCAAAAACCAAAAAAAAAAAAAAAAAAGAGGGAGAAACAGGGCAAGAGCGATAGCACAGCAGGGAAGGCGCATGCTTGCACCCGCATGACCTGGATTCGATTCCCCGCATCCCATAGGGTCTCGAACAGTACCAGAAATGATCCTTGAGCGCAGAGCCAGGAATAATCCCTCAGTGCTAGTAGGTTTGGCCCCAAAAACGAAATTAAAAGATGGAGAAACTGGGGCCGGAGCAGTGGCACAAGCACTAGGGTGTTTGCCTTGCACACGCTAACCTAGGATGAACCACGGTTCGATCCCCCGGCGTCTCATATGGTCCCCCAAAGCCAAGAGCCATTTCTGGGCGTATAGCCAGGAGTAACCCCTGAGTGTCGCCCAGTGTGGCCCAAAAAGCAAAAAAAAAAAAAAAAAAAAAGAGGATGGAGAAACAAGGCTGGAGTGTAACATAGCAGGGAAGGTATTTGGCTTGCACACAGATAACTTGAGTTTGATCTCCCACATCCCATACAGTTCCCTGAACCTCCAGGAAAAATTCAGAGCCAGAAGAAACCAGAGGATCGCTGGGTACGATGAAAGAAAAATAAACAAAACATGGGAAAAACAAGGCCAGAGAGCTAGCACAGTGGATAAGGCATACATCCAACTTGCATACATCCAACTCAGCTTCGAACCTCAGCATCCCGGATATATAGTCCCTTTCAAGGTCTCCAAGAGTAATTCCTGAGTGCAGAACCAGGAGAAACCCAAACAAAACAGAGAAACTGAGGCCCACTTTGCTCGCTGAACGAGATCAGAGGAACCCCCTTTTCTGAGTGCCATGTAAAACTTGCCCTGACCCATACCAGACTTCCCAGGCTGCTGCTACAACTGCGAAGGATTCCAGCTCTCTGTTATTTGTTAAGATCTCAGCCTTTGACTCTTGTCCCTTTTGGGCCCTCTGAAACCTCCCAAAGGAATCTCAAGGTTGTTTCCCAACTTCTGGGCTCACTGAATCCACCCCGAAGCAATGCATGGAAAATGCTGACCAAGACCCAGGAGTCTAAGGAATCCTCCCCGGCGGGGTTCAGTCCTTGCAGCAAATTCAGCTTTTGCTGAGCCCTGGCGCGGGGCCGCTTTTCGCTGAGTCACGACTCCGCCCAGGCTTTTGCTGAGTTACGGGGCCCGGGCGGCTTTTCGCTGAGTCACGGTCTCCGCCCCGTCCGGTTTCTGCGGAGTCATGTTTAGGGCAGCTTTTCGCTGAGTCACGCTCCCTCCACCTCCGCCCTCCCCACTTCCCCGATTTTGCAGAGTCACGGTCCCGGGCAGCTTTTCCCTGAGTCATGGTTCCCGGCCTCTGTCTACGGAGTCCTGGTCCCAGCTGCAGGGGCCGGTCCCGCCTGGGGCCAGGGATGTCTGTCTGCCCATCCATCTGTTTCCCTGGTGTCAGGGATGTCTGTCTGTCGGTCTCCCCGAGGCCAGGGATGTCTGTCTGTCTGTCTCCCTGGGGCCAGGGATGTGTGTGTCTGCCAATCCATCTGTCTATTTCCCTGGTGTCAAGGATGTCTGTCTGTCTGTCTGTCCACCCATCTTTCTGTCTCCCTGAGGCCAGGGATGTCTGTCTGTCTGTCTGTCCATTTATCTGTCTCCTGGGGCTAGGGATGTCTGTCTGTCTGTCTGTCCATCCGTACATCTGTCTCCCCGAGGCCATGGATGTCTGTCTGTCTGCCTTCCTGGGGCCAGGGATGTCTGTGTCTGCCCATCCATCTGTCTGTTTCCCTGGTGTCAAGGATGTCTGTCTGTCTATTCATCTATCTGTCTGTCTCCCCGAGGCCAGGGATGTCTGTCTGTTTCCCTGGGGCCAGGGATGTCTGTCTGTCCATCTATCTGTCTCCCTGGGGTTAGGGATGGATGTCTGTCCATCTGTCCATCTGTCTCCCTGAGGCCAAGGATGTCTGTCTGTCTCCCTGGGGCCAGGGATGTCTGTCTGTCCATCCATCGTCTGTTTCCCTGGTGTCAAGGATGTCTGTCTGTCTGTCCATCTATCTGCCTGTCTCCCTGGGCCAGGGATGTCTGTCTGTCTGTCTGTCCATCTATCTGTCTCCCTGGGGTCAGGGATGGATGTCTATCCTTGTGTCTCCCTGAGGCCAGGGATGTCTGTCCATCTGTCTGTCTCCCTGGGGCCAGGGATGTCTGTCCATCTGTCTGTCTCCCTGGGGCCAGGGATGTCTGTCCATCTGTCTGTCTCCCTGGGGCCAGGGATGTCTGTCTGTCCTCTGTCTCTTCCTCCTCCCCCACAACCCTTCCAATCCCCACCCCACCCCCTGCATCCTTCCCGTAACTTCCTTCCCATCCCCTTTGGGCTGACGATGCAAAAACTCCAGAGGAAGAGCTAGATTTGGGTGAAGTTAGTGACCTACTCCACCCCCACCTTTTGAAGCCTCTCTTTCAAATGTCTAGTTCCAGGCAGGAAAAAGCTGGGCACCCCCCCCCCACACACACACACACACGCTGAGCAGCAAACAGCTGTGATTGGAACCTCCAAAGAGCACAGAGCTGCCTGTGTCTGAAATTCAATGGAGTTTCTTCCTCTCCGCCCCGGCCCAGAGCTCTGGATGACTTCTTCCTCAGTTCCTCCTTTTGTCTGATGAGGAAATGGGGGGTAGGGGTGGAAGTGCACGTGGCCCAGTGCTGGTCTCTGGTGGTAGTGGGGCTCCTTGTCCTTAGAAATCACTGCTGGAACTAGTCTACACCGCCTGATTCCCAGTGCCTTGAGAGGGCTGAACTGGAGCCCATCTTTCTCAAAAGTGCCCATTTCTTCATTTGTGGTTTTTTGTTTGTTTGTTTGTTTGTTTTGGGTCACATCCAGCAGTGCTTAGGAATTACTCCTGGCTCTACGCTCAGGAATCACTCCTGGCAGGCTCGGAGGACCATATGGGATGCCGGGATTCGAACCACCGACCTCTGCATGCAAGGCAAATGCCTTACCTCCATGCTATCTCTTTGTGCCCCTCCCCCATTTGTGTTTTTTGGAGGCCACATCTGGCTTACTCTGGCTCTGTACTCAAGGACCACTATTAGGGGTGCTCAGGGGAACATAGGAGGTGCCAGAGATTAAATCCGAGCAAGGCAAATTTCCTACCTGTTGAACTAGCCCTTTTGACATGTGGATTATTTGTGTGTGTGTGTGTGTGTGTGTGTGTGTGTGTGTGTTTTATGGTAGGTTTTGTTTGTTTGTTTGTTTTTTTTGGTTTTGGTTTTTGGGCCACACGCGGTGACGCTCAGGGATCGCTCCTGGCTATGTGCTCAGAAATTGCTCCTGGTTTAGGGGACCATATGGGACGCTGGGGAATCAAACTGGTCTGTCTGTCTTAGGTTAGCATGTGCAACACAAACGCCCTACCGCTTGCACCACCGCTCAGGCCTCTGGTAGTTTTTTATAGGGGGGTGAGAAGTGGGAAGTGTGGAAGAGCACAATTGGCAGTGCTCAGAGCTTATTCCTGGCTCTGCACTCAGGAATCAATCCTGGTGGTGCTCAGGATTCTTATGGATCCTTTATGCTGGGGATCAAACCTGGGTCAGGCACATGCAAGGCAGACTATTGCACTTGCCCCTGGTGTTGTTGCTGTTATTTTAATCACACATGACAGTGCTCAGGGGCTATTCCTGGCTTTGTGCTCAGGAGTGCCCCAGCAATGTTGAGGCGACAGGAGGTGCCAAGATAGAACCAGTGCACCTCTGTGCATGCAGGAACGCTCCATCTGTTGAGTTCTCGCTCCAGCACTTGTTCTCTCCTCCAGCAACAAGGAAATTGTTGGATTTCATTAGCGTTACTTGCATTTTCCTAGAATCTTCTATTCTCCTAGAGGTATTGTATTTAATTTATTTTGCAGTGCCCGAGATTCAAACCAGGGCCTAGCAGATGCTAGAGAAGACCCTGCTGCTGAGTTAATAATGATGGGCCCTTGGGGCCAGAGAGCTAGCATGGAGATAAGGCATTTGCCTTGCATGCAGAAGGACAGTGGTTCAAATCCTGGCATCCCATATGGTCCCCCGAGCCTGCCAGGAATGATTTCTGAGCGTAGAGCCAGGAATAGTCTCTGAGCACTGCCGGGTGTGACCCCAAAATATAATAATAATGGGCCCATAATTTTTTCTTTTTTTTAATTTTTTAAAAAATGTAGTTGAGGAGCCAGAGAGATAGCACGGAGGTAAGACATTTGCCTTGCATGCAGAAGGACGGTGGTTCGAATCCCGGCATCCCATATAGTCCCTCAAGCCTGCCAGGAGCGATTTCTGAGCTCATAGCCAAGAGTAACCCCTGAGCGCTGCCGGGTGAGACCCAGAAACAAAACAAACAAAAAATAGTTGGGGCCAGAGCAATAACACAGTGGGTAAGGCATTTGCCCTGCACGCAGTCGACCTGGGCTCAATTGCCAGCATCCTATGTGGTACCTCTGAATTTGCCAGGAGTGATTATTATTTTTTGTTTTGTTTTTGTTTTTGGGTCACACTCGGCAGTGCTCAGGGGTTACTCCTGGCTCTGTGCTCAGAAATTGCTCCTGGCAGGCTCATAGTATCAATGTTCATCACCAGTGCTCCAGTGATTTCTGAGCACAGAGCTAGGAGTAACCCCGAGTACCACCGGGTGTGGCCCCAAACCAAAAAACATTTTTTTTATTTGGTTCACTGGTGATGGAATGAGTTTTCAGACATCTAGTGCCCGAGACGACTGTATTCGGAACAACTTGGCAAATCATGATGTTATACAGCAGTGGGCATTTGTCTTGCAAGCAGCCGACCCAGGACCAATATTGGTTCGAATTCCGGCATCCCATATGGTCCTCAGTGCCTGCCAGGAGTGATTTCTGAGCAGAGAGATAGGAGTAACCCCTGAGCGCCGCCAGGTGTAGGCACCCCCTCCCCAAAAAAAAATCATGGTGGGCCCGGAGAGATAGCACAGCGGCGTTTGCCTTGCAAGCAGCCGATCCAGGACCCAAGGTGGTTGGTTCGAATCCCAGTGTCCCATATGGTCCCCCGTGCCTGCCAGGAGCTATTTCTGAGCAGACAGCCAGGAGTAACCCCTGAGCACCGCCGGGTGTGACCCCCCCCCCAAAAAAAAAAACCATGGTGTTATAATAAAAAAAATTAAAGACAAAATTTGGGGCTGATATCACAGTGGTAAGGCATTTGCCTTTCCTAGCCGACACACAGGTTCTATCCCCGGCATCCCATACATTCCCCCCACCTGCCAGGAGTGATTTCTGAGCAGAGAGCCAGGAATAACTCCTTGAGCACTGCCAGGTGTGGGTCCCCCCAAAATATGGTGATTGCAGCTTCAATTTAATCTTATCAGCATTGTTGCATCTGTGCTTTGGATTTATAGCCAACCTCTTCTCCCACGCCCCAATAATTCCGTACGCATTAGATAATCCTCTGTCTGGAAATGGCATGAGGTAGTAAGTGCTCTGATTCATCCAGGTATTGGTGCTTCATGCCTGCTTGAGTATGAATCTGTTTTTGTCCTCTTAAGGGCTGAATGTCTCACTTCTGTTTACCTCCTGCTTATTTATCCGGATACTCACCTGTGGATGGACATAAGGTGGTTTCGAGTTTCCAGACAACGAATGACAAGAGCCCCGGGGACAGTCCATGGTCTCTGTGTGAACAGATGCCTTTATTTCCCCAGGTGCACATGGCTGGTAGGATGCAAAGTCCTGTGTATTTAGCTACTTCAGAAATTGTCAGATTGTTTTCCTAGGAGGAGGAGAAAAATACTTTTTCCTTCCAATCCTCCTGGGCTCTTTGCCTGGGGAAAGGAAGTTAAACAAATGAGAAATAAATAGTGAGGAGAGACAAAGTGTATATTAACATAGACATGGTAGGGCACAGTGATATGGGATGCCAAGGGGCAATAAAAATGGGGTTTCTAGGGACTGGAGTGGTGGCACTAGAGGTAAGGTGTCTGCCTCGCAAGCGCTAGCCTAGGATGGACCACGGTTCGATCCCTCGGCGTCCCATATGGTCCCCCCAAGCCAGGAGCAATTTCTGAGCTCATAGCCAGGAGGAACCCCTGAGTGTCAAACGGGTGTGTTCCCTCCAAAAAAAGAGAAGAAATGGGGCTTCTAGGTTTTCTTTATTTGGGGGTGGGGTGGGCCACACCTAGCAGTGCTCAGGGATTAGTCCTGGCTATGCACTCAGAAATTGCTCTGGGCAGGCTCTGGGTAGCAAGTGGAATGCTGGGAATCAAATCCTGGTCAATTCAGGTCTGCAGGCGAATTCCCTACTACTGTGGATTTTTTGGTTTTGTGGGGTTTCTTTTGTTTGTTTGTTTGGTTTGATTTTTTGGGGCCATACCAGGCAGTGCTCAGGGGTTACTCCTGGCTCTGCTCTCAGAAATCGCTCCTGACAGGCCCGGAGGACCATATGGGATGCTGGGGATTGAACCCAGGCCTGTCCTGGGTTGGCTGCGTGCAAGGCAAACACACACCACTGTGCTATCATTCCAGCCCCTACGGTTTCTTTTTGTTTTGTTTTGTTTTTTGTTTTTGGGATACACCCGGCAGCACTCAGGGGTTACTCCTGGCTCTACACTCAGAAATTGCTCAAAAAAAAAAAAAAAAAAGCAGTAAAAGTACGATCATTTCATTGTATAGATGTCTTAATTAATCACTGAAAATTTTTTTTTTTTTTTGGTTTTTGGGTCGCACCAGTGCTCAGGAGTTACTCCTGGCTCTACGCTCAGAAATCGCTCCTGGCAGGCTCGGGGGACCATATGGGATGTTGGGATTCGAACCACCATCCTTCTGCATGCAAGGCAAAGGCTCTACATTCATGCTATCTCTCCGGCCCTACCCTAGGGTTTCCCATCCCCCACCCCAGAGTTCCTTAATAAAACAATTCCATGGGGCCAGAGAGGTGGCGAAGGGCATAAGGCGTCTGAGTGCTAGCCTAGGATAAACTGGTTTGATCCCTCGGCATCCCATATAGTCCTCCAAGCCAAGGGCGATTTCTGATTTCTGAGCCCATAGACAGGAGTAACCTGAGAGTCACGGGGTGTGGCCCAAAAACCACACACACACACCACACACACACACACACACACACACACACACACACACTTCCTCTGGGTCTGGAGAGATTGCTCAGGGGACTGAGTGGAGTATATCTAGGATTCATCCCTAGAACTGCATTTCTGATCACTGCCATGATTGATATCCAAACACAGCCAGGAGGAGGACCGGCGAGATAGCATGGAGGTAAGGCATTTGCCTTCCATGCAGAAGGTCAGTCTTTCGAATCCCGGCATCCCATATGGTCCCCTGTGCCTGCCAGGGGCGATTTTTGAGCATAGAGTCAGGAATAATCCCTGAGGGCTGCCGGGTGTGACCCAAAACCAAAAATAAAATAAAATAAAATAAAATAAAATAAAATTGAAAGAAAGGAAGAAAAAGAGGAACTGGAGAGATAGCATGGAGGTAGGGCATTTGCCTTGCATGCAGAAGGACGTTGGTTTGAATCCAGGCATCTCATATGGTCCCCCAAGCCTGCCAGAAGCAATTTCTGAGTGTAGAGCCAGGAGAAACACCTGAGCACTGCCGGGTATGACCCCAAAACAAAACAGAATAAAATGGAAGGAAGGAAGGAAGGAAGGAAGGAAGGAAGGAAGGAAGGAA